>NC_083331.1:34010990-34381730 GCF_963455315.2 Globicephala melas | reverse complement strand
CTATGACATAAATCACAGCAAGCTCCTTTTTGATCCACCTCCTAGAGAAATGGATATAAAAACAAAAATAAACAAATGGGACCTAATGAAACTTAAAAGCTTTTGCACAGCAAAGGAAACCAGAAACAAGACAAAAAGGCAACCCTCAGAATGGGAGAAAATATTTGCAAATGAAGCAACGGACAAAGGATTAATCTCCAAAATTTAAAAGCAGCCCATGCAGCTCAATATCAAAAAAACAAACAACTCAATCCATAAACGGGCAGAAGACCTAAATAGACATTTCTCTAAAGAAGATATACAGTTTGTCAACAAACACATGAAAGGATGTTCAACATCAGTAATCATTAGAGAAATGCAAATCAAAACTACAATGAGGTGTCACCTCACAATGGTCGGAATGGCCATCATCAAAAAGTCTACAAACAATAAATTCTGGAGAGGGTGTGGAGAAAAGAGAACCCTCTTGCACTGTTGGTGGGAATGTAAATTGATACAGCTACTACGGAGAACAGTATGGAGATTCCTTAAAAGCTAAAAAGAGAACTACCATATGAGCCAGCAATCCCACTACTGGACATATACCCTGAGAAAACCATAATTCAAAAATAGTCTTGTTCCACAGTGTTCATTGTAGCTCTATTTACAATAGCCAGGACATGGAAGCAACCTAAGTTTCCATCGACAGATGAATGGATAAAGAAGATGTGACATATATATACAATGGACTATTTCTCAGCCATAAAAAGAAACGAAATTGAGTTATTTGTAATGAGGTGGATGGACCTAGAGTCTGTCATACAGAGTGAAGTAAGTCAGAAAGAGAAAAACAAATACCATATGCTAATATATATTTATTTATTTATTTATATTTATATATATATATGGAATCTAAAAAAAAAATGGTTCTGATGAACCTAGGGGCAGGACAAGAATAAAGATGCAGATGTAGAGATTCAACATGAGGAAACAGGAAGGGTGAAGTGTAAGCTTGGATGAAGTAAGAGAGTAGCATTGACATATACACACTACCATATGTAAAATAGATAGGCTAGTGGAAAGCAGCTGCATAGCACAGGGAGATCATCTCAGCGCTTTGTGACCACCTAGAGGCATTAGGGAGGGTGGGAGGGAGATGCAGAGGGAGGGGATATGGGGATATATGTATACATATAGCTGATTCACTTTCTTATACAGCAGAAACTAACACAACATTGTAAAAATTTATACTACAATAAAGATGTTAAGTTAAAAACATACTATTGAAGGAAAAGACAGAAGATAGTATTTCATTACAATAATAGTCTATTTACATACTATCATACATACATACCACTATATTTTAATCTAAGCACAGAATTAGCCCACATATTATCAGTGGTTATTTCTTTGTAGTAGAATTTTGTCTTATTTTTGCTGTCTACTCTTGGCATCATGACTTTGTGTCCCAGGACTACTGATAAACCATTTTTTGCTTCAGTTTTCTCATCTTTCAAGTTAGCATAATAATAAAACCTACCTCATAGGATTGTTTTGAAAATTCAATAACAGAATCAATTTCAAAACATGGTGCTTTAGCAAAGATTAAGACATGCAAACTAGCGCTTCATTTGCCCTCAGTCAATATCAACTCTCACTGTTATTATTATTTTGCATGAACACTAGACTTTTACACTGGGCATATATCATTTTCTAATAATTGAAAATGCTATTTTATAAAAATAAAGTGAAATTGATTGAAAAATCTGAATAAAAACAGAGACTCATCTTAAATATAATTTATTTCATGGAGCCTTTTCCGATGTCTTGGGTTATTCACCTACCGCTGAACAATGAATCTCTTCTGTCTGAGATGGTATATGTCAAATTGATCCTAATAATAATAAAGCATCCCTTACAAACCAGGCACTCTGCTAAGCATTAAATGCATTATCTTATTAAATCTTCAAAGTAACTCTAGAAGGTGGGAGATATTATTGTTATTTTATAGCTGAGGGATCAGTTATATGCATATACATAACTTCTATGATTTTGACCCAGATCCTTTTTACTTCTGGGACAAATATTCCAAGTTTTAGCACCACCTGAAAACATACCAGTCACACAATGGGTTTTAAATACATGTTTAATGAATAAATAAACTAACTGTATATATTTCACCGTAATATTTTGATTTTATTCCCCTAAATTCCCCATTGCCTATCTTTTTGGCTTCCTCTTTCTGATGAACTTAACTACCGTTAATTTATTAAAATTGTCCAGAATGACATTTATATGGCATATTCTCCAGAGATTTAAAGGAAGAAGATTCCACAAAGAACAATCAGAATAAAAGGAATGAACTTTTCAAATTTCACCCTCCACATAACAAGACACATAGAACACATTTACTACTTAGAGAGGTCAGTCTACTTGGAGAATATACTTGGGGAGGTAAAGACAGGGATTTATAGGTTAGGCTTACTTTTAGGTCTGGGGCCTGGAAAAGCTATGACTGATGTGCTGCAAGTTTAACACATTCCTCAGCCACATAACACCCATATTCTTTTGAACAATCTTTCAAATCCTCTCTTACTCAGTCTTCTTTACCTGCCCATATATTTCTATTTTTTTCCTCCTTTTGTTTTTCACATTTTTTATTTCCAAACACAACATTTCTAGGTCCATGGAAAATCTTTTCTTAGCATAAAGAACAAAAGTGAAGTTATTAGCTTTGTCTCTGAGTAAATTTCATTATTTTTACTCATATTTCAGCATGATAGAATGATATTCCAACCTGTTGTGAATAAGGTGCTATTCAATATCAGATACAGAACTGTAAAATTTGCCTCCAGAGGAGAAGACTGTTAGTGAGAACTCAGAATGGAATGTTGCAATGAAGTTGGTCTTAAATAATGAGTTGGTTTTCACTAGGTAAGGAAATGGAAAGGTCATTCCCTTAAAGAACAGGAATAAAGGCAAGCATGTGTGTTGAAGGAACAATTCATGAAACTGGCGCACAGGATACAAATCAAGGATTTTGTACATGAGGCTGGAAAATTACTCACATTTTTAAAGGACCTGAATTTGGGCCATTATACATTTTCCTCCATGCCCCTACTGAAATTTTTTGTTAAACAGGCTTTTTTTTTTTTTTTGGATAAATTACATGTTTAAAATTTATTTATTTTGTATCTAAACTGGAATTTATTTTTTTACTTCTAGTTATCAGACACCTTATGTTAAAAATCATAAAAAGGCATCATTTTATATTCACCAAATTGCCAAATATTAGAGTCCACAATACCTAATATTGGTGAGTTTGTGGAGGACAGAAATATGTAAGTACTGGTCTTGCTTAGGTAAATATCCATTTTGGAATTTTTTTGAAGTCACCTAGTGAAATTTAAGGTACATATGCTTTTTGTGTGTGTGGGAAGAACACTTTTTAAATTGTTCATGTTTAACCAAACTCTGAGGGTGAATAAGAGGCGAGCCAGGGCAGAGTCAGGAAGTCAAGTTAGAAATTTGTTGCAGCAGTTCAAGTGAGAGAACCTCAGGCCAGATATCAGAAACCTGCAGTAACTTTGGGGAAGGCAGTATGTCAGGTACTAAAATCAACAGAAATTTACAAGATTGGAAGAAAAGAGTGGCAGATTATTTACACAAGATGAAAATAAGTCTCCCATCATAACTTTTAAAAGACATAATTATATATCTACAAATTTTTACATCTATATTAATATGTAAAAACAGATTCAGGCAACAGAAGGTGATGAATAGATAATTCCTGGTAAAAAAAATCCATTTATTTCATAGTTCTTTAAGGAATTCAAGAATTTTTTTTCTAATATGAATCACCTGGATGATTGTCACTAATCTGTACTTCATTTTCTGTGTCTATAGCACGTTGTTGTGCTTTCAATTTACTTTATAAAATAAATTTACAGCAATAAATGTAATTATATTGTGCCACTGTGTTGTGGAAAGATTATGCAAGAAAATAGTTAAATCAAATTTTAATTATAAATGTATATAAACAAATATAAAAAACTTCTGATCAACATAGGTAGCAGCTGAATTTTTATGGAATTTTTTATTTTTCAGGAACTCACGTCAATGTATTTTCAGGTAAGACAGTTGTTACAGGCTCCGGACGCGCAGGCTCAGTGGCCATGGCTCACGGGCACAGCCGCTCCACGGCATGTGGGATCTTCCCAGACCGGGGCACGAACCCGTGTCCCCTACATCGGCAGGCAGACTCTCAACCACTGCGCCACCAGGGAAGCCCCTACTAGACTACTTTTTAATGGATAAGGAAGATAATTCCCCTAGAGGCTAAATCAATAAGCAATGGCCTCAGAGAGCCAGTGAGTGATAGATCCTGGGAATAGAATTCAGTTTTAAAAGCCACTATATATTTTCCACGAACTCACATACACAGTAATATTAACACTACTTACTTTCCCTTTGGGCCAGAATCAACTTTCATAAGGCTCTGAAAACATATATGAAAGGATAACTTTACTTATTTGGGTCACTATTTTATGCTACTCAGGAATGCATATATTTTATTTTCTATAAGAGTTAAAAAAAGGTCACAAATTAGTCCTTGGTCAGTAAGCTGTGTCATGTTGATATATATTTACATATAACATTTATTATTCTATTTCATGTTTAGAACATAATTTTATTTTAATATGTTTTAATGAAAATGTTATTGCAAGATACCTTTCTATGAACAAAGGCTAATTAAAGGTGTATGTAATGTGATATTCAGTTTCTAGTGTATTGATTTCTGAGTCCCTTAGGGCTTCTAATTTCATTTCCTGAGATATAATTTTTTCATCATATATGGATATTTTATTTGATGCCGGAAAGTGCATATTTATTACAGCTACTGTTTTCCCATTGGTGATCTTGGTGTGGTATTATGGAGCATTTGATTATTTTTGCCCCTCTGAGTAAATAAGGGAAGCACTCCATCTCTCAAGAAAACTCATAAATCTGACTCCTTTTAAAGTGAGCTCATCCTATAAATCTCTTCTAGTCTATTGCAATCTTCCACATTGTTCTTTTTAGATTGAAAACTGTACATCCTCAGCATAAGAGAAAAAAATTGCAATGTATACTTACAAAGAAAGTGTGCTTTTGAGAGATTTCGTTCCAATTTATAAAATTTATATTCTTCTCATACAGTTCAATAAAAGAAATGCCAAGGTAAGTGCTGTTTCTACCATTACAAGCACACTTGGAGATTTCTTAATAAAGTCAAAGTGACTAAAGGAAGTTCTTTGTCCTCTGTGGTTTTGCTAGAGGGAAAATGCTTTAAACTGTTTTCTACCATCCTCATATTTAGGTTATGTAACAGTTAAATAGATTGTAAAGGATACAAGTTATAGCAATCCCTATCAAGTAAAGCTTGCCATGAACTAAATCTACACTTGAGGCTAGCTGTGACTCAGATGGACCAGTGAAACCGGGAAAGTGACCACAGCTCAACTCCTAAAGACACTTTCAACATTACTGTGCTGAAGAGATCACCTATTTTTTTCCTATGGGCTTACGAATCTGGATTTTCAATTATAATAGCAATATGTAAGAAATTATTGGGTCAGGAGGACCCTGACAGATACAGTCATTGCCTAAGGCCCAATTGACTATAAGAAAGCATGAGGGCTTCCCTGGTGGCGCAATGGTTGAGAGTCCGCCTGCCGATGCAGGGGACACGGGTTCTTGCCCCGGTCCGGGAAGGACCCAAGTGCCGCGGAGAGGCTGGGCCCGTGAGCCATGGCCGCTGGGCCTGCGCGTCCGGAGCCTGTGCTCCGCAACGGGAGAGGCCACAACAGTGAGAGGCCCGCGTACCACAAAAAAAAAAGAAAAGAAAAAAAGAAAGCATGAATAGTCACTTCTGGGGATTCAAAGGCTTATGCAGTCACATGAAAAATATACCCCCTTTTTACCATTAGTGTTTTAAAAGACATTTGCAACCTACCCAAGGGGTAGGAGAAATTGCACAGATGTCTAACAGAAGTTTATGCCAACATCTATCTGAAAACAGTAAAGGAAGAATTCCTAGAAAAAAAACTTACTCTCAGGTAAGGCACTGCAGCTTTATTTCCTGCCTTTAAATCTGAAACGGAAATCTTCACAGAGACTTGTTTATTCTTTCACTGCAACTTAAGACATAGAAATTATAATGTTATTTATAAGGTTAACCTGAAAATACAAAATATTGCTCAAACCTTTCATTAGTATGCAATATTACTGTATTATTGAATGAATGAGTGGGGGTGTATATATAAGGTAATTTATCAGAATATTTGTATCTACACTGTTTGGTGTCCTCTATATCACTTCCTACATATTCTACTGAAACTATGTTTATAAATCTATTCCAAGTAAATGATGTCTTTTAAATATAGGAATGTGTATTTCTTTTGTAGCCCTAACACTTGATGCTGTTCATTGTGAATGTCAGACACTTCAAAAATGTTAATCAGAACTAATAAATTATATCTAATTATATTCTGTTTTGAAATATTAGACATTCAATAAAATGTCTATCTTGTATTCTTTTTGCATGTAAAGTTTTGGGAAAGTAAACAGTTGTGTGATTATCAAATATTAAACTGTTTGTAATAAGAATATGTTTTAGAGGGATATTGGAAAATTAGTTTGATATCTTCAAGGCAGAATCCACTTCAATGGCACTTTTAATTTCTTATAAAAAGGATTGAGATGAATTCCAAACAGATCTGAGGGCAATGCTTCCAGGTGGCCTCTGACTTTTTGTAAGACACCTCCAGGAGTAATAAATTTTATCAAATATATGTACTCTAGATACAAAATTTCTGTACTAAAATTTTTGCCAGGTAATCTGGCAAATAATCTTTTAACAGATTTGTAGGGTTTTTTTTTAAATCATATGAAGAATTGTTTGTTCTTCCTTTTATTGAAAAGCACGAAGATTTAAGTGATATCAGTTAGGTATACCAAGGATATTTAAAGAATATGGTTACTGTGCAATGGTACAATTACCCAGCAACAAGCAACTGCCAAATGTACTTTGACTTCTTATCCTTAGGGTACTCAAGAGATCTGATTTTCACTGTACATTTTAGCAAGTATAAAAAATATATTGCAGTTATCATATAATCTCACCATCAGGATCCATTGGGAGAAAACATTTCATTCCTCAGGAAAATCCAATTCTGTATTTCTTAAATTGATTATTCCCCTTTAAAAAATTATTATTACTTAAATAATAACTATTATTCTTGATGAAATATAATATATTTTACAATTATTTTTACTTTTTTGCATCAAAACTAAAAGGTCCTAACCTATGATTTGAAAAGATGGTGAGATATGTTCCTATGGCCAAACTGCCATGCAGCAAAGTTGCATCTCCATGCCAACTGACACATATTTTTGACAAAATATGGAGGAGTGGGTAAGATTTGGCAATATAAAACTTGATAATTAGAGAAACACTAAGGACTCAGCTTTATATTTATTAATTTTAAAAGTAAAGATGTAACAAATAGATCTTATCTCAATGGTTATTGGGTATGACTTCCTTGGGAAGTTTTAAAGTTATATTCTTAAAGTATTTTAGGAAGGGAAAGCCAGTAAAATAATGGTTCATTGTCTTTAGAAGTATGTATATACTTTATAATGTATTGCTTTTCCTTTCCTCATCACCACTAGTAACCTATGGCAGCAAAACTGTAACAAACTATTAGTTTGTCTGTAAATACTTTTAAGTATTTCCACCAGAAATAGACCAGTCTATTTTGATTCCCAGGCAGGCACCTCAAATTTCATAAGGCAAATGGACAAACACCTGGTCCTTTGTTTCTCCTGTGAATCAAGGAAGCATGCTATGTTCTATTTTTACTTGGGTATGAGGTCTGGGAACTTAACCCAGAGTAACCTCAACTGCATATTAATAAGCTGAACTGAGACTGGGGCATAAGCCAAGAAAAATCCACATGCAAAACTTTCCAGATATTGCTAACAGGTCTTTCCATATCCTAGAGGTGGCATGGGAAACTCTTGAATTCTTCCCTCTGATTTGACTCCTCCACTAAATAACCAGGTTATTAAGCTTGCAGATCTAGCTCAGTGAGTTTATTTCCTCTCCTGGTTATGTGAATGTTCTCATAACTAATTCCATAACTCAAGGGAGAAAATATAGTTGCAAATTAATTCCTTAGCCCTATATAAATCATTAGGACATTTGCAGGTGACAAAAAAGGTGGATAGAGCAGGTGGCATAGAGAGAGATCATGACCAGGTATAATCAGTGTGCTTGTACATCAATCGCAATGCAGTAACTATCACAGCAAGCTCAACTGCAAAGTACAATTCATTCTGGGATTGATTTTCCATTGTCTATAATGAGTTTGGGAAAAGAATTTTTCTTCTATTAATATTAAACTTAATGTTATGTATCCTTAGCTTCAAAGAGTGTACTTGAGAGGCATACATTTAATAGACACAAAGTAACAGTAAATTTCTATACACTAGGATGAATGGTAAGGATAACAAGCTCAGTTTTTCCATTTTTTTTACTCCTGTCTGGTTGGATTATGCATTTTTAAAATGTCAAATAACAGGGCTTCATATTTGCATTTTCAGTAGAATCTATGTTTCATTTAAATTTTATGCCCATCAACTAAAAACATGCTCATATTCCCTCCTGGTTTGCATTTTAAAGGACTCTTCTTCAAACATCAGCCTATGACCAAAACTGTGTTTGTTTTGTAATACTATTTCTATTTAAATTACTTACCTAAAAGAAATAAAGGTATATATTTTTAATTCAGGCTTGAAAAAAATTTGTTTTCATATACCATTCATTTAAGACTGTATATTAGAACTTAACTAATTTTCTTTGATGGATTCATATTTCATACAGAAAATTAAAACATTATTACTGAATAATTTGTTTACTTCTTTCTGGTCTCAGAGCTGCTTTCTGAAATGTCTTATTACTTACATATTTTTTCTGACAATGTGGTTTTTAACCACCCTTGGAGAACTGTGCATAGTTGAGTATTTAACACTATTTGGCTACCTAATGATGGATTCAAGGCATCCATCATTAATAGGAATAAGGGCATGTTTCTCATAATGGGACATGAATCTTCCCTAGGATAGGAAGAGTAAATTGGTGAGTACATCACTATGGAAGAATAATTTCACAGAATCTTCCTGGAATGGCAATTTTACTAAATGGTGAGCAATTTTAAGGCAATATCGTCATAACAAACATCGTTATGCAAAGAATAGAGTTCAATGTAAAGTACACATTAATTTTTAAATGAATCATTAGAAATCTCATAGTGATTATGGAAACCTTTGGATTTTGTCCCCACTCCCAATCTACTTCCCACTCATCTCCCTCCTTGCCATTACAATTGTTCTACAAGTACAAATCATTGAGATTAGTAAAGTCCTAAACCGAAAACTCTGAAATGGGTTTAAGATTGTAATAAAATTAAAATAATTTTTCTTAGTCACAAATGTCATTTCCCTTCATTCTGTTTCTGAAAATAATGTGGATTTTCACAGTATTCATAAGACGTTGTATTATTTCATTTTTACTTCTTATCAACAAAAGTATTTATGAGCATTCATGAACACTCATATCCTTTATAACACAAAGGACTGGTCCAAGACAGTTGCAATGTTCTGGACATAGTTTGACCTTGAGATTTTTGATACACATGGACTAAAAATCAAGGCAGGAGACAGAATCATTTATGCTGAAGCAAGGAAAGGATAAGAATGAAGGGGGGAGATAGAAGGAAAATGTGTGAGTAGAAGTTTGTGAACCCCAAGATGAAAAAAAAGAACAATTTGCTTGAGCAGGCCAAACTCCACTGCCAGGTCTGTGTCTGAAAGATAACTCTGACAACTGAGCAGATTTCTTTGCTCCCAAGTGAGCCCAATATAGAAAAACAAATCTCTCACACACAAACTTACAAGCTTACACGCACACACACATGAAGTTTTATATACTGTCAAGAAACTTTTATTGACTCAACAAAATAATTTATTTAATCTGCTGTAGAAAAGAGGAAGGAAAGCACTAGGTCATTGAAATAAGGTAGGGAAGGAAATTACCAGTGAGAAAAAAATGATCAGTCAATGATAAACTAACAAAAGATGACTGATGGTACCAAGAAAAATTTTCTTAATTGAATTCAATGTTTGTTGAATACCAACTATGCATCTGGCTCTGTTACAAATCACTCAGTCCCTAGAAATTTCATGTCACTTGTGTTTAGGATTGGTTACTTGCCTTCAGCTAAACAAAAGATAATTGTGTGATCCATCAGAGGGCAGAGGGCAGAAGCAAGAAGAACTAAAACCCTGCAGCCTATGGAACAAAAACCACATTCACATAAAGGTAGACAGGATGAAAAGGCAGAGGACTATGTACCAGATGAAGGAACACGATAAAATCCCAAAAAAACAATTAAATGAAGTGGAGATACGCAACCTTCCAGAAAAAGAATTCAGAATACAGATAGTAAAGATGATCCAGGACCTCAGAAAAAGAATGGAGGCAAAGATCGAGAAGATGCAAGAAATGTTTAACAAAGTCCTAGAAGAATTAAAGAACAAACACCTAGAAGAATTAAAGAACAGACAAACAGAGATGAACAATACAATAACTGAAATGAAAAATACACTAGAAGGAATCAATAGCAGAATAACTGAAGCAGAAGAACAGGTAAGTGACCTGGAAGAAAGAATGGTGGAATTCACTGTCACAGAACAGAATAAAGGAAAAAGAATGAAAAGTAATGAAGACAGCCTAAGAGACCTCTGGGACAACATTAAAGGCAACAGTATTCTCATTATAGGGGTCCCAGAAAGAGAAGAGAGAAAGGACCCAAGAAAATATTTGAAGAGATTATACTCAAAAAGTTCCCTAACATGGGAAAGGAAATAGCCAACCAAGTCCAGGAAGCGCAGAGTGTCCCAGACTGGATAAACCCAAAGAGAAACACACCAAGACACATAGTAATCAAATTGACAAAAATTAAAGACAAAGATTAATTATCAAAAGCAACAAGGGAAAAATGACAAATGACATACAAGGGAACTCCCATAAGGTTAACAGCTGATTTCTCAGCAGAAACTCTAAAAGCCAGAAGAGAGTGCCATGATATATTTAAAGTGACAAAAGGGAAGAACCTACAACCAAGATTATTCTACCCGGCAAGGATCTCATTCAGATTCAATGGAGAAATCAATAGCTTTACAAACAAGCAAAACCTAAGAGAATTCAGCACCACCAAACCAGCTCTAAAACAAACACTAAAGGAACTTCTCTAAGTGGGAAACACAAGAGAAGAAAAGGACCTACAAAAACAAACCCATAACAATTAAGAAAATGGTCATAGGAACATACATATCGATAATTACCTTAAATGTGAATGCATTAAATGCTCCAAGCAAAAGACACAGATTTGCTGAATGGATACAAAAACAAGAGGCATATATATGCTGTCTACAAGAGATCCACTTCAGACCTAGGGACACATACAGACTGAAAGTGAGGGGATGAAAAAAGATATTCAGTGTAAATGGAAATCAAAAGAAAGCTGGAGTAGCAATATTCATATCAGATAAAATAGACTTTAAAATACAGAATGTTACAAGAGACAAGGAAGGACACTACATAATGATCAAGGGATCAATCCAATAAGAAGATATAACAATTATAAATATATATGCACCCAACATAGGAGCATTTCAACACATAAGGCAACTGCTAACAGCTATAAAAGAGGAAATTGACAGCAACACAATAATACTGGGAGATGTTAATACCTAACTTACACCAATGGACAGATCATCCAAATAGAATATTAATAAGGAAACACAAGCTTTAAAATACTTAATAGACCAGAGAGATCTAATCGATATTTATAGGACGTTCCATCCAGAAACAGCAGATTACATTTTCTTCTCAAGTGTGCATGGAACATTCTCTGGGATAGATCACATCTTGAGTCACAAATCAAGCCTCAGTAAATTTAAGAAAATGGAAATCATATCAAGCATCTTTTCTTACCACAACACTATGAAATTAGAAATCAGTTACAGGGAAAAAAACGTAAAAAATGCAAACACATGGAGGCTAAACAATATGTTAACAAATAACCAAGAGATCACTGAAGAAATCAAAGAGGAAATCAAAAAATACCTAGAGACAAATGACAATGAAAACACGATGATCCAAAACCTGTGGGGGTGCAACAAAGCAGTTCTATGAGGGAAGTTTATAACAATACAAGCCTACCTCAAGAAACAAGAAAAATCTCAAATAAACAATCTAACCTTACACCTAAAGGAACTAGAGAAAGAACAAGCAAAACCCACATTTAGTAGAAAGAAAGAAATCATAAAAATCAGAGGAAAAATAAATGAAATAGAAACAAAGAAAACAATAGCAAAGATCAATAAAACTAAAAGCTGGTTCTTTGAGAAGATAAACAAAATTGATAAACCATTAGCCAGACTCATCAGGAAAAACAGGGAGAGGACTCAATAAAATTAGAAATGAAAAAGGAGAACTTCCAACAGATACTGCAGAAATACAAAGCATCCTAAGAGACTACAACAAGCAAACTCTATGCGAATAAAATGGACAACCTAGAAGAAATGGACAAATTCTTAGACAGGTATAACCTTCCAAGACTGAATGAAGACGAAATAGAAAACATGAACAGGCAAATCTCAAGTAATGAAGTTAAAACTGTGATTAAAAATCTTCCAACAAACAAAAGTCCAGGAGCAGATTGCTTCACAGGTGAATTCTGTCAAACATTTAGAGAAGAGCTAACACCCATTCTTCTCAAGCTCTTCCAAAAAATTGCAGAGGAAGGAACACTCCCAAAATCATTCTATGATGCCACCATCACCCTGATACCCAAACCAGACAAAGATACTACAAAAAAAGAAAATTACAGACCAATAACACTGATGAATATAGATGCAAAAATCCTCAACTAATTACTAGCAAACAGAATCCAACAACACATTAAAAGGATCATACACCATGATCATGTGGGATTTATCCCAGGGATGCAAGGATTCTTCAATATACACAATTCAATCAATGTGATACACCATATTAACAAATTGATGAATAAAAACCATATGGTCATCTCAACAGATGCAGAAATAGCTTTTGACAAAATTCAACACCCATTTATG
Organism: Globicephala melas; assembly: GCF_963455315.2. NCBI lineage: Eukaryota > Metazoa > Chordata > Mammalia > Artiodactyla > Delphinidae > Globicephala > Globicephala melas. The sequence goes on along the minus strand of NC_083331.1, from coordinate 34,368,506 downwards.
ATCAAAATTCTCTAGAAAGTGGGCATAGAGGGAAGCTACTCAATATAATAAAGGCCATATATGACAAACCCACAGCAAATATCATTCTCAATGGTGAAAAACTAAAAGCACTTCCTCTAAGATCAGGAACAAGACAAGGATGTTCACTCTCACCACTATTATTTGACATAATTTTGGAAGTCCTAGCCATGTCAATCAGAGAAGAAAAAGAAGTAAAAGGAATAGAAATTGGAAAAGAAGAAGTAAAACTGTCACTGTTTGCAGATGACATGATACTATACATAGAGAATCCTAAAGATGTCACCAGAAAACTACTAGAGCTAATCAATGAATTTGGTAAAGTAGCAAGATATAAAGTTAACGCACAGAAATCTCTTGCATTCCTATACACTAATGATGAAAAATCTGAAAGAGCAATTAAGGAAACACTCCCATTTACCATTGCAACAAAAGGAATAAAATACCTAGGTATAAACCTACATAAGGAGACAAAAGACCTTTATGAAGAAAACTATAAGATATTGATGAAATAAATTAAAGATGATACAAACAGATAGAGAGATATACCATGCTCTTGGATTGGAAGAATCAATATTGTGAAAATGAATATACTACCCAAAGGAATCTACTGATTCAACGCAATCTCTATCAAACTACCATGGGATTTTTTACAGAACTAGAACAAAAAAATCGTAAAATTTGTATGGAAACACAAAAGACCCTGAATAGCCAAAGCAGTCTTGAGGGAAAATAACAGAGCTGGAGGAATCAGACTCCCTGACTTCAGACTATACGACAAAGCTACAGTAAGCAGACAATATGGTACTGGGACAAAAACAGAAATAGAGATCAATGGAACAGGATAGAAAGCCCAGAGATAAATCCAAGAATCTATGGTCAACTAATCTATGACAAAGGAGGCAAGGATATAAAATGGTGAAAAGACAGCCTCTTCCATAAGTGGTGTTGGGAAAACTGGACAGCTATATGTAAAAGAAAGAAATTAGAACACTCCCTAAACCATACACAAAAATAAACTCAAAATGGATTAGAGACATAAATGTAAGGCCAGACACTATAAAACTCTTAGAGGAAAACATAGGAAGAACACTCTTTGATATAAATCACAGCAAGATCTTTTTTGATCCACCTCCTAGAGTAATGGAAATAAAAGCATAAATAAACAAATGGGACCTAATAAAACTTAAAAGCTTTTGCAAAGCAAACTACAAACAAGGTGAAAAGACAACCCTCAGAATGGGAGAAAATATTTGCAAATGAATCAACCAACAAAGGATTAATCTCCAAAATATATAAACAGCTCATGCAGCTCAATTAAAAAAAAACAAACAACCCAATCAAAAAATGGTCTAGGACCTAAGTAGACATTTCTCCAAAGAAGACATACAGATGGCTAAGCAGCACATGAAAAGCTGCTCAACATCACTAATTGTTAGAGAAATGAAAATCAAAACTACACTGAGGTATTACCTCACACCAGTTAGAATGGGCATCATCAGAAAACCTACAAACAACAAATGCTGGAGAAGGTGTGGAGAAAAGGGAACCCTCTTGCACTGTTGGTTTGGAATGTAAATTGATATAGTCACTATGGAGAACAGTATGGAGGTTCCTTACAAAACTAAAAATAGAATTACCATATGACCCAGCAATCCCACAACTGGGTATATACCCAGAGAAAACCATAATTCAAAAAGACACATGCACCCCAATATTCATTGCAGCACTATTTACAACAACCAGGTCATGGAAGCAACCTAAATGCCCATTGACAGAAGAAAGGATAAAGAAGATGTGGTACATATATACAATGGAATATTACTCAGCCATAAAAAGGAATGAAATTGGGTCATTTGTAGAGATATGGATGGATCTAGAGACTGTCATACAGAGTGAAGTAAGTCAGAAAGAGAAAAACAAATATTGTATATTAATGCATATATGTGGAACCTAGAAAAATGGTACAGTTGAACCAGTTTGCAGGGCAGAAATAGAGACACAGATGTAGAGAACAAACGTATGGATACCAAGGGGGGAAAGTGTCGGCAGGGTGGTGCTGTGATAAATTGGGAGATTGGGATTGACATGTATACACTAATATGTATAAAATGGATAACTAATAAGAACCTGTTGTAGAAAAAAATTAATAAAATTCAAAAATAAAAAAAAAGGGCTTCCCTGGTGGTGCAGTGGTTGAGAGTCTGCCTGCCGATGCAGGGGATGCGGGTTCATGCCCTGGTCTGGGAAGATCCCACATGCCGTGGAGCGGCTGTGCCCGTGAGCCATGGTCACTGAGCCTGCGCATCTGGAGCCTGTGCTCCGCAACAGGAGAGGCCACAACAGTGAGAGGCCCACGTACCACAAAAAAAAATAATAATAAAAATAAAGATAATTGTGCACATATGGCTATATATATTAAAAGAAAGGTATGTTTAAACACCAAGTCAGAGACATCCAAGATCTAAAACTAGTACAATCATCATTGTCATCATCATCATCAATAACTTTTACTTGTTTTTAAATTATGTCAATTGACAAACTACATATTAGGGAAATCTACCTTTGGACATTACTGAAAGATAAAGCCTAAAAATATCAGGAAATATTCAGTTAACGTCTGTTCTTTCCATCAAATCTCTTCTTAGACATTGTCAAAATGACCTTCTCACCCAACTTTGTCACAAATTCACAAGGCTATATCAACAATAATTATTATCATTTAAATGCTTCTATGCATTGACAATGATCAAATAATCTTTTATTTGTTCTTAGAAATAAAATTGTACAGATGATTCAAATAAGTAGTTAAAAATGACATTTATCCTCTTCACATTTATTTATGGGGGAATCTTAAATATGTCTTCCTTTCTTATAATTATTGTAATTTTTATTTCTTTTTCATAGTCACTGCAATTCTTCTGAAGTCATCTAGTTTGTGTGTAGTATTTTTTCTATGCTGGTTTCTTTGGCAATTATTATGTTTTTTAAATTATTATGCTATTTTTGTAGCTATAACTATTCAAGAATGAAAATAATTATTACAACTTGTTCTATAATTAATGTACAATTGATTAGATGCCTAATCCAACAAATCAAATGTTTTTAAACACCAAAGTAACATTTTCAAACTTTTAATTAATCAAATTCTCTTCAGTATTTCAAATTAAAAACATGAGCCCAAAATGCCATTCTCCTAAATGTTCAAAAAATTTAAGTAACACAAATGAGCACCATAATAATTAAAATAATCTCTCTAAAGCTAGCACAATTTAAATTCAGATTTAATTAAATTCTTTATTTCAAATTTTGACATGTACATATTCAACAAAGGTGAGAAAATTTATGACAGCTTTTTTGAGATTTCAATATTGTCAGATATTTGTAACAAGGATATGGTTCTAAGTGTGACTTGTAAGACGATTTGACCATAATCAGTAATTACTGGCATAGCTCTATAAGGGATACACTTTGCCATCTATATCATTGGGACAAATGTACCCCATGTTTCACATCTAGCGTCCTCTATTCCACGGCTGAATTTTTTGAAATCTAGTGTATTATGTGCTCTTTGGGCATACTTAAGTTTTGTTCTCAATTTTACTTTTATGTTGATTACAACATTTTAATGCAAATTTTTGTAACAGTCTCTTTTTATAATTTTTGTAGTAACTTCTTACACAACTTTTACTATTTCTAGTGAGATGATCATATTCAAAATAATCTAATTTGGATTGAAAATCACATTATCTTTAATAGAAGTCTTCTTGTTATTGAACGTTCTTATTTAACTAATTCAAAAATCATTCTATAGACATCCTATCAACAGTTTCCAAAGGCTACTTTAACTTTTTAAAAACCTATGTTTGGGTTTTTCTATAAGGTTACACTTTGTTTTTCCAATTTTATTCTTTCAGTTAACTCCTATTCCCAGCAGTAGATATATTCACTCCACCAAGAAAATTTTCTTAGGTTCAAACTCTATAAAGCAAAATCACATAATTTTTAGCACTGGGTATGTATCATTCTACAAATTTTATTTTATAGATGAGAAAATAGACTGGAAGATTTAGTTATATGCTTCAACCCATACCACTAGTTAATGATTGATCCAAGAACAAAGGTCAACTCTCCTAACTCATATAAGAAGTGTTTTTGAGGTTCCAGTTCAAGATGGCAACATAGGAGTTTCCTGAACTCATCTCCTCTCACAAACACAGTGAATGAACAACTACACATAGAGCAATTCTGTCTGAAAGAAATCCAGAAACTAGCTGAGTGACTCCTACATATCAGGCAAAGGAGAAAATACCACATAAAAACAGGTAGAAAAGCCGGAGACACTCTCTCATCATAATAAACTCCACCCCAAGCACAGAGCTATATAATTAGGAGGGAACTCACCTCCTAGATTCTCTCTGATGTGCAAAGGGTTTGGACCCCACATCTGGCTCCCCAACTTTTAGGAATTCCATCTGAGAGACAGGACCCCAAAATATCTAGCTCTGGAAGCCAACATGCCTGCATTCATGAGATCCAAAAGACTATAGTGAACTGAAAATCAATTCTTAATGGGCTTGCTTGGACTCACTGTGGCTATCCCCCTGGGGCTCAGCACAAAGGCAGCAGACTGAAATGCTCAGTCTTTCCATGAAATAAAACTATTTGCTTAGGAGTGTTTAGCAAAGTTACAATATTTGTGATCAATACACAGAAGTCGATCATTTTTATGCACTTAGGATAGTCAGCTTTTTAAAAATGTATTTAAAAGATATTTGGTGGCATCTCACTGTGGTTTTAATTCACATTTCCCTAATTAATGATGATGTTGAGATTTTTTTATATGCTGTTGCCTTTAGCATAACTTCTCTGATGAATTACCTATTCAGATTATTGGGATATTTTTAGGTAAAATGCTTGTTTTCTCATTATAACGTTTACAGACAAAATACTGTCCATGAGTAACCTCAACCTGGAAACAAGCTAGCAGTTTGTCAAAGGGAAAGGGAGAATTGAACCAGGTATACTTATACAACAGAGTATTACTCAGTAATAAAAAGGGACAAACTTCTGAGCACCAAAAACCAAGGTGGACAAACTGCTACAGCCTCAACTGCCAAGGCAGTGGCCCTCAGTGCACAAAAGGAAAAGCCTCAGCCCACACCAAGCTCCAGCTCAATCCCATTTGACAAGGCAGTGGCCACTGGGGAACCCCAGAAAAAGCCCCAGTCCATGTCCACATGATCTCCTGTCCTCCTGCTAAAGCCACGGGGTACAAGTAGTCTGCATAAGGATGTGCCTACAGAAGAACATGCCTTCAAGATCAAGAGAAGTAATGGTTTTGCCTAGTTCATAGAGACAACACAGAAAATCAAACAAAATGGTAAGACAGAGGAATATGTTCCAAATAATACCACAGGGGGGAAAAATAAAACTTAATGAATTGGACATAAAATAAAGAGTTCTAAACAATGGTCCAAAAAATGCTTTCCAAACTGAGGAAAAGAATACAGAAACACAGTGAGAACTTCAACACTAAATTAAAAAATAGAGAAAAGAACTGATCAGAGCTGAAGAATACAATAACTGAAATAAAAAATACACCAGAGAGAATCAACATCAGACTAGGTGGCATAGAAGAATGCATAAGTGTCCTGAAAGACAAAATATTGGAAATCACCCAATCAGAACAGCAAACAGAAAAAAGAATTTCAAGAAAATGAGGATAGAGTAAGGACTTTCTGAGACACCATCACACATACTAACACTCACATTACAGGAGTCCCAGAAGAAGAAGACAGTGAGAAAGGGGAAGAAAGCATATTTGATGAAATAATGGCTGAAAATTTCCCCAACCTAGGGAAGGAAACAGATATCCAGGAAGAAGAAGCACAGAGAATTCCAAACAAATGAACCCAAAGAGGTCCACACCAAGGCATCAAAATTAAAATGAAAAAAAAAATTAGAGAAAAATGTATAGGCAGCAAGAGAAAAGCAAAGAGTTACAAACAAAGTAACCCTCATAAGATTGTCAGCTGATTTTTCAGCAGAAATTTTGTAAGCCAGAAGGGAGGTGCACAATATATATAAAGTGCTGAAAGAAAAAAAAAAAAACTACAACCAAAAATACTCTACTTGGTAAGGTTATCATTCAGAATTAAAGGAGAGGTAAAGAGTTTCCCAGACAAGCAAAATCTAAAACAATTCATCCCCATCAAACTAACCTTACATGAAATGTTAAAGGGTCACTTTTCAGTGAAAAACAAAAGGTTTTAATAAGAAATAAGAAAACATATGAAGGAAAAAAATCCCACTGGTAAAGGCAAACATATAGTAAACTCAGTGGATCAACCACTTAAAAATCTAATATCAAGGTTAAAAGACAAAAGTCATAAAACCAACTCTATAATAAGTAGTTAAGGGATACACAAAGGGTATAAAATATGATGTCAAAACATAAAATGTGGGTGGGGTTAGTAAAAATGTAGAGCTTTTAGAATTTGTTCAAACATAAAAGCTGTCAGTTTAAAACAAATATATATATATATTATATATATACACTAATATATACATATATTAAGTTGATATATATGCTCTATGATAACAAAAACCAGAAGCCTACAATAGAACACAGAAAACAAAGAAAAAGGAACCTAAACATAACACAAAAGAAAATTCTCAAACCACAAGGGTAGTGACTAAAAGAGGAAGAAAAGAACAGAGAAGAACTACAAAAACAATAAGAAAACAAGTAATAAAACGGTAGTATGTACATACCTATCAATAATCATTTTAAATGTCAATGGACTAAATGCCCTATCAAAAGACATAAAGTGCTGAATGGATTAAAAGAAAAAAATGCCCATCCACTACCTACAACTGACTAACTTCAGAACTAAAAACACAGGAAGACTGAAAGTAAAGGGAAGGAAAAATTTTCTACATTAATGAAAACAAAAAGCTGAGTAGCGATACTCGTATAAGACAAGTATACTTTAAAGCAGACTATAAAAGAAGACAAGAAGGGCACTACATAATGACAAGTGGGTCAATCTAAGAAGAGCATTCATTGACATATATATACCTAACATAGGAGCACCTAAATATATAAAGCAAATATTAACATGGATAAAGAGAAAAATTGACAGTAATACAATAATAGTAGGGGGCTGTAATATGCCACTTACATCAAAAGATAGGTCATCCAGACAAAATCAATAAGGAAACATTGGTCATAAATGATGTGCTAGCCTACATAGAGTTCATAGATATCCACAGAACGTTCCATCCTGAAACAGCAGAATAAGAATACACATTCTTTCCAGGTGCACATGGAACATTTCCCAGGACTGATCACATGCTAGGTCACAAAAGAAGTTTCAGTAAATTTAAGAAGGATGAAATCATATCAAGCATCTTTTCCCACCAAAATGGTATGAAACTAGAAATCAATTATAGGAAGAAAATTGGAAAAAAAACACAAACATGTGGAGACTAAACCAGATGCTACTAAAAAAATAATGGATCAATAAATAAATCAAATAAGAAATTTAAAAATACTTTGAAATGAATGAAAATAAAAAGACAACTTTCTAAAATTTATGGGATAGAGAAAAAGCAGTTCAAAGAGGGAACTTCATAGTGATACGGAACTATCTCAAGAACAAGAAAAATTTCAAATTAACAGTCTGACTTTACACTTAAAGGAATTAGAAAAAGAACAAAGCCCAGTTAGTAGAAAAAGCAAATAATAATGATCATAGCAAAAATAAATGAACTATAGATTTAAAATAAGATCAATGAAACTAAGAGCATGTTTTTTAAAAAGATAGAAAAAATTGCTAAATCTTCATCCAGACTCATGAAGGAAAAAGGAGAGAGGACTGAAATTAATAAAATTAAAAATAGAAGAAGAGAAGTTACAATGATATCACAGAAATATAAACAATCATAACAGAATACTGCAAACAATTGTATGCTAAGGAAATTGTACAACCTAGAAGAAATGGATAAATTCCTAGAAACATAAAATCTTCCAAGACTGAATCAGGAAAAAATAGAAAATCTGAACAAACCAATTACTAGTAATGAAATCAAATCAGTATTAAAAAAAAAGCTCCCCCCCAAAAAAGTCCCAGGACCAGATATCTTCACAGGTGAATTCCACGAAACATTTAAAAAAGAATTAATATCTATCTTTCTGAAGTTATTCCAAAAAATTGAAGAGGAAAAGATACTTTCAAACTCATTGTATGAGGCAGCATTGCCCTGATACCAAAACTAGACAGCTATAAAGAATGAATTGTTGCCATTTGTGACAACATGTATGGACTTAGAGGGTATCATATTAAGTGAAATAAGTCTGAAAGAGAAAGACAAATACTGTATGTTTTCATTTACATGTGGAATCTAAAAAACAAATAAAATGAACAACTATAACGAAACAGAAACCGACTCACAGATACAAATATTCCAGAGCAGATGGGGGTGGGGGAATGGGTGAAATAGGTGAAGGAGATTAAGGGGCACTAACTACCAATTATAAAATAAATAAGTCACAGGGATGTAATGTACAGCACAGGGAATATACTCAATAATACTGTAATGACTTTTATGATGCATAAGCTATAAAAATATCTAATCACTATGTATACCTGAAACTATTATAATGTTGTAAGTCAACTGTACTTCAATAAAAAAATTGCTACCTAGTGTATGATTCCATACATATGAATGGAATCTAGAAAAGGCAAACTTATAGGAACAGAAAGGTCAGTTGTTGCTAGATACTGTAAATTGGGAGAGGAGATACTAATAGAAGGATAATATAAAGGGATTTGTAGAACAGTTCTGTATTGTACTGTAGTGGTGGAGAGATGGCTATATGAATTCAACATAATCCTTAGAACTTTATATTTTAAAGAGTAAATTTTCCTGCAAGCGAAAAATAAAAAGTCTCCAAAAATCAGCCAGGAGTTTTGAGTAACCCAAGGTGGAATACAGAATGTGACTGTTGGATTGCACAGAGTGGAAAAAAACTAAGGAGAATGAAAACCAAATGCAAGTTGTTGCCTTGAATTGGATAAAATTACAAGAAAAACTGGGAAAATCCAAGTAAAGTCTGTAGTTTAGTCATTAGTAGTGTATTGATGTTAATTCCTTACTTTTAACATTTGCACCATGGTTATAAAATATGTTAGTAGTAGGGAAGCATATTGGAACTCTATGTACTATCTTTATATCTTTTTTATAAGTAAAATTATTTCAAAATAAAACATTAAAAATAATCAACTTTTTTGATAGAGTATGACTCCAGAAAATCTTTCTAAAACAAAATTATATAAATTATTTTTCAACAAGCATTTGTTTTGATACAGCTATTGACACTTCCATAAATGTATTTTAGAAATATCCACAAAATATTGGAAAAGGATTATTTTTCCACTTACACCTGCCATGAATTATAGCACAAAAATTATAAAGGTAATTTTAGGGGTTTTCTTAATGTTTAAAATATTTTATATGATTTTCAGACAAGAATATTTTCTGTGATTTTTCAGACAAATTCATAAGCATATATTTCAGATAACATAATGCATGCATCTCACTCTAGTAAGAGCATTAACTACATAATTTGAGTTTTGCAATGATCACTTTCACTCCTCCTCCTGTGTACATTCTTGACATGAGTTTGTTTTGTGAAAAGTAATCTTGTTGGTTCAAATGACTTGTGTTAATCTGCAAAGCCAGCCCTAATTTTGTGCACTATATCATAGCTTGAATATTTCATCTTGAAATATGAATTGCTTTCTACAACTTAATAGACAAGTGAGAGTGTTTCTGTGTGAAAACCAATAAGTTTCATGGTGAAAGACAAGCTGTGTGTAAGAACTATTTGTCTCTTCACTAAGCTGAAGGAAAGCAAATTGATTTTCTTGGTCTTTATATGATTGGAAATTATAGCAGGATTATTCATTACTCTCTTAAATTCACCTGTGATCCTGTGGCAAGGGCTTCCTCTATATACTGATACGGGTTACTTTCCGTCACTTTTTTTAACATTTGAAATTTAAAATTCTAGTTTTTCAGCATTGGTGCACGATGATTCAACAAAAGAAAATGGAGGGGATGAAGAGAGAAAGAACACAATGTAAACTTTTAATCAAAATTACAGATTCTTATTAATAATAATACTAATAACTGACATTAATTTTAAACAAACATTAAATTTCTAGGTAGTGTTCTAACATACACATATTATCTCAATCATACCTCATAAAAACCATGTCAGGTAGGTTCTACAATCATTTCACCTTACAAATTGGAAATTTGAAGTGTAAGATATTAAATAATTTGGCAAAGGGTAAATAGATTAAAGAAGCAGAACTTGGGTTCGGAACTGGGGATCCATGTTATAGGGATATAATATACCAATATAATAAACTAAGAATGTTATTTTCCATGAATATCATTCCTTTTTTCCTTAGTAATTCACCAAATTACTACTTCTAGTAGCTGACAGCTCTTTAGTATACAGGCAGGAATTTATAGTAGGGTATGTGAGAACATGGATCCCTGGTTCTGCATAATTATAGAAATAACTATAGAAGATATAGAAATTATATATATAATGCATATTATAACATATAAATAATAGTTAACATAATAATATATCTAAAAATATGTGCTCAGTAATTATGTTGTTATTTTACATATTACCAGAAGTTTGCATACCACCACTGGGAAAGACATTTTTAGGTATTGGGAAGCAATAGAACTATTTGAGTAAGATGTGAAAGGAATAAAGTTTTGTTTTGTGAAAAAATAAGTTGATGGTGTTTACCAAGAGAATTAAAAGGGGAGGAGAGCAGAAAAAGACTGAACCAATAAGTAGGCTAATGAAGGATTCCAACTTTGATTGACAAAACCTTGAATTAGTGAGGCAGCAGGCAGAATGGAAAGGCTGAATGAATACACAAGACATGACTGATAAAGGATGCACATAACTTTGGACTGGAATATGATGGGAGAGGGCAGTGAAATTATGTTGCCCAGAATGATATTGAAATTCCAAGCCTAGAATAAGAAAAGGATGATATCTGTAACAAATACACAGTCCCTTTGAGAGATCCAAGAGTACATGATGAAATATTTGATGACTGACTAAGATGGTATAAATAGGAAAGAAAGCAGGTAACAAAGCAAACCTGGGATAGTGACTTGGTAGCTATTCACTTGGAGGTGGGACTGTACTCCAAAAATTATTCTGACACTTGTTAAAAAAAGGTAAGACAGATTTATTCAAGGTTATTACAATAGGGGAGAAAGATTGAACTTGCCTCTGAATACAGCAAATTCCCTAAATATATTTAGGGAATTTATAGCCAATGAGTAGAGTGAGTGAGTCAGTGGACAGAAAATTACTAAGAGGAAGTTAAATAAGTATCAAGGATAGAAGGATTCTTGCTAAAGGCAGATCTTGACTTAGATATCAAGGGTAAGGAATGAGGGGGACTTCCCTGGCGATCCAATGGTTGGGACTTTGCCTTCCAATGCAGGGGGTATGGGTTCGAGCCCTAGTCGGGGAACTAAGATCCCACATGCCTCACCGCCAAAAAACCAAAATATAAAACAGAAGCAATATTGTAACAAATTCAATAAAGATTTTAAAAATGGTCCACATCAAAAAAAGTCTTAAAAAAAGAAAAGTGTAGGGGATGAGGAACTTGATTGGATATCAAGAGCAGGGTATTCTTCTTAAAATTACTTAGTAGAGGGCTTCCCAGGTGGTGCAGTGGTTGAGAGTCCGCCTGCCTATGCAGGGGACACAGGTTCGTGCCCCGGTCCGGGAAGATCCCACATGCCGCGGAGCGGCTGTGCCCGTGAGCCATGGCCACTGAGCCTGCGCGTCCGGAGCCTGTGCTCCGCAACGGGAGAGGCCACAACAGTGAGAGGCCGGCGTACCAAAAAAAAAAAAAAATTACTTAGCAGTATTCTTTGCTAGCACTAGCCTTAGAAGGCCAGGGGAAGAGAAGCAGGTCAAGGCTGAGACCCAGCCAAGAAAGCTCAAAAGAATGTAACAAAGTTTGGTCAAGAATGGAGTCTTTGTCAATATTTGAAGCCTTTGGAATGAATGAGTCTGCTATGGAAGATCATGTGCAAAAAAAAAAAAAAAAAAAAAGTGTCTATAAGAAGTCGAAATAAAGTAACATATACATAGAAAAATAATACTTACATATTAGCAGATTTGGAGTAAAATGAGTTGACTGGTATAGAATCATCATGAATACTAAAGGAGAAATAGGGAATGATTAGCAGTACAAATTAATGAATAAGGCTTAGAACATCCCAATAAAGAATGAAGAAAAATAAAGCAAATTCAATATGAGATTTGAAACTTCAAGAGAAATGATTCAGTTTTAATAAAGAAAGGCAGGTGCTAAATTTAGAAATTGATCTGTGCACAACTCAATGCCAGATACAGTAGGGAATACAATTTTCAATCCTATGATTTTGTATAATTAAGGTCCTTGGAAATCTTCTATCTTACATGTACTCTTTGCTTCTCCTGTCCCTCTTACATTTTCAATTGTAGACACATTTTGTGTTTTTTATGTTGTTTTCTCTGCCAGAATTTTTTTGGTTTCCTACCCTCATCCATACCCTCCCAGTGAGCCCCTACTCATCCTTTGAGATACAAGTCAAATATCAGCTTTTCTGTGACAGCTGTGCTGTTCCCTCATATAGTATTAGCCTTTACCACCTCTACTATTTCCTAGGACACAGTTCACAGTCCAATTTTAACATTATTTATTGACTTTCCTAACTATCCTATTACTGTGAATTTTTCAAGAACTGACTCAGGAACATGCTTCCTTGATCATTTATAAAGATCATAAATAAAGATGACAGAGTTTGAATCAAATCAGGTACTCACTGAGTTTTTGGTGAATAAATAGTACTGAAGAGCAAGTTGTGAAACAGACAGTAGTGGGTATCCCCTTTGCCTTAGTAATTGTCACTCTGGGAAAAGGAGATTTTGACTAACTGTGTTTTCCAGAGAAATGTAAAACTTTCTTAAACCATCAGGTGGCTGGATAAACAGTAAAGGTTGGATAACTAAGGGAATGTCAATTTGGAACATATAACCATTAACCAATGGATCCCAATTATCCACAGATCATTAAATTTCATTTGTAGAAGCTAATTTATTCAAATCATCTATTAAGCCATATCTCTTCTCACACATATAGGTCATAGTCAGAAATATATATTCAGAATTGACAACTCGAGTAATAAGATATTTGGTGAAAGTTTATATCTTGTGGATATATGTATGCATAAACTGCTTATGATACAAAGGCTTTGGGGCACTTGAAATTTAAATTTTAGATTTATAATAATATTATTGTTATGGTTCAATATTTATTAACAAGTTTTGATTTATTATGGAAGAGGAGTGTCACCCAAAAATGACCAAGATTTATTCAGACGTTATATTATAGGAGGTAATAGTGATTTAGAATCTTTAGAATCTCCACATCAGATATAGATGGGCATGTCTGGCTTATGACATCATCATATTACCTGGAAATTTTACTCTCTGAAGACGTTAAAAAGCTTATTAGAGATGACTTGAGGGACTTCCCTGGTGGTCCAGTGCTTAAGACTCACGCTTCCACTGCAGGGGCCACGGGTTTGATCCCTGGTTGGGGAACTAAGATCCCGCATGCCATGTGGTGGCCAAAAGAGAAAAAAATGAGAGACAATTTGAAAGTTAATTACCCAGTATGGGTTAAAATATATTTAGTTTTATTAAACTGTATATAGGTACACAAATTATACCTTATGCATTTGTAGCAATAACATTATCTGACAATAACATTATCTGGCAATCTCTCTCACTATAGTCAAATCCTTAACTGAGAATAACTCTTTTTTCCCTTCCCAAAAAACTTGCTCCTCACTAACCACTGCTACACTGTTGAATCTCATGGAATCATCGCCTAATAATGCTCCTCAATAGAATGTATATTTCCTAAATACAGAGGTTTTGCATATTTTAGACACTTCTATAATATATCCTCAGCTTGCAGAATATTGCCCTACCAATGCTACCGTCTCAATAAATACTGTTCCAATAAATATTTATTAAATAATTTATATCTTACCTCTGTTTATGGTTGATCATTTAGTTTATATTGACCCATTCTGTGCATGTGTTGATAAAATAATTACCAAGAATTCTCATTACTCTCAAATGATTCAGTAGGAAGTATTTAAAATAACATGTCCTAAACCCATACTTCTCTTGCTGTACTTCTCTTCCTTTTTACCAATGTACATAATGATGAAAATTCAGCAACTTTCTTCAGTAATATTCAAGTGAGACCAAGCTTTACCAAAGCACTGCAGAATGCCTTCCCTTGGGTCTTCTTCAGGAGAGAGGTTTTGCATATCACCCAGCTTTAGCTGGAAGACAGAAACTCATAAATTAAGGAATGTTTTAAAGATCTGCCCCTACTCCTCAAAAGTCTTTTTATAGAGTGTTTCCCTCTGACTTACTGTCAAAATTCACTTCCACATGTTTTGGCTGCTATAGAAGAGTTAAGAACTGTGAATCCCTGGCTTGCTGGGGTTTTGCTACTGAACTGGGTCACAATTTTACTTTTTATTAGCATAATCTCCCGCCTCTTCAGAAAACTCTTTTGTATCTTAGCACAGAGCTCTCGACACGTCCATCTGAAAATCCTTCTCTGTCTTGGCTTTATTTGTCAGGACAATTCACTCAGTGGTTAATTGGCATTTGGTTTGGTTTGGTTTTTCTCCCAGTGTTGGATAATCTCCTTCAAGTCAGCAGTATTTTTCCTGTCCTTCTCTCCAAAAATGAAAGGTATCATTTTGAATCCTAAATCTCAGTCCTCTTGCCTTAGAATGGTATTAGCAGCTTTTGTTTTGCAACACTGGAAACAAACATTGTCCCATACCAACGAGACAACCTCTGATCTTCCTCTGTTTTTTGTGGGAAAGGGTAGCTCATCCAAGTGATAGGCATCCACAGAAGACGCAAATGAACAAACACTTGAAGAAAAAGTGAGCTTCTTTGAGATTAGAACATAATGCTGGCTTGCAGAGTACAGTGTTTGCAAGAGTGGTGGAGATGTCAAGTCTATTTGCAAATAGCTCTGCTACTCTTGTTTGTGTGTGAGAGGAGGAATCTGGGAGGAGGGGTGATTCCTACCTAATATTCTGAAGTAAAATAAAACCCTAGATAACATGACTAGAAGCCTTGAATAAATTTCCCTGTACCCTAGCTTGGCAGGAGGTAAATGGCCCATTTCCCTCAAATCACCTTTAAACATCTAAATAATGACTGTTATAAATTGAAACTGGAGAGTTCTTCCCAAATGTTAGAGACTGTTTAGCCTTTCTGGAACTGGTGTAATCCCAGTAAAAGAAAAATTGTCACTAGTACCCCACCTGTTTTCCAAATGTCTACAATTGGATTATCTGCTACTCTCCCTGACAATTACTAAATTTGGGGTTGAATTTATTTAGTTTAGGAAAACATGGCATTCTTGCTGAAGTTCATGGAACACTTTCATACCTCTCACACTTTTATTGGAGGGGAAGCCTCCATTAACTTGCAAATTGTTATGTTTCTCTCTCAGCCATGTTCGCATTTTTTAGACATTTGAAATCATCTTTGTTTTATATGTTCACACAGTTTCATAAACTTACTTACAAACATGCCTACTCTTTGCCAATCCATATTCTGACCTGGTTCCTGATTAAACATTAGCATAACTCAATTCTTAACATGTTGGTATGCTAATCTTTAAGACTAAAATTTGTTCTAATATAATAATGATATTTTATTGTAATCTATTATGTTAACTTGATTATGAATTACAATTTAACGACTATTAAAATTTAAATTATAGTAGAGCACAATTTAGGAGTATTATTTACTCCTTCACATCCCTCAGCCTCACTGAGTCATATCTGTTATCCCTCTGGCATCCAACAGACACTCATTGAAGCAACTCTGAGAAAGGCCTTTTGTTTGAAGACAGAAAGCACTAATCAATAGAAAGAAATTAGACATGCTGGAAAGGGCAGAGATGGTGTGCATATACAGAATTTCATCAAGGGTCAGGAAGAGAAACTAGAATACATTTTGAAATACAATAGGTATTCAAAAAGGTATCACAATTTTTTTTTTGGTATCCCCATTTTTTGCAGCTTAACGGAGCTGAGAAAACTGAGCTATGACAAAAGATAGGAATAGCATTTCAAAACCCTTGCATGAGGAGGACTGATATGTGAAGTTGGTCAAAGATAGCTATATGGACCCACTGAGTCAAAACTCTGTGTGTGTGTGTGTGTGTGTGTGTGCGCCCGCTGGAGTAGATTGGGCACATAAATATCTTCACCAGGAACAATAAAAACGTCTGAATAAAATACTGGAAAACATGTTTGAAGAAATTAGAACAGGAAAAGGACATTAACGGAAAACTGCTGAAATCCAAATAGGTTGGACTTTACTTTGTAATAATGTACAATTGTTAGATTCTTAACTTTGACAACTGTACTTTAGTAATATAAGATGATAATGTTAGAGGAAAACATGCAACTGTATTAAAGGTATATAGGGACTCTTTGTACTATCTTTGCAAATTTTCTGTAAATCCAAATTTTTTCCAAAGAAAAAGTTTATTTTAAAATAAAATGTACACCTGTATAAAGGTAAAAAGCAGAAGGTAGGTAAAAAAAATAGAATAGGAAAAGAGCTAAAAACCTTCTTAAAAATTTTTGATGAGAAAGCAATAGGGAGCAGGTGCCACCTCCAGGCGCTTTTGTGACATGAGTTCAGTTTCTATAAAGCACAAGACCGGCAAGATCTCATGGAGTAGTTAAAGTGATGTTTGGTGCACTGTAGAAAACAAAAGGGAAAGACGGGGGGTGGGGAGTGAATGGGTTGACACTCAGCTTTCTTACAGAGCTGCCCCACATGAACACTGTCCATGAGAGATGGAAACAGTGGGAGTGACTGTTAAGGTTCAAAGTTATATAGACATAAGCTCTGCTGGCAATACCTATGTTCTAAAGCCCCAAGAAGACATATGAGAAACCGGACCTGTGCTACTGCTGTGTATGTGTCCCTTACTCTGGTGTCTTTTCCTCTAGCAAAATCAACCCTAAAGTAAAAGAGACCATCTCAATCTCCAATCACATGGAAGATAACTTGGACCGGCTGTGTTTGCTCACTTATGTTTATGCAGTAAGATGTAAGTTAGCCCACCCAAATCTTCATCAGCAAGGGAATGGTTAAATAAAGTATGCTACATCCATACAATGAATTCTATACAACAATTTACTAAAAATAGAGATGCAAGTTGATATTTATTGATATGGAGAAATATTCACAGTATATTACTGTGTGAAAAATGCAAAAGACTATGTATCTTATATATAATGCAAACAAATATATACATATAACACAAAGAAAAATCATGTACATATATATGAAAAAAAACTTGGAAGGATGTACTATAAAAGATTAATAGCACTTATCTCCAGATAAATGAGTGATTTTTAACTTTCTTCTTTAAACTTTTAGTATTGTATACATTTTTAGAAATGGTATATCTTACTTCAGTAATTAGGAAAGAGTCAATTTATTTCCATTTTGAAACAAAATAGTAGGTTTTCTTTAAGTTAGACAATTTTTAGGTCACTTCAGATTCAGACCTCATGTGATCTGGCAGTACTTCTGGTGATAGGATAGGAAAAGATGATGGTGATGAGTGATACGGGATTTTTCTCTCTGGGTGATCCATGTGACATTCAGAATTACTGTCCTCTGATGCCCACAAAGCTTTGTCTGCCTTTCTGTAGGGAGCTGTAAAAAAATGTGAAGCAGCTGAAAAGGATAGAAAAGGAGATGTGCATGAATTTTAACAGAGGAGTTTTCTTTTCTGTGTTTGTCCATTCTCTTAGGAAAAGACCAAGACTACAGAGCCTTTCATTTTTCTCCAGGACAAGTGAAGTGGGAGCCTCCCACTAACAAGTTGGACATATTTATAGGAATACTGACTTATATGGGGAAATAAGCACTTCCAGGACCATGAGAAGCTGCCATTTTTCCAAGTCTGTCCCATCAGGAATACAGACTGATGCTATGGCTTGTTGATTTATGCTGGTACTTTTCCCTGGAGCCACAGCCAGACCCTGGCATGTGGGATTCCATTTATGGCCAAGTCACAGGCACTGTATGCATTACTCAGATTTATATTAGAACATTATGGCTTTGGGATAGATAGGATAGATAGATAGATTGATTGATAGATAGACAGATAGATGTTGGAATTAGAAAATAAAAACAAAAGTTAAATTATTTCTCTTAGGAAAAAATGACTTATTTTTTCCAAGCAAATAAATGAGCAGCTAGCATTTCAGTTTGTCTTTGTTAGAGGGAAGTTTTGTTTTCCAAGATTATAGGGCAGTCATAAGTCTTCCTAACCCTGTGTCTAGACTCAGGGGAGAATATACAAATGGAGGAAATGCATAAAATTAGCAAGTGAAAGGAGAATTTGTAATACGGGAGAGTATACCTGAGAGCAACTGCTTGTGGGTTACATACTTATGTGAAGAGATAACAGACAGTGGTGCTCATTAGGGAAAAGAATATAAAATACAATGTGAAGAGTTCATGCAGTAGAGAGGGCATATGTGGGTCATTAACAATGACCCCTCTTAAGAAGACATTTAGAACCAAAATCCATTATACTTAGTAAAGTATATTTACATTATACTTTCCTGGGTTAAGTGTTTCTTGATGTGATTCAGGAAAATGGAGGAAGTCTCTGTGCTAACCTATGGTGACAAATGGGCATTGATGGCAACAACCATACCGAGAAGAATGGAACTCTGGATTTAGCATCAGGGAAAGTTTACCACAGTAAATACTACTCAACTCAGGTTTACCAGAGTTCACCTCTATCCTCTAGATGTTTGGTCCCAGATTCTTCATTTCTATGGAAAAATAATGGGATCCAAGCTCTAGAGAGAGGTGTAAGAGTTGAGGGAATTCCTGGTGTAACTTCTTTAATTTTTTCTTTTAACTATAGCGGCAGCCTGGAAACTGATTCCCCAACTCAAATATCTCAAGTAGATTTATTTCATTCACCACACTTCAGTGGCCACCCACGCACAATGCTACATGTAAAACTTTATTGTTCAGCCAATGGTTATTGTTCCTGAAGCAATAGAAGTGAGATTGCCAAAAAGCACAAATTTAGTCAATGTTTCTGATTCTTGGTTGGTTTACAAGAGAAGAAATAAATCTAATAAACAAACATAATTTTAAATGTTCAGTATAAACACAAGCAAAGTAAGGCATCATCAAGGATGTATTATGTCTATTAAATGTTAAAATTTTAAATGGTGTTACATACAGGTGGTGAGAATACAGAAATGACTTGTCTTTTGCATCCTGTCATTGGTGCTGCAAGTAGAAACCATTTGACAACAGATAGTGAAATACATCACATATATTAAAGTGCTCTTATTTTTTGACCAAATAATTGCACTGCTGAAAATATTCCTTAAGAAGCTAAGAAATAGCCAGACATATGAAATTTTAAAAATAGATTTATGCTGATAAAAGTTGTCACAGTATTTAGCTTTGTGGTGTAGTGATGGATGGACAACAGGAGGTCTTTGAGGGTGTTGGAAATATTCTATGTATTGATCTGGCTCCTGGTTAAATAGGTTTGTTTAATTTGTGAAATTTTGAGCCATGCACTCATAACATGTGTACTGCTCTGTAACCATGATACATTTCAGTAAAACATTTATTTCAAAATAAATTCTTCACAGTTTTTTAAAGTATAAAACTCCAGGCTCAGTTTATTCAACTGCACAGTCTGGGTCATAAGTATTATTATGAAATGTTCTAGAGATAATTTGACCAAACCCCACTGTAAAAGAGGAAAGATTCAG
Source organism: Globicephala melas (assembly GCF_963455315.2). Classification (NCBI taxonomy): domain Eukaryota; kingdom Metazoa; phylum Chordata; class Mammalia; order Artiodactyla; family Delphinidae; genus Globicephala; species Globicephala melas. Next base: position 34,348,481 of record NC_083331.1, on the reverse strand, counting down.
GTAGAGAACATCTCTAAGAACTAAACTCAAATCCAAGCCTCCATGTTTCTGAGCTTGTTCCACTTCAGCAGGACATATATTCAGTCAACAAGTTTTTATTATGTACCTATGATGGAACATGCACTGTGCTACATTTTGGGCATAAAACATCAACAAAATAAAACATCATCAACAAAAGAGAAGTCTGAGCTCTTGTAGAGCTTATATTCTAGTTGACATGTCAAAATACATTATTGAATCCAAAAACCCAATGTGTTGTAATAGTGGAACTGATCTTTCTTCCCTTCCTTTCTCCCCACTCTTTCCTGCTGGCCTGGGCCAAGGTCATGAGGGCTAGAGCTGGATCATTAATTTTATATGAAATACCATACCTGAGAATGGTGGAGGATAAGATAGAAACTAATTCTCTGATACCATGTTTCAACACATTAGACCTGGGTAACTTACCTTTTGACATGTTTTACTTACTTGAAAGTGAAATAAAATTCTATCTTATATAGGACATTGCTCCTTTGGATTTTAGTCACTGATAGTTATAAATATTCAAACACAACAACTTTGTGAGAAATTGTACCATTTTTAAATACATCCAAGGGCATCCAGAGAACCTGTTGGCCACTTAAAGTCCTATTTCCTATTGCAGAATTCAAAGGCGCTTATAGCTACTATTCAGCCCATATACACAATGTGTTTATGTAGATCAACGCAAAGTTCAGTTCAAGGAAATAGATGAGAACATGCATACCCTATATCTCAGTCCTGACAAAGGATTGATGTTGCCTTCTTTCCATATACATGTATATACACATGTATCAATGCTACAGCAGATGTAGAGAATCTGAATCAATCACAGGAGAGAAAATTCCTGTTTTCCCCCATTCATCCTAGTTATTTCTCTTCCTAAACCTAATATTGGTAAACATAATCTGATTATATCTGAAATATTTCACATCACAATCTATTCCATAATGAATACACCAAAACATAATCAGTTTAGTTGCTTACACTTAACCCAATTTATGTTTTCAACATAAAAAAAAGACACACATAAAAATGGTAGTATTTCACATTATAAGATGCTATCTAAATTTCTTGCTCTCCGTTTTAAAATTGAACAGTAAAAGAATATGAGAAAGAAGTAGCCTGGGAACCAATTCATATCTATTTTGAACTAATTTCAGACTCAAGAAAAAGCACATTTATTGAAAGCTAAGAAATCCAGATTTGTAATTAACTTTGGTTTGCTTTCTGTCACTGTTGACAAATCAGCATTGACTATGTGTCTAAAAACTGATTATATGTTTATCTCAAAGAACTAATTTGCAAAGATGTTTCAGGCTTTCCTTTTCAAGAATGTCATGGTCAGTGATTAACTTTGCACTTTCTCATGATACATCCTTTCTTTGTATTTTAATTATATTAAATAACTGGACTCAAGGAGCAAAGTGCAAATTTAGAGAGAGCATTAGAAATACCCAGCAAAGATAGCTTGTTTTCTGTTTATAAGAACAGATTCATAATACTATGTGTAAAGATAATTCCTATTTACTTCTTTTTTTTCTAACTAAAGAAGAAAAAAAGCAAACTTGCTGAGAGTAAAAGCTAATAAAGATAAAGATAAAACTTTGTTATGGACATTCATAGCCTTGGTCAGTTACCACCAGCACAGAGATAAATTTCTGCCATAGAAATTTCTCTGGCTGATTTCCAGGAACTGCTGCCCCCAAAATAAGGGCTAAAGATTAAAACCCAATGTCTCCAGGGCTGTTGGAAATCTAACTTTAAAAAGAGATGCAGTTTTAAGTTCAATTTTCTCATCTGTAAAATGATGGAGTAGGACAAGATAATTGTAAGATTGTACTCTTTTGAGAGTATATTAATATATTTTGTTTAGGACAATAATCTAGAGGTGGGGAAAATATATATAATGAAATTTTCATCTAACTGGTAAGACATCTCAATTTTTTTCCTTTAGTAGCATGTTACTGCTTGGTTCATTTAAATAATACATAACTGAGAGAAGTCTAGTTAAAGGTGGTAAGTTAATATGTTTTATTTCATCTCTCTCCAGCAAAAAACAATTAAGAGGACCAACTACATCTGTAAAGAAGCAATGATATAAACTCAATTCCCAAAACAACAAGAAAAGGGAAAAATTATTTATCTTCAATAAAACAAAGAAATAGCCTGAAATCCCAAGCAACAGCACAAAACTCTGGTGCACACTTTCCTATTGCTGTATGGTGAAATCTAGATCAAAATGAAAACAAAAAAGCACATTTAAAAGCCAACATATTTTTTTTTTCTTAAATTCCATATATATGTGTTAGCATACGGTATTTGTCTCTCTCTTTCTGACTTACTTCACTCTGTATGACAGACTCTAGGTCTATCCACCTCATTACAAATAGCTCAATTTCGTCTCTTTTTATGGCTGAGTAATACTCCATTGTATATATGTGCCACATCTTCTTTATCCATTCATCCGATGATGGACACTTAGGTTGTTTCCATCTCTGGGCTATTGTAAATAGAGCTGCAATGAACATTTTGGTACATGACTCTTTTTGAATTATGGTTTTCTCAGGGTATATGCCCAGTAGTGGGATTGCTGGGTCATATGGTATTTAAGAAAAAAAAAAATGTCATGAAAAACCTAGGGGTGAAACAGGAATAAAGACACAGACTTACTAGAGAATGGACTTGAGGCTATGGGGAGGGGGAAGGGTAAACGGTGACAAAGCAATAAAGAGGCATGGACATGTATACACTACCAAACGTAAGGTAGATAGCTAGTGGGAAGCAGCCGCATAGCACAGGGAGATCAGCTCGGTGCTGTGTGACCGCCTGGAGGGGTGGGATAGGGAGGGTGGGAGGGAGGGTGATGCAAGCGGGAAGAGATATGGGAACATATGTATATATATAACTGATTCATTTTGTTGTGAAGCTGAAACTAACATACCATTGTAAAGCAATTATGCTCCAATAAAGATGTTTAAAAAAAAAAAAAAAAAAAAGCCAACATATATCTCTACAGACCTTGATCAGAAAACAGCTTTCTCTATATTAAGTCCCACACACCTCTAAGATCTATTAGAATATCTTATTTTAATCAGAGTGACAAGGTACAAGAGTGTGAACAGGCTATGAAGAGGAGGAGATCACCTTGGTAGACTCAGTTCAACTCCATTAAATTTCAGGGAATGTCAACTGGAGGAGGAGACATGATGAAGTGTCATGGGCTCTGCTGTGGAGAATGAGAGTGCAGGCTCACAATTTACATAAAACTTTGAAAGGCATATTAGAAAGAGAGGTAAAATTTAATAAATGTGATTGAATACAGGTAAGAAAAAATAAAACAAAAAACAAGCATAAAGTAAGAACAGAAAAAAATTATATAAAACACTATGAGACTGATATATGAATACTGAACATTCCTAATGAAATGTAAATATCACATGGAATATATTTTTAAAAATCAAAGCTATAGAAGATTTTGACATACAATCATAATTTTATTTGGATATTGAAAGACAATACTGTGTTCTAAAGAAAATTATTCAAAGTTTCAAAACAATGTAATCTGGTAATATAAAAAAGCAGAAAATAGTTGAAAATCAAGACAGGAAAGTCATGAATGGGGAAAAAATATACAGCTTGGCATCAGACTTTTCCACAGCGATACAGTGTGGCAGAAAATATTGCCAAAATGACCACAAATTTCTGGTGAATTAATGTCTGACTAATAATTGTTGTCCCATAATTCTGAGGACAGAAAGCACTTATTTTCACACAACCAAGAATTTAAGGACTAACATATATGTTAGTTCTTCTTGAAATTGAAAGTAAACTTTAATGATTACCAAATAAGGAAATTCAGCCAACCAAAAGATGACTCAAAGAACTTAGCAATGGAGAAGGTTTTGCAAAAGTAACTGATTGGGAATAATGCACTTATTTAATTGTAAAGCTAAAACTAGACACTTTGTGAAATTATAAAATATAAATGTCATAAACACTTATAAATAATAAATATGCAATTCAAACAATATATCTTGATCACATACACATATATTAAATATTTTAAAATTTGGATGTAGAGAAGGAATGTTGAATTAAATATATTTTTTTTTCCATTTTTAGTAGAAACTTACTAACATAGGCCTACCTTTAAAAAATATAGCTGGAGGGCTTCCCTAGTAGTGCAGTGGTTGAGAGTCCACCTGCTGATGCAGGGGACACGGGTTCGTGCCCCGGTCCGGGAAGATCCCACATGCTGAGGAGCGGCTAGGCCCATGAGCCATGGCCGCTGAGCCTGTGCTCCAAAACGGGAGAGACCACAACAGTGAGAGGTCCGCGTACCCAAAAAAAAAATATATATATATATATATATATATATATATATATATATATATCTATATCTGGAAAAGTATAATTTCAAACCTTTGTATTTTATAACTATAATTTTATGATTATATCTCTCTTATTTAAAATATTTAGAAATTAGTTCTATTTCACTTTTCCTTTTTGAAAATTCAAATAAAGTATGTCATTTCAATAAAATAGTACCATATATACTATACTTTGAGTACCATATAGTATGAATGTGAATTTTGATGTTCTCAGTATTGTAAGACAGAAAAGTACTGTAGTATAGTATCCTAAGGATCCTATGGAAACAAAGAAATAAGAAGTTAATACTTCCTGATTGTTCAAAAAATGCTTCTTGGAAAAGATAATAATATGAATCTTGAAAAAATAAAAGGGGTCATAATCCAGGGGTGTGGGGACATGAAAACATTTTATAAATTCTCACAAAGGGTAATATTTATATATTATGTAGAGGATATGAAAATACCACCATGCTCTATTTTGGTCACAAATAAAACAAACAGATAAACTCAAAAAGAGTCTTACTTGAGCTGCTAGTATCCTCCCACTTGAGCCATGGGACAGTGGAAGTGATGGCAGATGAGATTGAGATAGACCCATCTTCTCTTCCCTCTGGAGTTTCCTTTCATCAGCTTCCACCCCCACCCCGCAAATTTGCACTTTAACGATCCCTTTCCTTTGGGGGAAACTTTGGGTCTGCTGGGGACCTGTCCTGGCTGTTGACAAAGAATCTCTCCCCCCACTCCAAACACACGCACCTGGCCTCCTCCACTCCGAAGTGAGCACGTCCCCGCCCCCTGGTGGCCAGGGCAGGGAGGGTGCAGCTGACCCTGCAAAGGAGAAGGTGGCCCCATGGAGAAGTCTGGACCATCGCTCAGGCTACCAAACTATCCCATGACCTCTGTCCCCTTGTTTATAACTGCAGTCTCTTTTGTTTTTCTGGATGAGAAGGAAACAGAGTTGGAACTTAAATAACTATAATGAAAGGTGAATGGGTTTTGAGCTTTCCCTGTGTCCTGTGGGCCCGGCTGAGCACTTTGCATGAAGATGCCCATGGTGGCCCTGGGCCTGAGCATTTGCCCACCTGCGGGGCTGACCATTGTCTCTGCCCTGAGCTTCCCTCCACTCGCTGAACGCACCGCTAGGGCTGGGAGGGGCCTTCCAGAGTGTCTTAACATCTGCTGATCATTTTTTCCCGAGGAAAACCAGTTAAGAAAACCAAACCCTTCCCTCTCCTTTGTTTACCAGACGACTAATTTCAGAATCGCAGGTTGTCCTGTGAGCACAATCCTGGCTCATTCAGACCCTGTACTGAGAGACGAGCCACTCAGTATTTCGGAGATGTCTGCACCTTTGTTCCTAAATTTGACTATTAACAATACGCATGTACTAAAAAACAAAAACGTGATGGAGCTACGTTCTATCAGTGTCTTTTCCAGAAGGAGAAAAGGGACTGGATTGCCTTGTAGTCCCCCCCACCCCCGCTTGGGGGTAGCAGGAGGCGCAGGAGGTCGCTGTGCTTGATTAACTTTGCATTTGGTGTGCTTGTCTTTGCCCCTGCACGTGGACGCAGCTGTGGACGAGGACCCCAGGTGTGCAGCCTGCAGCTTCAGGGCCTCCTCCCCAGCTCCATCCCGGATGTGAGGGTGTTGGGTGACTGCAGGATTGGAGCTCCAGGAAGGTAAAGACCAGCTGCTGGGTTTTATTTCTCCTCCGTGAAAATTCATTCTTCAGTGTTTGTGTTTGGGTGTGGACAGGGGGAGGCTGGTCTGACAGAACCGGCAGGGAGGGGGACCCGGGAATCCTCACTGTGAGTACTGGTGTGCCCAGCCCTGACCTGTCCCCGCTTAATTGCTAGAAATGAAGATTTCTTCAACTGCATTAAAATATCTGGGTCAGTGACATTGCCACAGATGCTGGTATATTCTGCAGAAGCAGCACCCAAAAGACCTTTCAACAGGCTTATGGGCCGGTCCTCTCCACTCTACCCTGGTTTTTCTACTATCTCTGGCTCAAGGGGATGTTAGTTCCTCACATGCATCAAGACTCCTCCCAGTCCGAGCTTCACTCAGTCGCCTGTATGACTGTTCCAGCACTCTGGATAGTTCCCTTATCAGCATACCTTAATGCTCACCGTGTGTGTGACAGAGGATGCTCATTGTCTGTCGTCAAATTCATTCTCCCCTTCTTCCCAAATAACAGAATGTTGCCTTCCAGAATAATTATGATATATGGCAAGATTTGCACTGAGATATAAGCAATAGTTTCTTATGAAATTTCCAGGAAGTCTCTTTGGTGGGGAGGGCTACTCCCTTTTCATTATACCTGCTCCTAAAATTTCTTGTGCCCAAAATGCAGAAGGATAGGCTGAACCCAAGCATGGGTTTTGGACCCCAAGGTAACACATTAAGGATAATATATAGCAAAAAGAAAGGAAACTTGGTAGCATTATGATTAGGGAACCACATTTCTAGCCCTGGATTGCCACAGCTCTCTTAGGAAAGAGAAACTCTAAAAGCCATTATGGAAGGGATTCTGTTAAGTGCAGCAGAACATAATCTTAAACATGGATATTTTACTGATGTTTATTTCAAAAGTCTTTCTATCCACATTAATTTAGAAATATTCTTTATTAATAAGGAAATAGAAATTATAATATATAAATTTTATCAATTCTTATATGTCTCATATTTTCAAATTCTTATAATGTATTTAAAAATTTTTTCAACTAAGAAAGACCCTTTAAAAATCAAAGTTGAGAAATAGTTGACATCATGTTTTGGTAACTTATTGATTAAAACTCTTCATATCCTCCGTGTTGCATGTTCAGGCAGATGTAACCCAGATGTACAATAATTTTCTCAGGTTGACAGTCTTTGAGATCAGTACCAAGGTTAAGACAAACACATAGATGGCTGGGCTTCCACAATAAATCCAATTAAAGCAGGCATAGTATAACTGTATAATTCTGTTATATAGTTGATGGGATGGGAGAAGAGCCAGTGGTATCTAGAAAAGGATGATATGGCAAGGGATTTAGTGTTTCCTAAAAATGTCCAGATAAAGCTGCTCATTGAAGACTTTGTTACTCAATCCCCATCTTAGGTTTTCTCTTCCTCTGCCTTTATTATGCAGAGTATATTTTTCTATAAGAGACCTGGCACCACTATCAAAGTATTATATCAGCAAAGCCAATGTCTCCCTATAGAAATATATCTTCCAAGCTTTTTTTTTTTTTTTTTTATGGTACGCGGGCCTCTCACTGCTGTGACCTCTCCAGTCGCAGAGCACAGGCTCCGGACGCGCAGGCCCAGCGGCCACGGCTCATGGGCCCAGCCGCTCCACGGCACGCGGGATCCTCCCGGACCGGGGCACGAAGCCGTGCCCCCTGCATCGGCAGGCGGACTCCCAACCACTGCGCCACCAGGGAAGCCCCTCTTCCAAGCTTTTAAGGTAATAATTATTGTTAGAAGGGTGATGAGTGATGTACTAAGTTAAATAATCAAAGAAAGTTATGAGAAAGCATTCCATGTGTGTTATAGGATCTTCCTTCTTCCTAACAAAATAGTAAGAGATATGGGATGCTCTAAGGAAAGGTCTTGTAAAGCTTTCCTAAGATTAAGAATGATTCAAATTTTCCTTTGTATATGTGGGAAATCTACATAAAACTCCTAAATGCCAATTTCCCAGAAAGACTGCTGCTGGGAACTGTCCTTTTGAAACCTTTCCTACCTCATCACAGAGCCTATGAATATATACATATATATTTTTTTCCCCTTAAATCTATTGCTTTTTATAGCTTCCACCTTTAAAATTTTGAAGAGTGAGGCATAGTCCCTCTTAGTGCATCCCTATTTTATAGCCTTAACAATATTCGATTTTAATTTACTTTGCTAGTCACTATAGAAAAACAGATGGGGTAAAAAATGAGCTTAGATAAGTTATAAAAGTTTATGTGCTCTTATATTATCTGAAACTTTCCCTAGGCTTTTATCTTTGGCTTCCTTGATTGATGGTAATTGCAGCTTTGTTGACTTCCCATTCTCTGTTTTTATTAACGGAATCACCATGCTCTGAGAAGTACAAACTACATAGAGCAGCTCTGGAGGAAGAGATGCAGAGATGCCTTCGAGAGAAAAAGAGACAAAGCAGCAGCAAGGCAACGGACATGTCAGTGAAAAAGACTCCTTGAGTTGGAGGTGAATCCTCCAGTCCCAGTTGCCTGCTCACTCCCTGTTGATAAGAAAAGAACTGCCCAACCAAGACCTTTCCAAAACTCCTCAACCACAAATTCACAAGGAGAATAAAATTTTTGTTTTAAGCCATTAGGTTTGGGGACAGATTTTTACACAGAAATAGAAAATGAGAACAAGGTGGTTACTTAACCTCTTGGTACATGTTTCCTCTACTGTAATATGTAGGTGGATAATAATACCTATATCATAAGGTTATTGTATTAAATAAGATTCATAATATTGTACATGCACATATGGAGAGAGGGAAATAAAAGTTTGGGAGTTTTTAAAAAATCTGTTATATATGCCGACTATAACTATGATAATTTTGTTGCTTTCATATTAAACATCCCATTGAAAAGACCAGTTTCCTCAGTGGTGTGATAATGAATGAAGTGATAATATAAACCTATTTACATTGACAGCCTACTGTAATTAACTTTGGAATTTGAGGCATTTCCAGACTGGTGAGCAGAGTTATGTGTGGTAAGTAATGACTTTTTTCAGTTTGTTCATTTTTTAATACTTAAAGAAGGAAAAGTTGAATCCAACTTGGTTTCACAAGAAATTAAATTTTCATAATCATCTTAATAGCCATAATTTATAAATTGTCTTAATATTTTTAATTGTTTTATTTTTGTCAGGGTTAAACAACCCTTCAGAAAGCTTCCTAATTTGTTTACTATTTCAAGTTGTTCATTCCTAATAACATGAGGGCATTAGAGACATAAACAAGAATTTCAAACAAATCAACTATCCGACTAAGGAATTAAGTCAGTGGGAAGCATAAGATTAAATATAACCAAAGTAAGAAAATAACTTGTTCTGATTGGTAAGAAAAAAGCCATTTTTATAAATAGTAACAACAAAAATATATTTTATTAGTGTTTTTTTCACTTTATAGAAATAGTGGTAGTAAAATATGCAATGTATTTATGTTCCTTATAAAGCATTTAATATCTTAATTCAATTGTATTTTTCTTATTTGACATATAGATAAAGGAAGAATAGCACTTTAAATGGCAGGATAGGTAGGATCAGAAGATTAAACTAAGGTCTTTTTTGTGCAAAAGAATCTAGGCAGAGTTAACAGACTATGACTGGAAATGGGGGAGGGAATTACACAAAGTGTTTAAAAAAATAGCTTGTTACAAGCTAATAATATCAAAACCAGACTGGAGTTTAGAATAAATCTTCAGATGGCTATGTTGATGACTTAATGGTCAATGTGGTTGGATACAGAATAGTTAACAATAATTCCAAAAGTTTCAAATTATTCTACCTATTTATCTGAATAATGTGTTCAATATGAATCACTTTGCCGTACACCTGAAAGTAACACAATATTGTAAATCAACTATACTCCAACATAAAATAAAAATTAAATAAAAAATACACCCCCCAAAATAGTGACATAATATCTCAACATGCTTGGGTTAAGCTGTTAAAGTGAGGATATAATATTGATAGTATTACATGCAATAACATGGCAGTGATGCAGGGATGGAAATTTCCTCAAATGACTGAATATACTCATTAAGTCACAACCTGTGCAAACTGAGTTCTCTATGTGTGGAACATTCTTGTCTCGGATATCCATATGACTTAATCTACAACTTCATTGTACCTCTGGTTCTCTTTATCAGGATAAACTAAGTTATTCAGTGGTAAAAATGAACCCACAAATTTTACTGCCTCAGTCTAGTAATGATACTTGATATGTGCAATCATTTTCTATTTCTAGTATTCATCACTTAATCCCATCTAACTATAATAGGAGAGTATTGGATTAATTGATTAACATTACTGGTTTTTTTTGCAATTTTCTTGTTTGCTGACCAAATATCCCATGATTTATTTTCTTCCACATTTAGAACACTCAATTTATTTCCAATGGAGATAAGCCAAAAGTCCAGTCAGGCATCAAATCCATACTGAAACTCAGGATCTAAGTGTTATGTGTGGTAATCTCTACATCCAGTCCACTTGAATTTCCTATATACCAAAAAGTAATAAAATAAAATAAATCTTTAAAGAAGGCGGGATGTGGTATGTATGTGTGCATGAGAGAGAAAGAGAGAGAGAGAAGAATGGGAGATACCCAGCAATTACTCTAACAATTATGAGTGCCCCTTACCCTGGAAATGTGAACTGTTTCTTGATTAAGCATTAAGTTTGCTCCCTGGAATAATTACCCCTTCCACTGTTAATGTGGCCTCTTATACTTTCTTCCTTTTCCATTTATTAGCTTTGGTCATGTCTGATATGTGTTTGAGGAATATACTTTCCTTGGGAGCCACACAGTTTTCCCAGTCCTTTCCCAGCTTTAGAAAATTTGAGATCTCTAGGGTCATTTTTTCTTCTTTGCTAATAATCTCTTTCTTGTAATTTTTTACCATAGCTGTCAATAGCAACTGTTTCAGCTTATAGGGTTACCATAACAAAATCCACAGATTGGGTGGCTTAAACAACAGAAATTTATTTTCTCACCATTCTGGAGGCTAGAAGTCCAAGATTAAGGTGTCATCAGGTTTGATTTCTCCTGAGGCCTCTCTTCTTGTCTTGGAGATGGCTGCCTTCCCACTGGGTCCTCATATAGCCTTTTCTCGGTGCTCTAGCATCTCTGTTGTCTCTTTCTCTTCTTCTAAGGACACCAGTCTTATTGAATTAGGACACCACCCTTATGACCCCACTTAACTTCAATTATCTCTTTAAAGTCCCTATCTCCAAATGCGAGTCACTTTGGTGATTAGGACTTCAACATAGGAATTTTAGGGGGACACAATTCAGTCTATAATGGCAACCAACATATACTACTAACATTCCATTTTTCAACCTCTTTGTCTAAAAATATAATTTTCTTGAGTACATGATCTACCTCCCAAGGAATTTCAGGAGAGTTTCACTAGATATTCTGTATTTTAAAAAATTGATTGCCATCTTTCCAGCCTCTTATATTGAGTTCCTCAATAACATTGGTGACCTCTAAGATGCCACCATCCTTTGGGTAACAATTCCTGTATTGGTCTGTGTAGACTAGTTATATAATGGTAACAAATTGACACTCAAATCTCAATAAGTTAACGCCACAAAATCTGTATCTCATTTATTTTACATGTTATTTGGGGACTGGAGACTGAAGGGAGAGGTAGTGTATCTAATGCACGCAGTTTCATGAAGGAACCACCACAAGAAAAGAGTAAGTATCTTCCTCAAATGGCATAGCAGAGGGAGACAGGTACTAAAGAATTACGGGTAAGTTTTATACTACCTCAGCATAGAAGTGAGTTATTATGATTTCTACTCATATCTTATTAGCCAAAGATAGTCATACATCCTCCCATGTAAGGGAAACATAAGGTGGTGAATAAAATATTTGCAAAACATTAGTAATAAAATTTAAAGCTTGGAAATCAAAAGAGTACTCCAGGTCCTCCAATGTTATATTTGAGTATTGTTGTTTAACAAGCCCACCTAGGAATTATTTGATTTCATAGGAGAATTTTTCTGTTTGACTTTGTAATTTCCTATTTGATTAGAGCCAAAACTCAGTTATGTTCCACATTAACTTGTAGAGTTCCCTTCAGAAAAAAATAATCTCAATAGTGGTGTTTTACTGCCATATGGGATATTATTCAATGCTATCTAGCCTAAGAGCTTTTTTTTAACATTTCTTATCATTTTCAAAAATATTTTTTGGAATCAACTTTAGCATCTTCCTGATTCCCCCTCTAATTGTGTTGGATAAAAATAATTGACATGCTTTATGAGTCATGTTTTTATCATTTTCGTCAAGATACTTTGAAAGGATTTACTGTCTCTATTGAAACATTACCTGATTGGAGAGATATCCCCTAACACTGCAAATGTTTTATTTCTTTGCATAAAACTTATGCCATCTGACTGATCAGAATTTATATATACTGACTGGTCATCCTCTAATATAATAGATATACCATAAGAGTAGTGACTCTTCCTGTTTTCTAAAACTGTATATCCCTTGATTAGAAGAGTGTTTGTCATATAGGAGGTACTCAATAAATACTTGTGGTTTTAAGGAAATCATTCAGTAACTCAGAAGACAAGCCTATAATTTAAGCTTTGCTATATGAATTTTAGTGTAATACAGCAACAGCAGGTCTAAATTTCAATGATATCTTCTTTAATATCTTGAAAGTTGAATTTTTGAAAGTAAAAGAAATGAAAACAAAAGTTATCCATGTTCAATGGCCTAGGCAGACATGTATTTTACAATAATATCTCACAATACCATATACAGACTGTCCAGAAATGCTCTGAAGTTCACTAATGTAATATCTAAACATTAGCTTGACTAACTGATGACTCTTATCAAGATTGTTCAATGTGTGTTTCCTCACTTTCTAAGATTAGGGTTTTTTTTAATATTGAAACTTTATGCTCTTAAGATATATGACTTCATTAAAGTTTATCCAGCTTTTTAACTGAGAAAAGAGTATATAAAATTTATTGTAAAGATTGTCTCTTATATAGTTGGCTTTGACATGATGTACTAATTTCTAAGCCTTTATCACCTCTACAAAATAAATTCTGTAGAACAATGTTTTACTTGCACAAACAGGCAACAAGGAACTCATTTCTCCAGCTGCCTTAACTTGTCCTCTTGCCACAATAAATCTTTGTGTTCTACAGGGACTCGTTTATCCCTTGCTCTTCTTCATTTATGTTGATATGCTTTCAAATTCATGCCGACCTGCTTAGAGGCTTGTTTTGAGGATGACACATTTCTTATTTTTGCTGAGAAGAGTGTAAGAAGGATTAATATAGTCCTGCATTCAAAATTAATGTAGTCACTTGCCAAAAACTGGCTAGAGGTGCCCCTCAACTTTTCAGGAACCACTTATGAAACTTGGACATGATAATATTCACATAAATATTTCCAAGCAATGTAATATCCATGGGAGCTCATGAATTTAAAATTTTCTCAGCTATTTCTTTTAAGGAACTTATACTTTTTATTTATCTCCCTGACTTTCCTAATAATATTTCATGGTTGACAGGAAAACTGCCATGTTGCTCTATTAACACACTGATTTTCACTTTCACCTATGGCAAGTAAGGTAAATGTTTAAGATACTGCCAACTTTACATTATATAATGGATTTTCCATGGGCAAAATGAAATTGGAAAGTTCTCAACTACTCAAACACATTGAAATAGGCAAGTTTTTTTTTAGGGAAAAATTGAAGGGATACCCACTAGAAAATATCTTACAAGAAGTGGCTATTAAATTGAATTCAATTCACATATATATCAGTTTAATTCAACAAATAATTATTAGAATTTATAGTTTTATAGCATTTACTTATACAAACATTTTACATATTATATGGGATAATAATCCAAGGACCTTTCCATGACACACAATATCAGTCATGATATAAAGTTTACCCACCTCTCCAGTTTATTCTCCTTCTAATGACCTTATTTCCATTTACCTTGCTGTACTCCTCTTTAGAGCCCCTAAATAAACTGTCTTCTTTCATGTCGAAGACTTTTACATAATACTACTCTCTAAAGAGCATGCCTTTCCTCCATCTTTTATCTGATTCATACCTGTTTGATTTTCAGGACTCATCTGGGAAACTTTTATTCACTGTCCAGACTGAGTTAAGTGTTTTTCTTCTGTGCTCAATCATCACCATATACATGTCTTCATAGAAGGATTTTGTATGTCACATTGTAACTTGGTACCCCAGGTAGACTCTTCTATCCTTGAAAGCAGTGGCTGCATGTTGTATTTAACACATTTCTTTATTCAGTATTTTGGGGACTCATTTTCTATGTGAAGTTCTTAAGTGGGAGAGAGATATTTGCAAGGCTGTATGAAAAAGTTCAGCCCAAGCACCAAAAGATTCACCAAAGTTAATGACAAAGAAAAGAACTAGAAGAGATTATTTCCCATTTCATTGGTTAAAAAAAAAAAAAGTTGCCTGCTTTTGGTAAAGATCCAATGACCATGAAAATGTGGAGCAATTCTTTACAATAAAATTTAAAGGAAGTTTAAATGGATGCAAATGACAGGGAAAAACTAGGGGGGGAATGATATGTGATATATTAAAAAAACAAGGTCATATGTTTATCCTTAAGCCAGCCTCTTTCACTATTGAGTTTAGTACTACATGGCTTGTGGTTGGAGTAAAAAGAATTCGGTTGCAATACAATCGAAAGTTGCAATCAGAGTTTAGTTTTGCTTTCCCATTTGTCTGATAAACTTAGTTTAGTAAACTAAGTTCACTATATTGTCTCTGCGAATTGGGGAATCATTAGTAAATTCTTGCCCCAGTTTAGGCATTTAAAAATGCTTGCAGAGAGTATGATTCAATGAACTGAATAAATGATTCAGATGATGAAGAGAATTTACTTTAGAAAACTTGCAAGCCTTTCTTTGCCTCTTTGAGATGTAAATCTTCTTTCAGCCTCCTGCCAGGGGTTTTACAACCCAGGAATGTCTTCATCCAGGACCTTGGAGTCACCCTTTGAAATGTAATTACTGAGAAAGATAGGGTCTCTGTCTTCCAGTATCTACGGGGGCGGGGTGGGGGGTGGGGTGGAATAGAAACCTAACTTTGATAAGCACCAAGCACCAATTAGCAAACACAGATGGCCTACTCACATTGACCAACCCTCCTTTTTCTGTTAGCTCACCACAGCATTTAAAAATCCCCCTGCCTTTTGTGTCAGTGAGATTGAGCTTAATCTGTCTCCCCTATTGCAATAGTCTTAAATAAAGTCTTCCTTGCCTGTTTAATTTGTCTGGAACAATTTTTCTTTTACAGTGATGATATTTGCATTGTATCTGTACTATCAATCTTTCAAATGCAGCTTCTTAACACAATGATAAATATAGAATATCTTTTGCTGATTACACCACTGAAACACAAGTTTCAACTATAATGATCAATTATTTCTAATACTACATAAATTATAAAATCAATATGCTCATTGTTATAAATTAATATATGCTTCCTGAAAAGAAATATCATAACCTAATGTTCTCCTAACACAGTCTATGATGACATCGAACAACTTTGATGACAATTATATTGTAAGTTCATAGAGAGATATTACACAATTTAAAATGATCTATAATGAAACCCTTATCAAATACATATAGAAGGAAACCAATGAAAATTATTTAGAATTTACTATAGTCCAGATTCATGTAATTTTCTTAATTATACTTCAATGATATGAATTTGACATAAAAATGTTTAATAAGATATTAAATATGGCCTTGGATATTTTATAGACTATGACATTTTCTACAATGAAATCACTGGCTTTTGATAATCTGGAGCTTACTTGCAATGTTGCTTATTGCAATTCCTTTCCATTGGCAGTATTTTCATTCAGTGTTTCCTGGAAAAATAAATCTCTCTGTAGTAACTTTCAGATTTCATATTACATTTCCCCCTATTTTTCCTCTCTATATTAAATATTTTGTTGAAATATAAGCCTGTATTACCTCAGAGATATATTAATCACAACAAGAAAATTCTATTTTTATTTATCATACTATTATTTTAACTTCTTAGGCAAAAATATTTTGGAATGATTTCAATATTTATCCAATATAAACTAAGATTGTTGAGTATCAGGACCCTGAGAAACCTTACAAGTAATCAGTCTCAAATATTTGCCAACATTTACATATTGTTTTCCCCAAGAAACATTGTCAGATTCTCTGTTGCGAGTACATATACCCAAAACGGCAATACCAAGAGAAAATATAGGTTACAAAGACTAAAATTCTCTGTGCTCCTTTTCTAGTCATATTTAACCTTCCAAGTTATCTTCATCATCATATTGACCTTTTCAAAGGCACATGCTCTTCCCCCTCTTATTTCACCTCTGCTAGGATTTTATTCACATCACTGTTCAATGATTTTTAATTTTCATTCTTTACTTTGGAACAGTCTCTTCACCCCTCTGACAGACATGTTCAAAAGTGTCTAAATGGATACCCTTTTAACCTTTTATTGCTCTCAAGTGGATGTCCCGTTTTCCTTCACCTCATGACCAAACCTCATGAAAAGAAGCCTAAGCACTCTGCCTCACTTCCCTGCCTCTTCCCATGCATCTCTATATGAGAATCCTTCCCTCTCACAACACTCTAATTAATACTTTATCTTTTAAAAAATGTACACCACAATCACTCTCTCGAAGGACACTAACATACTCTGAAATGTCAAATGCAATGCCTCTTTCACTGCCTATATCCTACCTGGGGAAGCTTGACAATTTGGGTCAAGGAATTAAATTTCTAATTCTCATATTTCCATTTCAAGGAAATAACCTCCTAATATTTTCCAAAGAGGGTACTAATTGCCAACATTGTTTGCTTCCCGTTGCTAGTCACCATTCACTTAATCCTGCTTTTTACACATTTTAACTTCTTAAATTTAATTGCCACATCATTCTTCTTCCTCTGCCAGTAATTTACAATGTAAATTTTATTTTGTCTCATAGATATATATTCTTCTTGATATACAGAGGCTTCGTGTGTTTATTTTCTTCCTTTTCCCCCTTCACCAAAATAATATGCTATTGCTTAATTATAGTCCCTGTCAGGAACTTCAACCTTCTTCTTTCATGTTAGTAGATTTTATTGTACTTCTCCTAAATTACAAAATGAAAAGTTGGTTATTTCTCCAAATTTAGTTTCTTCAATTTGATATTTTTCATTAAAGTGGTGGAAGTTTTCATTTTTATTCCAAAATGACACATTTGTGTAGAAACTGCTGCTAAAAATCAGGATATTATTATATAGGATAAACGTGTTTGAGTTATCTGTACTGTGGAGCATAGCATCTCTGAGAAATTCCAATGTTTATCTACATTCTTCGAATGTGTTGTCCATTACCTTAATGCATCCTTTAACTCTCTCTGTGTCTGCAAGCCATCTTAAGGTTCCTAGTTCCATGGTTGCTTCAAGGTTTTACATGTGTAAATAGGTGAAATGCACATCTAAAATATTAACCTAAGTTTTTGTGTATTTTTCATTCCCTAGAAACATTTTTTCTATTCCATTGTAAACTCTCAAGCTGGTAACTGCTTCAGGGTGTTACCTTAAAGGCTTATGGCAGACTAAAGAATTAGGCTGCATTCTTTCTAGCTGCTGTCTTTGAAAGAACCAAGTTCTTAACTTTAATTAGGAAGATTTTAAGAAATAAAGGATAAGACAAAGCATTTATGGACATAGAAAATATCTCTGAAGCAAGAAAATTACTCCTATATTTTCATTCTATTGGTGATAAGCCATAAAGAAATTCCTCAGATTAGATACACAAGGATAAAAAAGTTTTTAGAGACTTCAGCATTATGTCTGGGTGATGAGACTGGGCAGCAGCACTGGAGAGAGAGCAGAACCTAAAGAGGAAGCTAGGTTGGCTTACAAAAGAATCTCTGCAAAATTACTCTGCAGCAGCAGCAGGTTTTAGATGTTAATATTCCTAAAGATTGAGTCAACACATACACTAACAATAACATATGATTTTATAGACATACATACTCATCCCCTATTCCACTTCACTCCATTTCCCCAAACTTGACATGATCCAGACCAAGGAGTATCCCCCCAAAATAGGATTTACATTATCTTTAAAGTAGATAGAATGGAGGCAGGAATTATGCCTAATCATAGACAATGAAGAAATTATCTTTATTTTACTCTTTGGATGGAAATTCATTTATGCCATATGCTTACTTCCTTGAAAATATGACCTCTTTTTCTTAAGCTACTTCATCTCCATGATTCATAGAGTAAATATCTTAGGTGTCTTTTAGGCAAACTTTGCAAAATCATTAACAGGATCTTGACTCCATCTGATTTCAACTTAAATTTGAGTTGCAATTGTAAATGTGTGCATGTGAGTGTGTGCATGTATGCATATGTGTATAATCTCACTTTACTTTCAAGATAGCCATGTGAGGTACATATGAATGGTCCCGTGTGGCATGTACTATAACCAAATCTCAGGGATTCTAAATGGTTTATACAAGTAGTAATTTTGGAGGGAGGATTCAACCCTGACTCTATAACAAAACACTCCATATGTTTCCATATGGCAGCACAAATACTTAAAATAATTTATGAATTTTAAAAAGTCAAGTTAACTGTGAAGACTTGTCCACTGCCTGAGGGCAGCAGCTGCCCCTCCTTCAACTGGATGGTGGTACACAGTTTGCATTTCCCATGAACTCTGTGTGAGCAAGCACAGCTGGTCAGCTGGCATCCTCAAGACTGATGTGTGATCACCCAAGCAGCTGATGCCCATGCTTAGGTTACCTCCTTCCTCTTCCTGAAAGGTCACTGTTATCCATGCCTTGGAAAAAAGAGGGGCACAGCAAGTGTACAGCATCCTCTTCCTACAACACAATTCAGGAGAAGTCCCTGCATGGGATGAAAGGAAAATGAAATTACACCAGGACAAGATACATGTGGGCTCCCAACCACAACAAGAAATGGAGAGAGGCTAAGGGCATTTCCCTAAGCCCTTTGTTCTACACGAATTATTTAGATTTCCTTTAGAAAAAGTTTCATTTTGTAGAGGATTACTTTTGACGTGTTATTTTTTCTTTCAACTAATTATAGTGGTAAGGGAAAAATACATCATTAATAAGAATTCATGTCATAAATTCTCTCAGCAGTAGTATTTTAATTGTTAATGTATCATAGCTAAAAGATTAAGATACATCACAAGTGACCAGGAAATCCAAGGTGACAATTAAAATGCTTACATAATTGTAATGCGTACACACATATACATATAAACACTTACAATCCCCCCGCCTCACACACATAAAACATTTAGAGCTGAAAAGAGCAAAACCATCCCTAAAGCAGTTATTTATTAAAAGCAGAAGGTATGTCAAAGGCCAGTTGTAGCTTAACTGCCATTTTGGTGGAGTGATAAGCTGTTTTGCATGTGTGAAAACTGTTGCCTTTCAAATGTAATTATGCAGTTAAAGTTACAACAGATAAAATAACAGATATAAAACAACTGAATAAAAAAGGTCTGTTTCTTTATATGTTATGTAATATAATTCTTTTTCAGTATCTATATACCTAAAAATTAAAATGAGACATAAATTTGATGATTACAATTCTCCTTTTGTTTTAATAAACTTTGAATTTTAACAAAGTTGTAGATTTACAGACAGATTTACACAGTGTTTCTGTATACTCCTCACCTAGTTTACTCTTTTGTTAGCAGCTTTTATTACTAAGGAGAAGTTGTTAAAACTAACCAACGTTGGCACATTATTCTTAACTAAATTCTGAACTTCATTTGCTAGTTTGTCCATTAATGTCCCTTTTCTATATCCCTTCCAGGATACCACACTGCATTACAGGTAGTGTTTGGCAGGTTTTTCGACTATGAAGTTACTGGAAGCCACTACTCTATCCTCACACTCTACAAACCTTTGCATATTTTAGTCTTTGAAATCGAGTCACTGAGTACAGCCCGCTAGCAGAGTGGGGGAGGATTTAGCACCACTGCCTGTAGGGGGATTGCCAACATCAATTTTTTGGAATACTTCTCTATGGAAGATTGATCTCTTCTCTCATATTTATTTATTTATTCAGTTATTTATATCCGTGTAGATTCATGGATATTTATTTTATACTTTGTGTTATAATTCACTTCACTATAATGTTATTAAAAACAAATGTTATTAATTTTGTTGCTCAAATTGTTTCACTCTTGGCCATTGGAAGCTCTTTCAATTTTACTCTTGTGTCCCTTTCACATGTCCTTCCATTGTTCTTTAAATATCATGTCCATATTTTTTGTCACAATAAGATACTTTGATCTTATCTTGTATTTTCCCTGGTAAAGCCCTAAATCCAACCAGTATTCCAAGAAGCTTTGGCTCATTTTGTTAGAGAATGGTGTTTGAAACTAAGTTCTGGACATTAGTTGTACTCATGGCTGCCGGGATGTCCAGTCCTTTTTTCTTACCCTCATCAATTTTTTAATTAATGTAGTTGATCTATGATGGTAAATTATTGTTTTAATCTGAAACTGTAAATGGCAGAGGGTAATTAATATGTATTTAGAGACATTGAAAGTGGAAAGTGTATTTAAACTATTTTGTGCCATGGTCCAATTCATTTAATTATTACTTCACTTATAGTTAGTGTGAGGTTCTCCCCAACAAAAAAATATTGGACTCAAAATTAAAGTATGTAACTTAAGTCTCAGATTCTGTTCTCTTGAAAACTACATCACTTGAGCAGCCAAAGAGTTACTGAGGGAATTACAGTTTATCCAGTTGAATATTTCTAGTTTATAAAGTGTTAAGTGTGGGTAGGAGAGGTTACTTGCACACTCATGGCCATGGGCCAGGTTATTGCAAAAATGAGACTGGATTTTAGGCCATATAGGTTCTTATTTAGTTTACTTGTCACAAAACAAAACAGCACCTAAATCCACTTTTCTGACATTATAGATGATGTTAACTCTATTGCCTACATTTTAGAGTTGTTTTAAGAACAAATATTGAATGAATGAATAAAAATTCATATTAATGCAATATTCAACTATAATATAATTACCCTCCTTATATCAAAACATTGGTTTATACATCCAAAATGAATGAGAAAATTAAAATGCGTGGAGTGACAAATATGCTCCAAGGATTTTATATGCATCATTTAATCTACTTCAAGAAAGTGTGATTATCATCATTTTACAAATATGGAATTTTCAAGACAGAGATTTTAATTAACTTATGCAGGGTCATTCCTCTGGTAAGCTGCAGTAAACCAAACTCAGATTTTTCCCACTTCAAAACTTTCATTCTCTGCATTACTCCAAGATTCTCATTTCCTTTCTTTAGGATATGTGGTATAGAAATAGCTTAATGGTAGTAATCTTTCTACTTTCAATAAACCACATCTTACTTTTTTTATTGCTTATTCATCATATTTGCTCTGTATTATAGTTATTTATGAGCAAATTTCATCTCTCTTTGTCAATTATCTGCTCCTTACAGGCACTTCTTCATTATATTGAGGACATGATAAGTGACTGTTGGAATAAATACATGTTCTTCCCTACAAAAAGAAAAGAAGTAAATTAAAATAAAGTGAAATAAGTCCCAAGCTGACTTTCTTTTTTTGCTTAGTTAATTGTTCATGAAAAAGTAGGAAATTTCTGATTTAGTGGATCCTTTGGCAAAGAAGGTTTAGATCACTTAAATGCTAATACAATTTTTAAAATGAACTCTCAGTTATTACTATGCATATTGTTTGAATCAGGATATTCTGGCTAAATACAGCTGAAAGCCAATTGAAGTTTGGTAAAATGATACTAACAGAAACCCCAGAACTGGGCAGTCTCGGGGCTCTTTGACACATCTGTGACGGCTTCAAGGACCTGGGTTCTTGCCTGCTCTGTTCATCACTGCCTTGAATTCCATCCCCAGGTTTGTCACCTAGTATTTAAAAGATCACTGCATCAGCTTCAAGTTTTGGATCACCTCACATGATAATATTCAAAACAGTAAAAGGTGGTGGCAAAAACAAAGAGTTTTCTCCCTATATAGCTCTCATTTTCATCAGGAAAATAATCGTTCTAAACATCTTTCAGTTGTCTTCCTCTTACATCTTATTGGTGAAAACTGGGTTTTTCTAAAACAATAACTAGTAAAAGGGAATATGATTAGCTGAAGTGGAACAGTTCACATCCAAGATTGGGCATACTGTTATACAAACAAAAACAAAATCATGGTAGCAAGGAAGAAGGCATGATTGCTATGGGATAGTGATCCAACAGTGCTTGCCACAAGTGTATCCAGGCTATAAATCCCATCTACATTGTCAAAGGATACAGCTGAGGCCAAGAAGCAAAGTGACAAATTAGAGAGCTGGCATGACTATAGAAGTGAGCAGAGAGCTAAGTTCCAATATCCCAGGCTGTGGTCTGGCTTACCCAAGATACTAGTGTTCTCTGATAGGTTTGATGATTTTTCTCCTCAGGAAAATGGTGGCAACACCCCAGTTCTAGAGCAAGATTATGGTGATTGAGCAGTAGGTAGACCCGAGTTAAAACACAACAACGTTGTAAATCCACTATACTTCAATTTTTTTAAAAGAAGGAAAAGTGAGGGGGAAAAAACCCAACACGAATTTAGCCTGCAGCTGGACCTAAAGGTTGAAGAATGGTCAGCTACAAAAAGAGGGATATTCCCCCCCAAAATACATTCTTGGTTTTGATTTTCTCACGTATTGTGTGGGGTTGTGTTGCTAAGCTGAATGGTTCTATTACCTGTGGTAAAACAAGGTTAGTCCCAAGAATAATGACACATTTCACAGAATAGTTATCTTCCTTGGTATTAATGAATATCAGATACTATACACGTATATGAGCTTATTTATTCTGTCCAACAATTTGTGAGGTGGCTTTTACTATCTCTATTCTTTAATTGGAGAAAATGAGACCAAGAACATAAATAGTCCCAAGGTCAAACTGTAAGCAATGAGGCCCCTGTTCTGTTGAATTCCAAAGCCTGTGCTTTAACCCAGACACCATACACCTCGTATTTACAGCTTGTCAAGCTCTGATTTACAGGAGTTGTAGTTTCTTATTCTACTAGAACTTAATGGAATCTGCTAATGAATCTAATGGCTTAAAAACCAGACAGCCCATGTGTTGGAGGACTGTAGAAGGCTGTGTAGATAGCTGCTGTCCTGTAAGGTCTAGCAAGCAGTTGACTTCACCCCATTTAGATACTCTCTAGAAAGATCATCTCAAAAACATGGAAGTTTTGCAAATTTCTGTGAGCAGAAAGAACAAACCTGAACTGTCATTTTGAGTGGAATTCAGAATTGTTCAGTAGAGCCCAAAATGAAATGTGTGTGTCTCATTTAAAGAAGGACCTGAAATATCATATTTAATCAGCACTTTTTAAGCAGATGGTTACAGTGCTAGGCAGAAAAGTAAGCATGTCTTAATTTATAGGTATCTTTCAGCAGAGAAAAATATACCTAAAATGTTAAATTATTTTTCTATATCAATTGTATGAATGTGAAATAGTTCCTGGGTACTAGTCTTATACTCCAAATTTGAAACACACAAAAGGGACAGAAAAAATTGAAAAGTGCATAGAGAAAAGATGATCTCAGCTAAAGGTAGAATGGTAAGTTTTGCAAAGCAGCATTTTAAACATGAATTTGTGAATGTGTCTACCAGAAATTCAAATTAGCTGTCCCATTTCATGAGTCTGCAAGTGTCAGGTTTCAGAGAAGCATATGTCAAATTTTGAAGAATGGAATGAGCTAAAGAAATTATAACTACACAAGAAATACTAAACTTAATACATATGTGAAATATTTTATTACAATTCTAATTATCCGTAAATTATTAAGTATAAGAACATAATTAAATGAAATAAAAAATATCCTATAGAAAATATTCATTATTTTCAAAAAGTTTGATATTTGCTATCCAAATATTTCATAAAAGAAAGAAAATTATTTTTAGGAATTGTTTATAATCCCTGGAAGTAAAAGTACCTATGAAATAATAGTATAAGTTTTTAAAATAATTTTACATGGAATTATTACAGGGAAGCAGCTTCTTCTCTTGACCTTGAAATGAAAGGCAATAATAATCAGAATAATAACTACATATTAAGTACTTTCTATGGGCTGGATGTTTTCTAAAGGAGATGATGAATTTCTTAAATATATGACCTTTGTTCAGTAATGTTAGAGATTGTGTTAGTTATACATGATAACAATAGCTAGCTATTACTTATTAATTTAAGCATTTTAAACAGATTTTCTCTAATAACTAACACTATCCTTGTAAGTATTATTATTGAATCCACTTTATAGATTAGGAAATTGACATTTAATGGGATTGCAAAATGTACCCAAACTAAGTAATAGAGAATATGATTCCAGCATTCCACACCCTATAAATTAAACGATTAAGCCATATAGCTATTTATATCACTTGATTTGAAGATGAACCACTCAAAATCTAGGGTTAGACAGCTATCTGAGAGACAAATTTAAAGATAGGCTAAACCTGGTATATATTCACAGAGAGTTTTTAATTTATATTAAGACAAATATTTGTCATGAAATGAAATGCAGAAGTTTTATGAATTTATAGGCCAAAACAGAGTAGTTAAAATAACAAAATGTGTGCTTTAACCCCCTATACACACTGTGGTAACAAATTAAATTTCCGCCATTATCAGAATAATTTTAGTAGCTGGTAGAAAGTTCAGGAAATGGTTATTAAAGCACTTCAGCCCCCAAAATCTAACTTCACTTGTATCCTCATAGGGCCTAAAATCTCCATTCTAAGTCACTTTTTTAAGGCAGTGATGGTCATAATTAAAATTCAATTTAGCAAAAACAATATTTTAGATGGAATTGTATTTAGGACTATGGATCTAAAATACAGTGAACTTAGTAGTGCCCTAAGTTTAAGTCTGGGGATTCTTTACCCTATGTACATTCACTCACTTACCTGGTGATTTGATCCAGTCTCAAAGTTAAATATGAGAAATAGGCAGATGATCCCCAGATTTATATCTTTAGTCCAGATTTCTGCACTTAAATATAGATTCACAGCCAATGTGTAATTCTACATAGAAGGCAAAAGATGGATCTAAATAAACATGCACACAACTGATTTTCTGATCTTTCACCCCCCACCACCAATTTTCTTCTCTCACAGTGTTTCTCCATCTCACCTTTTGAAAACTTATACTCAGTAGCTCAGACCAAAAAAACCCTGGAGGTTGGGTAAGGGTTACATTTAATTTCTTTCCCTCTTTCTCATACACAAACCACCCTTAGATATACATTCTATTTCTCCTCCAAATGAATCAGAATACTCCAACTTCATTTTCAATACATATCTAGAAACTGACTGCTTCTCCCTACTTCCACCATCTTCTGTCATCCTCATTAATATAATAGCATCCTGTTCTATGTCCCTGACAGAAGAACCAGAATAATTTTATTCAAGCATAAATCAGATTTTTTTTATCTGGTCAAATTCCTTCAATCGCTTTTCCCTTTGCTAAAAGCATAAGACAAAGTATACAAGTGGATCCTGTTGTATATTTTCTATCCCAGCCCTAGAATCAACCATTTCTGCAAAGAGCTGGCTCTTTTTAATAGAAAGCAAAATTTGAATGCTGGGTGTGTTCATTGCTACTACAGTGTCATTGCTTCTAGGTTTTCTTGGTAGACAGGGCTAGAAAATATCTGGATTCTAATATATCGTTAAATTAAGATATTATTAACATATATTTTAATTATATATTAAATATATATATAATTTAATATATATATTATATATATTATATATATATTATATATATATAAAATATATATATATAGAGAGAGTGTAAACCATGTTTATACATGGGTACACATGAATTCTAGAGAATGACACAGGGAAATTAGTGAGTTTATAGCAGCAAAAGATATAGGAGCAGGCAAGGTTGATGTCTATTTATAATAATCTTGGGAAACCATGGGGTATTAAATGGATTTCTCATATCTGAGAGCAAAGAGTGGTATCTAGGTAGGAGGAAACCCATAACAATGTGGGATGTACCCTTTTAACACATATTAACCTTAAGAAAACTGACTGATTATGCTAACTTGGGAATGTTGCTCTGAATCTAAGCGACATACCCTTGCTAACACTTAACATGGTGAAATACTTTTTTCACTTGTTCATTACACTCCTTTTAAAGGCTCGTGAGATTGGGCCCTCCCAAATAATTCAGAATAGTCAACTTCTTCTTAAAGTCACTTAGTAACCTTAACTCCATCTGCAAAGTACCTTCACAGAATTACCTACATTAGTGTTTGATGGAATAACCAGAGGATGGAAATGTGGGTGGGGAGGTGGGGGAAGGAGAGTCATTATTAATCTGCCTACCAAATATTTCAAATGACCCTATTCCAGTTCTGGTCAGAGATCATTGCCCCAAGCATTGACACCTGACAAAAAAGAGCAGCACATGTAAATAGTGATCAGCATCTTAAGACTTTTCATCTATCACCTGGTAATAAAACCTTAGCTAATAATCACCTATGTTTCATCCTTTCCAACAATGTTTAACTTGAATCTAATTGTGAGAAAACAAACAAACAATATGGAGAGCATTTTGACAAACAACTGGCTTGGACTCTTTAAAATTCATTATCATGGAAGAAAATGAAAATGGCTGGTACTCATCTCAATTAAAGGAAACTAAAGAGACAAGCATTGATTAGAATGTTCTCTCTGTTCCATTAAAATACATTATGTGTGGGTGGGACAGATTGTCTCTTTGGTTCATAGTTCTTTGGATCAAGAGACTCATTTCACAGAAAAATATCCATGTGAATGGGAGAAAAAGAGTATGGAATACAGGTATGCCCCACTCTTCTAAAGTTCAATTTATGCCACTTTACTTTTACAAAAGAACTACATTGGTATCTGTTTTCACTAATGGAAAGAAATCCAAAGAGGAGTTTAGCTTTTATGAAAAAAAGTTAATTGCTTCTTTCCCTTATATCATTTCTACTAATGAAAATTTTCATTGGAACCCTCTACTTTCAGATAATAGGGGAAAACTGTACTATTTTTTCAGCAAGAAAAAAGGCAAAATTATAACCTCTGTTTTCAGAAAATAGTATTAATTTGGGAAGAATGCCTGATAATTATTGAAATTAAATTATTAAAATTATTTTAATTTTTGTATGTATCTACACATCCTCAAATAATATTTTAACATTATAATTTTAAACCCTAAAATGAAATCTTTGTTATATATCATTAATTTTTAAATGACACTTTAAATCTCTGACTAACCTGTTAGTTGATATCTAGAATTTTCTAGGAGAGAATACAGTTCAGTCTTCAAGCAGAGATACCCTATAAAATATTTTCCTGTTTATTTCATATTTATTAATTTCCCTTGAATATATTTCCACAAATGCATCTTAAGTATTTCCTACATCTTGAATATATCCTATCTGTCATAATATATTTTCAAACAAGAAATTTTGGTGGGGGCTTGAGATATTAATTCTCGTATTTATTCTGAAATTTTTATCTATTCATTTAGACCCTGACTGTCTCTATTACTATGTGAGCACTTCATTTGATATATTCAAAGTGAACATGAGAAGCAGAGAAAAATAGTTACAAATAAGTCAATATTTTGAACATGACTTTTTTCTAATTTTAAATTACCCATCAACTTAATGTATGACTTTAAGTCTGTATAACTTTAAACTTATATGATGTGGAATTTAGTAAAGAATCAGGACAAGTTGTATTTCTAGTTAATCAATTTCTACTATGCTGAAGAAGCAGAACTATTTCAAATGAAGTACCAGAAAAATTAAGTTATATTAAATCCCCTAATATTCGAAAAATCTAACGTACAATATTAAGTTCTTTTGGTCTCTCACCAAAGCTTTAAAAATATAACAATTCTTACTGTATTTAATTTCCTACTCTTCTATAACGATACGTATTTATTCCAAATTCTGCCATTGTGTCTTTTTATTCTATGATGACATTTTCATAAATTAAGGAAGAGAATTTCACTACACACTTAGGTAAACACAATGCTGGTATTTAAAATCAGGCAACATTTGCATGAGTTAAGGTGAAAATTATCATGGTGATAATGAAGATGATAATAACGTTGATCCTGCTGCTGTTACTGCCACTTGTTACAGTTACTACTACTAATAATACTACTTTATCACTGCATTCTCTTCTTAACTCTAAAATTGAACTTTGTATTAAAATCCCTAAATGGTAAAAATGAAACCAATGCCAAAATGAAAGGAAAAAAGAGAAAAAGAAGAAATAAGGAAGGATAAAAGAGAAAAGAGGTAGAGGGAGACAGAAGGAAGATGACTGTATCAGTGATAAACTGGGCTTAAGAAAACATTTATATAGACCTACAAGATGGCAGAGGAGTAAGACGTGAAGATCAACTCCCTCCCCACAAATACATCAAAAATACATCTACATGTGGAATAACTCCTACAGAACACCTACTGAACACTCGCAGAAGACCTCAGACTTCCAAAAAGGCAAGAAAATCCCCACATATGTGGGTAAGGCAAAAGAAAAAGAAACAAAAGAATAGGGATGGGACCTGCACCTATGGGAGGGAGCTGTGAAGGGGGAAACGTTTCCACACACAAGGAATCCCTCTCACTGGTAGGGAGCGTAGTGGGGGAAGCTTTGGAGCCACAGAGGAGAGTGCAGCTACAGGGGTGCGGAGGGCAAAGCTGAGAGATTCCTGCAGAGAGGAATGGTGCCAACCAGTACTCACCATCTGAGACTGTTTTCTGCTCACCTGCTGGGGCAGGTGGGGGCTGGAAGTTGAGGCTCGGGCTTCATAGGGCAGACCCCAAAGAGAGGACTGGGGTTGGCTTCATGAAGACAGCCTGAAGGGGTCTAATGCACCACAGCTAGCTGGGAGGGAGTCTGGGAAAAGTCTGGACGTGCAGGAGAAGCAAGAGACCATTGTTGCGGGGTACACAAGGAGAGGGGCTTCCTGCTCTGTGTACCCACAGGCAGCAGAGCACCACCTAAGCAAGCTCCAGAGATGGGCACAAGCAGTGGCTATCATCTCAGACCCCAGAGGCAGGCACAGACCGCTACTGCTGCGAATGCTGCCCCCAAAGATACTGTGTGCAAACGCAGGTCACTACCCACACCTTGTGTGAGCCTGTGCAGCACACCACTGCCAGGGTCCTGTTGTCCAGGGTCAACTTCCCTGGGAGTTGAACATTGCAACATCATGCTGGGCTCTGCCACCACAGGCATGCCCCGCATTCCAATTGTGACTACCATATCCTTCCCTCTCCCTGGCCTGAGTGAGCAAGAGAGCCCTAATCAGCTACTGCTTTAACCCCCTCCTGTCTGGTTGGGAACAGACGCCTGAGGGTGGCCTACATGCAGAGGTGGGGCCAAAACCAATGCTGAACCCCAGGAGCTGTGCGAACAAAGAAGAGAAAGGGAAATCTCTCTGTGCAGCCTCAGGAACAGCGGGTTAAATCCCTACAATCAGCTTGGTAAACACTGCATGTGTGTAATATCTGAATAGACAATCAGTGTTCCCAAAGTTGAGGCAGTGGACTTTGGGGGAAACTGTAGACTTGGGGTTTGCTTTCTGCATTTGATTTGTTTTCGGTTTTATGTTTAGTTTAGTTTAGTTTTTAGTGTCTGTTTTCATATGTGGGTTTATTTATTGGTTTGGTTGCTCTCTTCCTTTTTTTTTTTTTTCTCTTTTTTCTGAGTGTGTGTGTGTGTTTCTGTGATTTTGCCATTTAATTTTGCTTTTACCATTTGTCTTGGGGTTCTGTCTGTTCGCTTTTTTTTTCGTTTTGTGAGCGTGTGTGTGTATGTTTCTTTGTGTGATTTTATGTTTTGCTTTTACCATTTCTCTTGGGGTTCAGTCTGTACTTTTTTTTTTTTCTTCTTTTTGTGAGTGTGTATATGTATGTTTCTTTGTGTGACTTTCTCTGTTTAGTTTTGTTTTTACCATTTGTTTTGGAGTTCTCTCTGTTTGGTTTTATTTTATTTTATTTTCCTTTTCTTCTATGCCTTGCATCTGACAAGGTCTTGGTACTCCGGCTGGGTGTTGGGCCTGAGCCAGTGAAGCAAGAGAGCCGAGTCCAGGACACCAGACAGACTCATGGATCACCAGAGACCTCACCAAGAGGTCTCTGGTAATTCATGTAATATTAATCGGTGACGGGTCCCCAGAGATCTCCGTCTTAACACTAAGATGCAGCTCCACCCAATGGACAGCAAGCTCCAGTGCTGCATGCCCCATGCCAAACAACTAGCAAGACAGGAACACACCACCACCCATTAGCAGAGAGGCTGCCTAAAGTCATACTAAGTTCACAGACACCCCAAAACACCACCAGACATGGCCCTGCCAACCAGAGGGACAAGATCCAGCCCAACCCACCAGAACATGGGCACCATTCCCTTCGCCAGGAAGCCTACACAAGCCACTGAACCAACCTCACCCACTGGGGGCAGACACCAGAAATAAGAGGAATGATGAATGTGCAGCCTTGCAAAAAGGAGACCCCAGGGCTTCCCTGGTGGCGCAGTGGTTGAGAGTCTGCCTGCCGATGCAGGGGGCATGGGTTCATGCCCCGGTCTGGGAAGATCCCACATGCCACAGAGTGGCTGGGTCCATAAGCCATGGCCGCTGAGCCTGCACGTTAAGTTAAACAAAATGAGAAGACAGAGAAATATGCAACAGATGAAGGAGCAAGGTAAAAACCCAACAGATCAAACAAATGAAGAGGAAATAGGCAGTCTACCTGAAAAAGAATTCAGAGTAATGATAGTAAAGATGATCCAAAATCTTGGAAATAGAACAGAAAATACAAGAAACATTTAACAAGGACATAGAAGAAATAAAGAGCAAACAAACAATGATGAACAACACAATAAGTGAAATTAAAAACACTGTAGAAGGAATCAATAGCAGAAAAAATGAGGCAGACGAATGGATAAGTGAGCTGGAAGATAGAACAGTGGAAATAGTGGATAGAATAGTGGAAATAAATGCAGAAGAGAAGAATAAAGAAAAAAGAATGAAAAGAAATGAAGACAGTCTTAGAGGCCTATGACTCAATATTAAATGCACCAACGTTCGAAGTATAAGGGTCCAAGAAGAAGAAGAGGAAAAGAAAGGGTCTGAGAAAATATAAGAAGAGATTACAGTCAAAAACTTCCCTAATATGGGAAAGAAAACAGTCAATCAAGTCCAGGAAGTGCAGAGAGTCCCATACAGGATAAACCCAAGGAGAAACATGCCAAGACACATATTAATCAAACTATCAAAAATTAAATACAAAGATAAAATATTAAAAGCAGCAAGGGAAAAGCAAAAAATAAACATACAAGAGAATCCCCATAAGCTTAACAGTTGATCTCTCAGCAGAAACTCTGCAAGACAGAAGGGAGTGGCAAGACATATTTAAAGTGATGAAAGGGAACCTACATCCTACAACCAAGATTACACTACCCAGCAAGGATCTCATTCAGATTCAACGGAGAAATTAAAACCTTTACAGACAAACAAGAGTGAAGAGAACTGAGCAACACCAAACCAGATTCACAACAAATGCTAAAGGAATTTCTCTAGGAGGGAAACACAAAATAAGGAAAAGACCTACAATAACGAACCCGAAACAATTAAGAAAATGGTACTAAGAACATACATATCAATAATTACCTTAAATGTAAATGTATTAAGTTATCCAACCAAAACACACAGACTGGCTGGATGGGTACACAAAAAAGACCTGTATATATGCTATCTACAAGAGACCCACTTCAGACCTAGGGACACACACAGACTGAAAGTGAGGGGATGGAAAAAGTTATTCCATACAAATTCAAGTCAAAAGAAAGCTGGAGTAGCAATTCTCAGGCAAAATAGACTTTAATATAAAGACTATTACAAGAGACAAAGAAGGATACTACAAACTGATCAAGGGATCAATCCAAGAAGAAGATAGAACAATTGTAAATATTTATGCAACCAACATAGGAGCACCTCAATACTTAAGGCAAATGTAACAGCCATAAAAGGGAAAATCAACAGTAACACAATAATAGTAGGGGACTTTAACACCTTTCACCAATGGCCAGATCATCCAAAATGTAAATAAATAAGGAAACACAAGCTTCAAATGACACATTAAACAAGATGGACTTAAGTGATATTTATAGGGCATTCCAACCAAAACAACAGAATGCACTTTCTTCTAAAGTACACATGGAACATTCCCCAGGATAGATCATATATTGGGTCACAAATCAAGCCTTGGTAAATTTAAGAAAACTGAAATTGTATCAAGTATCTTTTCCGACCACAATGCTATGAGACTAGAGATCAATTACAGGAAAAAAACTGTAAAAAATACAAACACATGGAGACTAAACCATATGCTACTAAATAACCAAGAAATTACTGAAGAAGTCAGAGGTAATCAAAAAATACCTAGGGTTTCCCTGGTGGCACAGTGGTTGAGAGTCCGCCTGCCGATGCAGGGGACATGGATTCGTGCCCAAGTCTGGGAAGATCCCACATGCTGTGGAGCGGCTTGGCCCGTGAGCCATGGTCACTGAGCCTGCTCGTCCGGAGCCTGTGCTCCGCAACGGGAGAGGCCACAACAGTAAGAGGCCAACATACAGCAAAAAAAAAAAAAAACCTAGAGAAAAATGACAATGAAAACACAATGACAAAACCTATGGGATGCAGCAAAAGCAGTTCTAAGAGGGAAGTTTACAGCAATGAAATCCTACCTCACGAAACAAGAAAAATCTCAAATAAACCCCCTCACCTTACACCTAAAACAATTAGAGAAAGAAGAACAAAAAACCCCAAAGTTAACAGAAGGAAAGAAATCATAAAGATCAGATCAGAAACAAATGAAAAAGAAATGAAGGAAATAACAGCAAAGATCAATAAAAGTAAAAACTGGTTCTTTGAGAAGATAAACAAAATTGGTAAACCATTAGCCAGACACATCAACAAAAGAAGGGGCAAGGCTCAAATCAACAGAAATAGAAATGAAAAAGGAGGAGTAACAACTGATACTGCAGAAATACAAAGGATCATGAGAGACTACTACAGCAACTATATGCCGATGAAATGGACAACCTGGAAGAAATGGACAAATTCTTAGAAAAGTACAACCTTCCAAGACTGAACCAGGAAGCAATAGAAAATATAAACAGACAAATCATAAGCACTGAAACTGAAATTGTGATTAAAAGTCTTCCAACAAACAAAAGCTCAGGACCAGAGGGCTTCACAGGTGAATTCTTTCAAACATTTAGAGAAGAACTACCACCCATCCTTCTCAAACTCTTCCAAAATATAGCAGAGGGACAAACACTCCCAAACTCATTCTACAAGGCCACCATCACCCTATACCAAAACCAGACAAAGAAGTCACAAAGAAAGAAATCTACAGGTCAATATCACTGATGAACATAGATGCAAAAATCCTCAACAAAATAGTAACAAATAGGATCCAAGCACATTGAAAGGATCATACAACATGTTTAAGTGGGGTTTATCCCAGGTATGATATTCTTCAAAATATGCAAATCAAACAATGTGATACACCATATTAACAAATTGAAGGATAAAAACCATATGCTAATCAGAAAAGATGCAGAAAAATCTTTCAACAAAATTCACACCCATTTATGATAAAAACTCTCCAGAAACTGGCATAGAAGGAACCTACCTCAACATAATAAAGGCTATATATGACAAACCCACAGTCAAAATCTTTCTCAATGGTGAAAAACTGAAACCATTTCCTCTAAGATGAGGAACAAAACAAGGGTGCCCACTCTCATCACTATTATCTGACATAATTTTGGAAATTTTAGCCACTGCAATCAGAGAAGAAAAAGAAATCCATATCAGAAAAGAAGAAGTAGGGCTTCCCTGGTGGCACAGTGGTTAAGAATCCTCCTGCCAATGCACTGGACATGGGTTCGAGCCCTGGTCTGGGAAGATCCCACGTGCCGCAGATCAGGTAGACCCATGCACCACAAATACTGAGCCTGTGCTCAAGAGCCCTTGATCCACAACTGCTGAGCCCACGTGCAACAACTACAGAAGCCCACGTGCCTAGAGCCTGTGCTCTGAAACAAGAGGGGCCACCACAGTGAGAAGCCTGTACACTGCAACGAAAGAGTAGCCCCTGCTCCCCGCAACTAGAGAAAGCCTGCAAACAGCAATGAAAACCCAATGCAGCCAAAAATAAACAAATTAATTAATTTAAAAAAACAAAGTGAAACTCACTTTTTAGCAAATGACATGATACTGTACATAGAGAATTCTAAAGATGCTACCAGAATACTAGTTGAGCTAATCAATGAATTTGGTAAAGCAGCAGGATACATATTAATGCACAAATTGCTTGCATTCCTATAACTAATAACAAAAAATCTTAAAGAGAAATTGAGGAAACACTCTCATTTACCATTGCAAGAAAAAGAATAAAATACCTAGGAATAAACCTACCTAAGGAGACAAAAGAACTCTATGCAGAAAAATGTAAGTCACTGATGAAAGAAATCAAAGACAATACAAACAGATGGAGAGATATACCACGTTCTTGGATTGGAAAAATCAACATTGTGAAAATGACTGCACTACCCAAAGCAATCTACAGACTCAAGGCAATCCCTATCAGTCTACCAATGGCATTTTTCACAGAACCAGAACAAAAAGTTTTACAGTTTGTATGAAAACACAAAAGACCCCAAATAACCAAAGCAATCTTGAGAAAGAAAAATGGAGCTGGAGGAATCAGTCACCCTCACTTCAGACTATACTACAAAGCTACAGTGATCAAGACAGAGTCTGAAGTGTGTGTATCATTGGAAACTGAAAAAATTTTTGTTGGTTTTATTAACGTGATAGGTTTCTAGGGAAGGCCTACTAAATAACTATGTCTAGTTTCACAGTTACAAATAAATTACAATGTAACTTTGAATAAATTAAGCTCAACATAAAGGAAGGTAGTTGCTACTACCCCTTCCTTGAGGGGCTCTTGTAAAGCACTGAATAAAGTAACAGAGGTTTATATGCATGCATATATTTTCAATGATATTTGTACACACTTAAAAAGAACTCTACAGAATGCATTATAAAAACCTTGATACTGTGTGTCCCTAGTTCCCAGCTCTCTCATTAAAACTATTTAAAGGAACAAAATGTTATCTATTAGGATAGCTATCACAGTACTCCAAATACTACTGCTTGCAGTACCCTGTCCCAACCATTTGCCTTCCTCTTCCCATTAGTCCTTAATTCAGAAACCCCAGAGATTTGTTCATTAATTTATGAACATATTTCTTCATTCAGCCAAGAAAACTGATTGATCCCTTACCAAATTTCAGGCACCCTTCTTCAGTATGTTTTATAGGTATGTTCAGGAAACATAGCAGTGATTAACACAGATGAATATAGCCTCTCTCGAGCTGAGGGGATAGACAAAAGAAGCAAATATAAAATCAAAAATATAAATACGTAAATAAAAATTGAATAAATGGGTAGAATAACTAGTATATCAGATAAGTGATGGAGAAAAACAGCAAGCAGGGAAGGGAGATGGAGATTGTTACCTGGTAGGAAGAGGCTGCGATCTGAAATTAAGTGATCACTGAGGGCTTTCTAGGGAAGATAAAATTTAAGAGGGAACCTAAGGTTGTGAGAGGGAGCAAGGTGCATATCTGGGAAGTGAATAGTAAAAGCAGAGGGAACAGTCAGATGGAAAGGCAATGAGGCAAGAGTGGGTTTGGAGTATCCAAGGAGCAGAAAGGATGTCAGTGTGTGGAAAACAGAGGGAGCAAAGTGGAGAGGAGAAGGAAACAGTCAAGAGGCCCAGATTTCTAGGGCTGTGGAGGCACTTTGAGGACTTTGCTTTTCCTGTGAAGAAGCCATTGAAGAGTCTAGAGTGACATGATCTGACTTATGTTTTAACAGGATCTCTCTGGATGCCATGATGATTAGAGACTGCAGGAGAATAAGGACAAGCCCCAGAAGACCAATAGTTGATTCAAAGAAGTGATTTACTCAAACATGCGCCTCATCCTCAGTGAGGACGCAGAGCAGGGATCGGCAAATACTGGCCACAAATCAAATCAGGCTCTCAGCCTGGAACTGTGTGACTGAGAGCTAATAATGGTTCTCACGTTCAGAAAGTTTGTTGAAGAAGAAAGAGGAGGAGAAGTTACAGAAAGTGTATGTGTCCCACAGAGCCTAAGATATCTAAAATCCAGAAAATGCTTTCCAACACCTGATGGAAGGCACCTGGCTGGTAGGAGGTCCTCAGCAAAATTTGGAAGAGGAATACATGAGTCAGTTAGTTCCTGAAAACACTGTAAAGTGATAGGTGTCAAGAAACATTTATGCCTTCACCCTTAACCTTCACAAATGATGCCATTTCCATTGAGCTATTGAAAAATATATTCTGGCTTTCAAAACAATAAACCAGAGGGCATTTTCTCACATAGGCAAGGTCATAAACAACTGTCAGCTAAAGCTGAAATAGCAACAAATCAAATAATAACAAAAACATTTTTCTAGATTTTTAAACCTTACAAAGCATTTTCATGTTCATTATCTAATTTAATCCTCAAATCAACGCCATGAGATAGTTATTATTTTCCCATTAGAAACGACCACATGTTAAATGCTTAGTGATTGCTCAAGAAAAGCTGAAATCTTGAGTGTTACCTCTATTAATGCCAAGGTTGGGTGTTTTCCCATGGGAACATTGGATGCTAAAATCACCAGGGATTTTCAGCTCAAGATGGCAGACTAGGAAATATATTTACTTTCTGGTCCTCCTGAAACCATATTTAAATAAAACTGTAGAAACACCAAAATTCAGCAACCAATAAAAGCCAAGACATTGTGGAAGTCATCAACCACAGAAAGATTTCAACACATTTCGAGAAGACAAACAATGAAATGGAGGGGCCATGAATAAAATAATGAAGAAAAGATTACCCTAAGTAGGGTCTGCACAAAGCCAGTCAGCTTTTGCTGAGCTCTGGTTATAGTAAAGGGCAGACGAAAGAAGAGGGGCTGAAAACAAGGAGACAAAAGTCATTTTAGGAAAAACAGTTCATTTAATGAGCTCCAGGGAACAGTCAGCCTGCTGCCATACTCACTCATGTATTACAGTGGATTGTTGGTAAGCAAGACAAGAAAACAGGGAACAAACAAAGAAAAATCAAGACACTGTTTCTTACTGAACTCTTCTCAAATGAGATCAAGAAATTATGGTTCAATGCCATAGCTGTAAATCATTTCTGCTCTTGGAGAGGTTAGAAAGGGCTTATAATATTTACCCTTTTTATTCAGACAGAATTTAGGTCTGAGCAAAAGCTTTTGTGTCCTCCAACCTCAAAGTTTATTGAGGATGGAAGTCCAAATTTGCTTTGACATACCATAAAAAGAATCTCATGAGCAGAGGGTCAAACTAGTTTTGGAATATATGAATTATGCCGTGTTATTTTAAATAGATTTTAAACTAAAATATATAAATTTTTACAGATCTATATGATTCTGGGTTCTGAAACTTCTACATGTTACATCCTGATATATAACACACAATGTCAGTCCCAGGAGAGAGAAAACACTCCAGTGAAGCAAGCCAAAGAAACAAGATTCGAACAAGGTAAAGTGATGTGTAGACCAAGACCAGGATTTTTCAATTCTTTCCTGTCATGCTGTAGCTTCCAGCTCCTGAATAACAACACATGTTTTCCTTGTCCTAGCACACAAGAGTATGTCTCCTCTCTGGGGCATAAGAAGCTCTAGAGTTACATATGTGTAGTACAAAGTGGACCCAGCTGGCATACTCACAATGACCAAATTCTGTTGATCGTACTTTATTTTAAACCAATACATCGTTCCATGCTGAAGTTGCAATAAATGATATATTTGCTTTCTAGACATGAATGAGATGCCTTACTGGATATACTCCAGGAAGGCCAGAGAAACTGGCTTCTAATCCATACAGAATAATTCATTGATGAATTCCTTTCAGGATAGTCCATGATTTATCTAGAATATAAGCTTTACATACCTGGATCCTTCAAACTATATCAAAGGGAAAAATCTAGGCTGCAAGCCTCAGTTAGAAATGTGGGATGGTGCTATGCTGACAACTGGTGGTCCCTGACCTATCTTCTGAGATTAGAACCCAGTGTGGTGGATGACCAATTCACACGTTGAACAAAAGAACACCTCCTACAGGGCAGTGTATGTGTTCATTACAGGTATGGCACTTAGGGCTAAGTATCATAAGGACTTCAAGAAAAAAAGAAAATGTAACACATGAAGCATATATGATAAGGAGGCACCAGAGTCCAGAGCACGAGCTCTGGAATCACACAGCCTTGCTTCGAATCCTGGCTAAGCCACTACCATCTGTATACCCTGAAGAACAGTCGAAGGTTTAAATGTTGTTTTAAAAAATTTCGAAAAACAAGTGAAGAAAGAACCTATCTGCCAGGAAGGGACATCGTGGGGTGCAGCATCCAGTCGGGTCAGCGCTCTGCATCTCCTGCTCAGAAGCCTTCACTGCCTGGCTCATGGTGATGCTGGCAGCTCAGCAGCCATGGAGAAGGTGCTCCTGTCTCCACGGCTCGCACACAAGCTGGGGAGGTCCACGGAGGAGGCAGGCCACAGCCTGGAAAGCTCTGGGTACATCCTGCACTCACCTCTGAGTAGGCTCTGGTCTCTGGGCCCCGTTGTGGGGAAGGGCTGGCCGATACATACCCAGGGCTGAGGGGCCTGCAGAGCCGGTGCCCAGGCAGGATGAGTTCTGGAGGAGAAGGCTTCCACAGTCCCCAACAGTCTCCCCATGGTGGCCCATCCAGTACCAAACACCTGCCACCCACAGCGAGAAGTCCCAGCCGCTAGAAAGTCCAGAAGGGCTCGAGTTCTTTGCCCTTGGGCCGGGTTCCTCCAGGGGCTGGGCTTGCGTGGGGCCCCCAGCCCACCCCCTGACCCACCAGCCCTTGCTCTGTGACACGTACGATGGAATGTCAAGACCCAGGCTGAGCCGTCCAGTGTCCAGTGCGTGCTAGACCTAGAGAACAGTTAGAAGCTAGGGAGAAGTTCTCCCACTTTCACTCTCTTTTCTCAGATCAGGCAGGCAGCACATCTCACCCCGAAGCCATGGACACCACACCTCCTTCCCAGGCTACCTTTTTCCATTCTGCCCTTGTTTTCCCTTTCCATTCTGCCCCCCTTTTCCCCAGCCTCCCACTTACAGCTTCGGGGGTCATCGGTGCTTCAGCAGGCAACACGTATGACCCAGAAGCTATGGACACCACACCTCCTTCCCAGGCTACCTTTTTCCATTCTGCCCCTGTTTTCCCTTTCCATTCTGCCCCTGTTTTCCCCAGCCCCCCTTTTACGGCTTACGCCGGTATCGGTGTTTCAGCAGGCAGCAGCTCTGACACCAAAGATATGGACACCACACCTCCTTCCCAGGCTGTCATTTTCCAGTCTGCCCCGTCTCCAAGTAGAACCACTACCCATTTCACACGGCTGTTTCTAGTTCTGGGAACACACCACTCACTGGTAGCAATGCCTCAGCCCATGCCTCGACTCATTTACCATTGCATTGGCAATGCTGGCCAACAGATAGACCAACACTTCAAAGTTATGACAGAAAGTTGAGTTAGTTATATGCTTGGAATTGCATTTATTATTATTAACTAGCACAATTGTAGTGCTTAGACTATAACAAGTAATATTCTAAGTGCTTAGCAAATATTAACTCACTTAATCCTCATAATGTCAACCCTATAGGTAGGTAATATTCATAATATTCACATTTTTGGGGAGAAACTGAGGCCCAGAGGGGTTGAATAGCTTGCCTAATGCCACACAGTAAGTAGGGTGCAGAAACCCAGCATGAAAACCAGACCGTCTAGACTTTCATCACTTTGCCGTGTCACCTTATTAGATGTTGTGGTTAGGGAAAGAACTAAACTGACAAGACTGAACTAGAGAGGGCAGAAATGAAAAAATGACTGATCCTAGAAACTAGAGAGGATTTCAGCTCAGAAATTTCTGGTGATGAGACCCGGAAGAACAAGAACTTGGTTGGAATATTAACTTGGGGTAGTATCTGAATCCATTGAGAAATGGTTTTGTTTTGTTTTTTAATTTAGAAAGGCCAGTTGGATGAAGATTAATGAAAAAAAAAAAGGAGAAAGGAAAAGAGGAAGGTGCCTTAAGTGAGACATAACCGCTTCCCTCTAAGTACTAGGGGTGGGGTCCTGTGGGAAAGGATGGAGCTCGCTCTACAGGTTTGTCACCAGGATGAACAAGGAGAAACATGGCAACCATTGTACTGGTTTTGATGATCTCTCAAAACCAAGACTTCAGTTTCCAAGAACTACCTACGGTAGCATACCTACCATGTGTCAGACATGCCACCAAGTGTGTTTCCAGTCACACATTTTAATTGGAGAAATAGTTCCTCTGAGGTACACATTAGTTCCCTATGGCTGCTGTAACAAATTACTACAAAAATGCTTGCTTCAAACAAAACACACTCGTTCTCTTATGGTTCTGGAAGACAGACTTCCAAAACCAGTTTCCCTGGGCTGGAACCAGGAGTTGACAAGGCCATCCATCCTCCTTCTAGAGGCTCTAAGGGAGAATCCGTTTCCTTGACAGCATTCCTTGACTTCTGGCAACATCAATCCAACCCCAACTTCATCATCACATTCTCTTTGGAGTAAAAACTCCCTCTGCTTCTCTCTTACGAGAACACCAGTGGTTACATCTGGGTCCATCCAGGTAGTCCAGAAGAATCTCCCCATCTCAAAACCGTTACTTACATCCCATTGGCAAAGTCCCTTCTGCCATTGAAGGTGACATTCACAGGTTCTGGGGATTAGAAGGTGGACATTTGGGGGCAATGGTATTATTCAGTCTACTACAAGGTAGATACTATTATCTTTCTCAGATGTAGGAATTGAGATTTAGGGAAGTAATTTGTCTCAGGTCTACAATTTCCAGAGTAGAGATTTAAATTCTGCCACTGAGACTTTAGGACACACTCTAAACAACTTTAACCTGTGGCCTTAATTATTGCATACTCCTTGGTTAAGAGTCACACTTAGGTATCAAGACCCAACTGAATATAACACAAGTACTGTCTCTTCTTTCACTATGTTTGCCTGATGTATTTATGAATCTTGCCCAGAGCAGAAGAGTTCAGAAAATTGTAATGCACGTTTACCAAGAGAAAGCATTTACTGTTTGATATGCACAGAGTAAAGGAAGCCTATTTAAAATAAAATAAAATAAAATATGCCACCAAATCGTCAAGTGTCACAACAGAGGTAACCCAATGGGAGTCTTGAGGAGACTAAAATGATCTCCAATAGTGCACGTGAGAAAAGTTTCACTAAAGGCAGGTGTAGTTCAGCCAAGCCCTACAGCACAGAAGTAGGAATTTGGATATGTATGAATGGGAAAAAAGACATTTTAGGCATGGGAAACAGTTTAATGCAGAATGGATGAGAAATATGCATTAGACCTTTCTAAATCAAATGGCTTATTAACCCAGTAAATCAGATTTAGTCAGTCAAACTAGCTTTAGCTGACTACTTATACAGGGGATAGCTGCTCAGAGTAATTTTTGTCATAGAACAGTAAATTAAATTGTTGAACTATAGCTTTAGGCTTGCTAAGTGAAATAGATTGCTCTAGATGATTTTGAAGTGACTTACTTGGTACTATTCACGAAATTGGTGGTTAACACCTGCTTAAGACAACATAGCGAATTGATCTAAAAGAGTACTTGAAGTAGTTACTGTGTAAAGTAACTGTTCAGTAGCTCATGGTAAATGGATGTTTATAATCCCCATTGGATAACCAACCTCTTTTTTGCAAATGGTAATGTGAATTGCTGTTGCATAAACTATAGTAATGACCACTTATCTAATTTGTTGTCCAAACCAGAAATCTTCTAACACAGGTCTCCTAATAAAAATAAGCACGAAGGTAACACACACTGGGTGTCCCCCATGTGTCTGTGCATGCATCTATATCTCACTGAACCCCCATAACAGCCCCCAAAACAGGGACTCTGAGTGTCCCCATGCTGCTGGTGGAGAAACAGGCACAGGAAGGTTCAATAGTCTACCTACCTAAGATCACACAGAGGGTGGGAGAGCCTGTTTTTAAACCATCTGCCTCCAATTCCAGGTGCCAAGAGCCAGATTCAGCCTACAGGCCTCTTCTGCTCGTCTGGAGATGAAACCATGTGTAAGGATTAGTCAAATTCTGTCTTCACTCATCAAGGTAGCTTGAACACTTGCACATACTCCAAGTAGCATATAGCATAAGCAATAAGATGTTTGCCCAGGGTATTGTCCAGGAACTTGGCATCAGCTGTGTCTAGTTAGGCTGAGCTGGTTAAGACTGCAGAGGACCACCGATCTTCCACCTGGGCAAGTGCCTTTTGACCTCCTGCCTTCAGAGGGCCGAACACTCCAGCCAGAGAATGTGCTGAGCCCTGTAGCCTAGTTATGCCATCTCAGAACAATTATGAGCACATCTTTTTCCAATCACCTTTCCTCATGCTCCCCATGCCTCCCACTGCCCTGTTTCTTTATTCTTTATCCCACAGATACCCCAAGCCCCTTGCCTTTGGGGAGGCGGATTTGAGACCTATTCTCACATCACATCCTCGCTTGGCTGCCCTGTGAATAAACCTCCTCTTTGCTGCAAACCTCAGCACGTCAGCGTTTTGGCTTGCTGCGTCTCAGACAAAATGGTTGGGAGCAGTGGTACAGGTCCCTTGCCTGTGAGGGAAGCTGGTTCCTAGTAGTCACGTTGTGGATGTTTTCTCCTCCCGGGGGTGGGGGGTTGGGGGGGCAGACGTCCTGCTCTTCCAGAAAGAAGGGAGAAAGGCAGGAGCTGGACCATTGCTCTCAGGGTCACCGTCACCTAGGAGCTCATTAGAAGCACAGAATCCAGGCCCCACCCAGAACTACTGAATACCAGCCTGCATTTAACAAGATCCACAAGAGAGGCATACCCATATTAAAGTTAGAGAGGCATCAAGCTGTCATTGTCTTCTCCGCAGCTAATGA
The DNA here is from genome assembly GCF_963455315.2 of Globicephala melas. Taxonomy (NCBI): domain Eukaryota; kingdom Metazoa; phylum Chordata; class Mammalia; order Artiodactyla; family Delphinidae; genus Globicephala; species Globicephala melas. The sequence goes on along the minus strand of NC_083331.1, from coordinate 34,305,112 downwards.
AAATGAAGCAAAGATTCATCCCGAGCCTACTCTGCCTCAGTCACCTGGATATCACATGAGCTCATTTAATCCTCCCCAGAACCTGCAAATGAGACTGAGGGTCAGAGTGGTCAAACACCCAAGGGTCCATAAAAGAACATGACCAAGGCTCACTGGAGCTCAGACCTCCAAAGAAGAAGGCCCCTGAGCACAGCATGGCACCACCGCAGCCCAAACTGTGGGCCTGGAGGGTAGGCCAGGCTCCCCACGCAGAGTTCACACCATTCGACAGATGCCCACAGCAGACCACAAGGGAATATGAGAAATAAGTTCTGATTGTGGAATCTCTGAATTTTGAGATTTAAAGAAAAAAATCTGTTTTCAGGGGCTGGTTAAAACAGTTCTACCAAGGAGTAAAGAGAGCGCATCTCAAGGCCCCTTCTGGACTTAGAATTTAATGCCTACTTATTGAGAAACGCTCCGTGCATTTGCTCAGTCCTACGTCAAGATGAAGTTCTCTGTGCCCTAGAAGCTTAGGTTCTAAAAAGGCCACAGAAATGGGTGAGACCTAAAAAAAGCCAGAACAATGCAACGGCCTTAATCAGACTGTCTTTGCTTTGCCTTGCTTACAAGTCACTGACTTTAAACTGAATATGGCATCATGTCTTTATTTTTCTTGAAGGTTTTTTAATGAAAGATCATATAAAGATTTTCTTCCATGGTAAGAGTTTTATATTGTATTTTTCTTAAAATGGAGTGTGGTACATAAACCCTCCATCAAATGATTGCTTATAACTCACCTTGCTTTATTAAGAATACCACTAGAGGCTTCTATGCCCCTACTAAGAAAAATGCATTTTCAGGCCCATTCAACCCAATGAAAATCCAAGTTTTCAGAGCACAAGATAATGAAAATTCTCTCGACCAGCATCTTTTACTACTTTTAATCTGTTAACAGACCCTAAGTGTCTCAGATGAAAGGTACTGTAGTGGGAATTGACATCGTTAACAGCATTCCATACAGGTAAGTCATGATTGTTCCAATTTCTCAAAAATTTGGACACTTTGACTGCCTCTATAACATCTCTAGGGTGTGTGAAAGAAAAAAAAAGAGGGCTGTACAATGTATTTCTCAAAATATACACAGAAATAGTTTGCACATACAAACAGGGAAACCTTATAAATAATGTATAGGGAGCAATGTAATGTCGATAACGGAACTACTCATTTCGAAAGACAACACTGTCATCAAGTGTCCCCTCACCAAAACTGACTGGGAATTTTTAGGGGCCGCCAAACCAGAGGTGGAGATTTATAGGAACCTGGGATGTTTGAAAAATGGTTTTGGACAACCTCCTCGAGGAAGGCACCAAGCGCCATCCCAAATTTCAAAAATGGCTCCAGGTTGACTCCTTGTGTCCTCACTCTTTGCAATTTGACATTCCAACTTCTCTCATCAAGAGGCAAAGTTGATTTCCCCACCCTTGAAGTTAGGTGACTTGCCATGGCCAATAGAAGGCAGCAGAAACAATGGTGTGCCAGCTCAGAGCTAGGTCCCATGATGCTTCTACTCTCCCTCTCAGAGCCCTGCTACCCCCATGAGCACAAGCTCCAGTTACTAGCTGGGGCATAAGAGGTATGTGGCCCAGTCAGGCCCCCAGCCCGGCTACAGCCAGCCCCCAGCTGACCCCACAGGTGTAGCAGCAATTCCAGCCATGATAAGCAGGGTTGTGACGAAGAATTAAGAGCATAAGCGTATTCTATAATTTATAAACCACTCTGTCAACCTACAACATTATTTTTCAAAAGCATTTTTGTTATTCTGAATCCCTGAGTGGACATATTGAAAACAGCACTGCAATGATTGTTGGAGAGCAAAGGATGCAACCTGAAATAGAGAGTAAAATATATTAGTTTATCCAGATTCACGTATTTGTATAAATTACTAGAAAATCATCTGAAGAAAAACAGACATGAATGAAGAAAACAGTCCAAAGAACACAGGTGAAGAAAGATGTCTATTTAACACCATCTAGTACATCAAAACATGTAATGGAAAGTATATGTTTAGTTCTCTGCATAATGCTGTATAATTTTCATCACAAAAGAATTATTGATTTGTACATACTTGGAAGAAAACAAAGCATTAAGATTATCTGCTGGTGTGAAGACTGGCCCATATACACAAAGGGCAACGAGAGACTGAAGAAAGAGGCAGCCTGCCCAGACTAGTCAGTGGCAGTTTTAACAAGTAAGGGAACCTGCTTACAAGGCTTGCCTTGGTCAGCTGAAAGACGAATAGATCTCAGCACCCACTCGCCAGAATCTTGAGTTTACACAGCGACCTTAACAGGGTTCAGTCATGTATACTGTCCACATGGTCTCAAGAACACATTACTCTCTCAAGGCTGAGTTTTTGAAAATGGTTCCCGCTGTGGGAACGGTGGGCAGAATGTATATTCCATGGTCAGGGGAGGGGGTTATGCCCTCTCAATGGTCTCCTCTGGCATTTCAGCAAGGAAGGATGCCAGAGAAGAAAGCCTAGGGCAGAAACCACTCAACTTGTTATCACGAATGCCAGGGGAACCCAAGCAAGTGGATATACAAGCCTGCATAGGCCTTGGAAGTAGGAAGCATTTGGGGACTACACCTGGGCTGGTACTGGCCTCCCTCCCCCAAAGGGACAAGGACAGCAGAAACCTGGATGCAGTCAAGAGAGAGAACAAAGAAAGGCAAGGCTGGATATGGAGCAACGTGTGGATCCAGGAGCATGTGTCTCAGAACTGCCGGGGCTCTGCAGACCAGCTGCTTCCCCATTCTCCTTGACCCTCATTGGTATAATTAACTCAGGGTGGGCACATCCCGGCTGCCAAGTCACTTCCACCTGTCCATGGAGTTGACAGTTACTTGCTCACAGTGAACCAACCTCCGTGGACCTAACAGCTACTGCAGGAGGCAGTAGTGGAGAACAAGGTGACAACAACCACCAGATGCGAAGTAGGAAGACACGCTCAGCGTTCTGACTGGGTGAATTGATGGTGTGGGGTTAAGTCTGCAGAGCTAAAGGGGCCAGATGTGGAAAAGGGAAGGGGAATCATGAGGATATGGTCAAGCCCCATCGTATGGATATTTCATCCATATGTTGTATACAAATTCCATTAAATTTGCTCTGAATGAAAAAGAGAGAAAAAAATTATCCTTTAAACCATGTCAGTGACTTTATTTACCATCTCATTTGATGAGCTCATAGTCCAGGTTCAGAGGGAAATGGGAGCTCTGAGTCTGCCATCTCTCAGGAAGTCTCAAGCTTCAGAGGCCCCTCATAGCCAAACTACCTCCCCTTTTGCACTTTTCAAGCAACGTTATTCCTAAGTGCGAGTCACCCTCTTCGTCGGGTTCTCCAAGAAACAGCAATCTCTCCCAATGAGAGAGGAAAAATGGGCTACTTTGGCTTTTTGAGGCACAATATGTAGCTCTCCAAAATGGTACCTGTCTGGGGGATTTTTCAAGAAAATTAACCAGCAGTGGTGATTTGTTTGTCTTCACATAACGTATGACCCAGATGTGCTGAGAAATAAGAAAAGGACGAACGAATCAAGGACAGCTGATACAAGGAGGCAAGGGGCAACTTCCACAGCCTCCGTGGAAAGCTACAGGAAGGGAACATCCAGCTGGTGGGAGCTGAAGACAGGGGCCAGTCCTCCTTGGGCTCGGGATGCCATCCTCTCTTCCTACATCTTCATGCTCTCCTTCTCTGTTGGCCCCTCCCAGCCAGATTAAAGAGCCACAAGGAAATGCCCTCCTCCATTCTATTCTCCTGTCATTCATCCACCCCTCCCTTCTTTCCCTTTGCCATCAATTTCTTGACTTGCCCCCATTGCTCCCTTCTCTTCTACACTGCGATCTGGTTTCTGTCCCACTACTCTCATGAAACTGATCTCCTGAAGCCCCCGATGATTTCTCCGTTGACAAGTCCAGGGGACTGCTTCTCAATCCTTATCTATGTGACCGCCAAGCCGAGCTAGATCTTAAACAACGTCTCTGTCTTGAAAATCTCTTCCCTTGTCTTCTGTGCCACCCAATCCTCCTGACAGTTTTCTGTCTCTCGGAACCCTCCCAGTGTCTTGCTGAGCTGATCTTCCTTGGGGTAATTCTTGGGGCTCTGTATTAGGCTCTCTGCTCTTCATCCTCTATGCCATCTCCCTGAAGGACCTCATCCTCTCCCTTAGTTTCAATTACCAGCTAAGTCTCTCTCCATCTAAGACCACTCTCTGCACCTTTCAATCTATATATGACTTCCTGTAAAACATCTCCATTTAAATGTCTCATAAGGCACCTCAAATCCAACACGTCCATATTACTGAATGTCCACTCAGAAAAACACCCCGTTACAGGTAGTTCAATACGACAAATTTCATATGGTGATGAAACAGCTAAAAAGCCAAATGGGATGGTGAGACATCCCAGAGAGTCACAGCAGTAGAAAACACACCCACCCCACTGCTGGGCTGGGGGGCAAAGAAGGAAGTGGTGTTGCCACAGCTGCCAGGCAGGAGCTGGAGGCACAGAGGGAGTGGCTTCCTGGTGGGGCCGCCACTCAGAGCAAAGCAGCCACCAGTCCTGCTGCAGCTGCCCGAACAGAGTGGAAGGCGAGGGGAAAATACGTTGGCTTCTCCCATCCCCCTGCCCTCCAACCTCTGGCCAATGTTTTCCATTGGCTGAACGTACCTGGAAGAGTTGGCGAGGAGATCTGGGCGATGGGGTTTGCAGGATCAGCCCTGTGACACGGAGCAGAGCAGTGGAAAGGCAGGGAGCCGGTCTGAGACAAACAGGCAAATGGCAGCACAGTATCCACTTCTCCCTACCTCTCCTGTCCCACTGAGTGGAACCATCTTCATGCGTGACCTTTCTCTTCCCTCATCTCCCACATCTACCCATCCATCCTCTAAGTAGCTCATCCATTCCTCTCTCTTCCTCAAAGTCACCGCCATCACTCACTATCCTTACTGCAACAAGCACCGCTCTGCCTTCTCCTGTCTCCAGACTCCCTCTTCTAACCAGTCACTACACTCCAGCCAGAAGGTTTTTCTCAAATGCGTATCTTACGTCACTCTGCCGCTTCAAGCCTTACAATGGCTGGCCCGTTGTGCTTAGGATCCAGTCCACATTCCATGGCAGGACTTCATCGCGCCTCCAGTCTCCCCTCCCCTGACATACTCCTCCACCCTCCACATTCCCACACCCTGAACCTCAGGCCCCTGAATTTCCTGGGGCACCTCTCAAGTCAGGGCCTTCACACGTGCTAGTCTCTGTCTTCACATAGCCCTCCCCTATCCTGCACCTCTTCTGAATTAACCCCTCTCGTGTTGGCCTCAATGGCAATGCTGCTAGGAAGACTTTCCTGGTCCTCCTCACCTGTGTTCCCTTGCACCCAACACTTTCCCCGGTGGTAGGGTTATCAGATTTAAGAAATAAACCATGCAAGTTTAACCGCGTGTCCTGTATTTTATCTGCAGCCCTATACCTGACAGGCACTTGTCCCAGAATATGACAATTGCATGTAGACATTTTAATTTCCCAACTAGCCTCCAAATCGCTTAAGGATAATGATCTTGTCAATACAATTCCCCATTTTGCTAACTAACTAGGTAAGGTTGGATGAATGGATCAGTGACTTGCGGATGGGAGTTTTACTTGAAATCGTATAGAACTAGACTTCAGCCCTAAACAGGAGAGATGCTTAAGAGACTAAAGGGAGGCTAATGACAATTACTCACCCAAGTGGAGGCTCCTAGGTTAGTTCTGGGCCAGCCTCTCAGGGTGTAAGAGAAGAACTTGGAGGTGGAAACTGTACACTAAAGGGAAATGACCAGAAGGTATGACTGGAAATGATTATTTAAAGCTTTCAGCCTGCACAAAGCTAACACACTAACTTCAGCTGGTTTGGGGATTGCTCTGGCTCAGTTCTGAGTCCTTCACACAGCTGGAAAGTTTATGCTCCTGCTGCTGGGGTTAAAACAGTGGAAAAGGCCAGAAGGGTGATGCCAAGGATCATCGTACTCTTCTTACCTTGCGATGGTTTCCTAATAGAAAGCTTAAATCTAGCTATTTTCAGACCCGGTACCCAAGGGCAAGTACGTAACAAATATGAGAAAAGTGAGAAAGGTGGAAGAAAGGCAAATTAGAGCACACCATCTAAAGAGGCAGCCTCTACTGGCTGCAGACAAACCTCCACGCTGAAAGGCCCAAATTTTCTCCCCCTTCGAGAAAAGACAGGAATCAAGATGTTAAGGCTTCATCTCATGATTTTTTTTTAACGTGCCCATTAAGTCAATAAGTATTAAATGGTTGAAAAAGAACACAACTATAAGTTTATTACTCCGTGTGGGCTTCCAACACTGTACCGTGGAATCAACATGGGTCTCCAGGCTGAGATTCCCCTCAACTTGCAAACCTCAGGCAGATGCTGATTCAAATCCCAGAAGGCTCTAGTTGAAAATCAACGTCTGACATGCTCTGCGGAATCTACGGAACCATTTGCTAATTTGCTCTGGGGCGAAATCTTCTATCAATATCAATCAGGCATGAATGTAGATAATTTTCCCATGCTATCAATATAGTCATCTATATGTTTAGTCAACATTTATTGAATATCGCATAGGTAAGGTTTGGTGGTCAGTAAACAGTGGAGAGGGGCCCAGAAAAAAAGGGGGTACACTCAGGCTTGAAATCCAGCAGGTACACGCCTCTGCTACCATACCAGTTATTTATATACTTATCTACTACTTCCATCCTAGTTGGTTAACAGTCTCTGCCCCAGCCCTAGCCCTGTGGGCCTCAGATGCCATCAGTGGGCCACTCATCTGTGGCCACCTACGGCAAGGTGGTGCTTTCCTGTAGTCATCCTCCTTTGGCCACTTGTAATTTTGCCCTCTTTAGGGTACCATACTGGTTGCTCAATATTTTGAGCATCACACACCAACGCTCCTAAGAGAAAGTAAAGTGATAAATGTTCCCCCAAATGCTCACGTGGCTTTTGTCTCTCCCTAACATCTTTTCTTGATTAACTCCTGCTCAACCATTCAGATCTCTACTCAAATGTCACTTCCCATTTCGCCATCTGGACTGTGTCTCCCTGACATTTACTCTCACAGCTCTGTTCCTTCACTTCATATCTTGTATCCATTTGCTTATTTGTTTGTCTGCCTCCCTGATGAAGCTGTAAGCTCCATAAGGGAAACAAAAATCAGAACTGATTTGGCAAACTGCACAGGCTTCTATATGGTTTACGTGGGATTGGCCACCTACCCAGCTCCAAGGATGGGTCCTGTTGTATTCCAGCCAGTTAGCATGTCCCTTCCTCCAGGTCTTACTCATTGGCATAGGAACGAGAACCTGACCTAAGGCAGCCCAAGCAGAGTGAGGCTGGACACTCTGGCGAGGAAAGCAGAGCTACAGACCTATTCTGAAGAGGCAATATCCCCAATGTGGTTGTCATGAAGCATGACACGAAGGAGGACAAAGTCGCAGAGTCCCAGAAAGCTGGCTCCAAAGAATACACAACATGGGCTTCTGGAGTAAACCAGATCTTGGCTGGAGCTTGTCTTTGGACTGTTCAGTTACATTAAGCAATAATTTTTTTTTTTTTTACTTTAGCCAGTTGGGACCAAGGTTTCTATGTATTGTGACCAACAAAATCCTAACTGATATATCTTGCCCCCGAAAACACAAGAACCTTGCTCATAGAAGACACCATATCTTGAACAATATGCCATTGGGAGAACTGGAGATGGCTTAATGGGGGAGGCGACTGGGTAACATCAGCCGGAGCCTTAATTTGAACATAGTTCTTTAGAAAATATGTTAGACTGCCCTCGATTTAAATTCATCAGAAATTCAGGAGTATTTTCCCCAGTGTGTTTTACAGCAGAATTGTTCCTACCTGAGGTTATTAACCTGCTCACCTGTCATTTTCTAAGAACTCCTAAAGATTTCTGCTTCAACCCCTGGACTTTCAACCTAAAGAAACTATGGTTTTAAACTGGGGAAAGGGAACAAGAAAGAATGATTCAGCCTCTAGCTGCTTTTTACTCTGCTGGATAAAATCATTATTTTTCCCCCCAGAATGACCTGTAACTTCCTACATTTCTTACATTTCAACATCAATTTTCATTTCTCGGGATGCCTACAGCTTTTCACCTGGCTAGATCGAAGCCAAGATTTTACTTTTCTCTTCGGGGCTATTCTGCTGGGCTAGAGTCATTAGAAGCAACTTTAACTTCAGGTTTTTATATATATATCACATCTTTTAAAGCATAATCAGGCTATGTGGTTCATGATCTGGTTATTAGATTAAAGGTCTGTGTGGCCAAAGGGCTGTACTTCTACAACTATTGAGAAATAAACAACCTTGACTAGACAGGGAAGGAAAAGTGTGCAAGTTGGTCCCTATATCCTGATCAGGGGATTCTTTTCCTCCTTCCCTGATTCACCAAAAAGCACACTTGCCCATACTACTATTCACATTCTCAAAACATGTTTGTTACTCTCAGAGCTCCTGGAATATATATCCTCCAACGGTTGCCTTTTGTCAGTGAACTGTTCTGCACACCTCCACTGCTTATATTTTAGCAATTTTTTTTCCTTTGGGAGAGAGAAGAGTGGCTTGTAAAACTACTAGTGGAAAGTAAGCATTAAGAATCACTTCACCTTCTTCATCAAATAAAACCACCTGAATTGCTTGTTCTATGGACCAGTATGTAATTCAAAAGTGTGATGAAGAACAGAATACTTTGAGTCTCAAAATATCTCCCCATAAATTACTTATTAGCTAAAAGAGACAAATAATAACTTGACAGTGGAGAAAGTTCGTGGGCACCACCTTAACCAAGATGCTAATGAGACAGATGACCATCGGGGGCTCCGGTAAGGATGCACAGAGAGACTCACCATCACCTCTGTGGAACCCCATCCAAAGCACATAACATGAAACAAACATGAGGAAACAGAGGACAAACCCAGAATGAGGATCATTCTACACAACAACAGCCTATACTCGTCACAAACTCTCAATAATATGAAGAACAAAGAGGCTGAAGAATTATTTCATACTTAGACCAACATGACATGAGAACTAAGCGCAATGCATGATTGTACACTGGTTCCTGGCCTGAAAAAATTAGCCATTAAGGATGTTACTGGAATAAGTGGCAAAATTTGAATATAGATGGTAGATCAGTCAACAGTATCAATGTTAAATTTCTGACTTAGACCACTGTGCTGTGGTTTGGTAAGAAAATGTTGTTTCACCTAGGAAGTAATCACTATTTCCAGGGAAAAGGGCACATGTCTCTTTACCCTTAAGGGGTTCAGGAGAAAAAAACATGTATATATGGAGAGACAGTGAATGCCAAAGCAAATAAAGCTAAACATTAATAATTGGTGAATCAAGGTAAAGCACATACAAGAGTTCTTTGTACTAATCTTGCAATTTTTCTTTCAGTTTGAAGTTGTATATATAACTATATATCTACATCTATATAGATGTATAAAATCAACACACAACATTTAAAATAAAATGCATCAACCTAAAATCCAGCCTATTCTTCAGGAATTGTTGGCAATCTGAAGAGAAACAAAGGCTAGCATACCAAAAGGGATTGGGTCAGTAGATTCATTCATTAGGAACCTGAGTACATTTCTACTAACTTAAATTATGCTTTCATTTGAATAAAACATTTTGGACTGCCTTAAACTTAGTGCCAATTACTTATACATTTAAACGCTCAAAGTATGAATTCCATACTTTTCCCCAAGTGAGGCGCAAGGCTGTCAGTATTCTCGTGTGCTAACAAGTAAGGAAGGCCAATTTCTATAACCTAACTATAGGACTTCTGGGTACGTAAAACTTTTCTCATAGGCCCAGTTCCCTATTTTCTTAGAAAATCCAATTTGCCCTGGGATTTCAAATATCACCGGCTCTTGTTTTTGTCACAACAAATGAAATATTTTATTCTTTAGATTCTTAAAAAGAAATTCAATGAATCTTTGCTCACTGCTAGCTTTTCTAGATCTCTCCCAATATCTCTTTGATCAAGCTTTTCCAGCCACTCTGGAATACTCCAGGGGTAATTAGAACTTCTTACCTTCTTTAGCCCAAAAGGAGCCAATTCATCACAAGCTGTCATGGATTCTGATTCTAAATTACCAAGAGCCCAATAACTAACAGAGGCAGGGAATCTTCTTTGCAAGTAAAGTGATTATTTCTTTGCAGATGCAGTAGCATTTCACTTTTTAATTATGTTCATTTCGATCAAATGTAAGAAAATTCTTCCTCATTTTATTTTCCTTCCAAAGAAAACGGTAAAAGAAACATTAATCCCAGAGTGATACAAGGCCAGAGCTGCAAGGGCCTTAGGCAGAGCTGGACAACTATCAATGGGTCTTGGCCATTTTACAGGGTCTTAGTGGCTCCTTAAACTCTAAAGGGGAAAAAAGGGACTAATTATTTGTTACATCACATACTTCACCTAAGGGCTTGCCAAACCTTCCAGCATCTGCTAAGTTGTGACGAGACAGCATAAGATGTTTAGATAAACATAGACTAGCGCAGAACAGAACAATTTTGTTTCTTGTGCAGGCAAAGAACAGAGCCACAGTGATGGGGATGAAGCAGTGTGTGCAGGTAAACATAAGCAACGAGGGAACAAATCTGTTTTTTCTCACTTAGGTGGTATTAACATGATTATGTGTTGTCAAATTTTGAAAGAGAAAAATAAACAAAAACAGTTTGGGAGAAGAAGGAGGACACTCCGGAGGATCTGAAGGAACATGAGGCCACCAAAGCTTACACAGATTTCCCAAGGCCTGAAAGACACCTGTCTGTCCACTTTGCTTTTAAACTTAAAGACTGGCCAGTTGTGGCTCCTGCAGCCTGTAGACCCGAGGCCTGCATCCTTATCTGCCCTTCCCCTCTCTCCACGTGGTCAGCAGACTGACATCCGTTCACTCGAGACATTCAAAGGTCAAGGTTTGCGCTCAGTGAGTATCTTCCAACGATCTGTGCTCCAGACAACAGTGACTACCCTTTGTCCTGGTATGAATGCAGTTGCTCACCGTTTTCCAAACACTTTCACACATATTTAAAGAAGAGTTTGGGAGCCCTCCAAGATTTTAAATTTCAGTTAAAAATGAAATTATATAGTAAGCTTTTGAAAAATTAAAACAACCACGTATGTGAGATTGTACCTCTGCCTTTACTGTAGGCTGTTTGCGATATTCATCCTGCCTTGCCATTCATGAAACAGATAGTCGTTGAGCACCTCCTAAGGGCAAGGCAGGATGCCAGGTGATGGAGGTGGAGAAACAGGGCTTGTTCCTTGCTCTGATGGGGAAGGCACGTAAGCAGACACCCTCGGCACAGGAAAACACAGAATGGAGGTGCTGTGATGGGATAAAAGGGTCACGCTTATAAGAACAAAGGAAAAGTGCATCCTTCCAATGCAGGAGACACAAACAAGGTCAGGAGGTTGGCAGGTGTCTTGAAGGAACTTCAGTCTTGCTGAGTGGGGGCAGAAACTCCAGGCTTACCCGACGTAGCATGGGCATATATGCTTGCCACATTCCAAGAACCAGAAACACAAGAAAGACGAAGCCAGACCAGACACCACAAAGCTGTGACCGTTGGGCTCAGAAGTCTGGGATTTTTATGAACCAAGGAGGAGCATGAAGGGGAAGTGATGGTTCAACTGGCTATGCTGGTAGGGGCAGGTGGGGGCAGAGGAGGCTGCTGAAATGATCCGCTGAGGGATGACAGAGCTGGCTGTGGCAATGGGAATGGAAATAAGTGGAGACTGAAGAGATCTGGGGCCGGTACAAACCGCAGGGACTTGTAACCATCATATGAATGGATGAGGAAGGAGGCAAAATAGACTCTGAGCACTATTATATGTGAACACTCGGATGGCGTCCATGGACTCCGGCTTTTGCCAGTTGAAACATTTACTGTGTTTAAACAGTCACATCCTGCACTGAGCCCTTGTTTTAAGCTCTTCAAACATCCCTGAGGTAAGTGGGGGAGTTATTTCAATCCTCCTTTTTACAGATGAGAGAACCAAGACTGGCAAGGTTTAGCCCTAAGCAGGAAACCCAACTAACCCAACTAATTGGTGCAGAGCTGGGACGAAAGATCAGTATAGTCCTCATTACACAATCCAACGAAACATGAAGATAGCTCAAAACTGTCCTAGTGGCATGTTTCCAGCCTAAGTGGGACAAAGTTCATACAACTTTATACCGTGAGCTGTGTTGTAAGGTGGTTTGTTGATAATGTCCATTCCAAAAGCCAACGGAAAGGTACCAGTATGCTGAATCATTAAAAACATGGATGTGCAGAACTCAAGTCTTACACCTTTCTGAACAAAATACCCTTCACGGATGCTAGTTTTAGACTAAAGTTTTCCCAGCATAAAGTTTTAAAAGAACAATCTGTCTAAAAAGCATGTAAAGAAATTCATTGACAAAGGTTTACATGTTTTAGGACTTTAATGTCCTTCACACGGTCAACATAAAACACTGACAATGGATGAACAGTAGGGGAAAAGACTCTTCAGCAAAGATATTCCCAAGCTCACGGCATCACTGGTCAAACACCAGAAAGAGAACAGTCACGTGAAGAAACAGTAAGGGAATTTAACACAGATTTTTAGTTTAACAGCATAACTGAAAAACAAAACCAACCAACCAACCAACCAACCAACCAACCGTTCTTCTACCCACTGAAAGGAAAGTAAAAGTGAATCAGGGAGCTTCTAACTCTTGTGAAGCAGCTTAAAAAGGGAGAGGGGAGGGGGAATGGGAGGCACACAACTGTTGAGAACGTAACACTCTAATGCACAAGGTCAGGGATCCTAACAAATTCTCAAAGTCTCAACATATACCAACAAGAACCGTATTATTAGAAATATAAAGGCACAGAGATATAAATGCATAGAGATATAAACTATTTGGTATTAAAAACAGACCTTGCTATATAAACATATAGTAAGTCACTTTTATCGCTTTATGAGAATAACCGTATAAAGAAAGTCCAGAAGACCCCACTGCTGTCATCTTGCAAAGGATCAAAATTCAGCACCTATAGGGCCCCACCCACCCTCCATGCTGTGTGTCTGTTTGTCTCTAAAAACAACAACTTGCAATTTGCATATACTTAAACCCACAGGCAGCTTTGAATATGAGATCTAGGCAGAAAAAGTAGTAGCAAAGAGAACAGTAGCTAGAATTTGGTAGAAAAGCAACAGAAGACTTTTTAAAAGCTTCCAGTTCAAGTCAGAATTAAGGTTAAGTTTCAACAGCTTGGGATAGCTGTGGATGTTTTGCTGTTCTCTGGAAAAAGAAGAAAATCTATCATAAGTATGTTCATTCGAGAAAAATACTGTGTTTGTTTAGTTTTTTTTAGACATGCCCAAGTGACTTTCAATTTTGTACACCTTCAAGGGCAGAGTGTATATTGGTTAGGATGTGCTCATAGCTGGTGCATCTCCAAAAAATGCTTCATGAAGGCTGCCAGCTTCTGACATCTTCGATGGTGACAGCCTTATGCAGAGAGGCCCGAATCCCTCCCACGGACCCAGAAGAACCACCGATGCAGCCGTTAAGAACAGGAACATCTGGCTGATCATCAGGACGACCCTCCTTCCCGTCACCACCTCCTGCGAGAGTCACGGCACCTGAGGCCATCGTGTCCAACCTCCCACCTGAAAGCCCCCGCAGGTGGCCAGGAGTGTCACACATCTCAGTCATCAGAAAATTCCTTTCCAACGCAGTGAAGGACCGTCACGCTCACAGGTAACCTAGGTTAGCTCAACTCTTCGATGAGCCTGCCGTGCGAGGAGCAGGGAGCGGGCAGCTATTCTCATGCGTGAGAACATACATTTTTCATGGAGCTGACAGATTTAACTACTGTCTCTGACGTTCGGGGGAGCAGCAGTGTCTGTTCTTACACTGAACAGGCTGTGCCAGCTGCACCAGAGATGGGATGGCACCCTTTGTACTGTCAGAGCAGAGATTTTCAAAGGAAATTTTGACCAAAGCTCCTAGAAGGTGTGCCCCTCCCATGCTCCCGGCCATGGAATCGCGCTAAGGGGCCTGTAAGCAGCAGCAGGAGCACCCCTGTAACAAACGGACTTTCCCAACTAGTTACAATAACTGCTACTCCAGGATGGGCAGGCTCCTAGATGTGTCTCCTTCAGCGTCTGAAAACTAAACCAATTCTCTGACAAGCTTCTGGATGGGACATGTACTCACCTATGCCCTTTCAGGGAGATCATATTGAGTTCAAGAGCTTTGTCAAGAAATCTTTTTTCTAAAGCATCATCTCCTTTGGTGTTGCCAGTGTGGAATGGAATATTCATCTTGCTTCTATTCTGGGGCTCCACTGGGCATCTGAAAAACATGTTTCTTCTTCCAGCTATTTTTCTGCAATGTGCAACTGCCATTAACACAGCAACAGAAAAGTTTTAAAAACCATTTTCCAGATGCAAACAAGAGATTAAAAAAAAGATCTGTGACAGGACATTTATAATTTACTTAGGGACACCACTCTTGCATATGGAACAGTGACTTAACATTCCCTTATACAACTCAGACTTAATTTCCAAGAGCCTCAGTTTCCTCATCTGAATATTAGGAATAATAATAATATCTCCATTTCATACTAGTTATGACAGTCCAGTGGTACAACATATATGAAGCTTCCAACCCATGGCAGCCACACAGCAATGTGAATGATCCTTTCTCTACAAGACTGCAGAGAAAAAAAATAAGTTGGTCCGAATAGTGGTGGTAAGATTTAAAAATAATGAGCAGCAGCTTTCAAAGCACTTAAAACACTGTATTGTCCCAAGCTGTGTGACCTTGAACAAGTTACTAAATCTCTCTGTTGTGCCTCTCTGATGTGAGGACTAAATGGCCACAAATTCTCTGCAGCCCTCCCAGCAAGGGGTGGGGTCTTGTACTCCACACCTTTTGAATCTGGGCTGGCCTTGTGGACTTGCTTTGACCAAGAGACTGCAACAGGAGTGACGCTGTGCAACTTTCAAGCTGAGTCCTCAAGGGGCATGTGGCTTCTATACCTGCACTCTTAAAACATCACTGCCATGTAAGCAATCCCGAGCTAGCCTGCTGGAAATAACAGGCCCAGCCAACAGCTAGCCAGCAACAGCTGCCAGCTGCCAGATGAGGGGGGCCATTTAGACTCTAGGTGGATCACCAGATGACTTTGGTTGAATAAGTGATCTCAGATGAGACCAACAGAAGGAACCACCCGCACTGAGCCCAGCCCCACCTGTTGACTGAAAAGAATCCTGAGCCAAAGAAATGGCTGTGGTTTTAAGTCACTGTCTTGAAGTGTTCTATGATGCAAAAGTAGATAACAGATAGAATTCAGAACAGCGTCTGGAACACATTCAATGCTATGTAAATATCTACTGAAGTCAATAAATTTGTCTTTTCATTCTCCGCAACTTGCACAGGGCTCATACAGACTCTCAAAAATGAATGGGTCATGTTTCATCTAGGATACGTTAGTATTTGACTTCAGTTTCTGATTTGGAAAGTGAGCAAGCCAAAATTATCTTCCACTGACAACCAAAGGAGACTAACAGAAGAAGATCTGACATGCTATTCTGGATTACAAGGAAAATATGTAATAACTCTCTCCATTTTCTCAAGCACATCCTGTCTTATTATTCCACTTCTACTGGGTGGGATTCATTAAAAGTAATCAGCAAAAAAAGCAGTGTGAGGAAGCCCCCATTAAAAGCTATGCTCGCCCCTCAGGGCACACATATAATTCCTGTTAAAGTTAATAGGAGTCAAGTGCACATCGACAGACAGAAGAGACGCAAGCAGGGAAACCAAGTATCTGGTAATAGGCTTTGAGGCTGAATCCTGGGGCCCCCTTTTCACAGCTAGTAGGTATCCTGGTTGACATTTACATTAAAAATTTAGTGTCTAACCTCTTTGATTTTGTGCTGCCTCAGGCTCCCCGGGTGATAGTCCAATCATAGAGCTGGAGCAGCAAAAAGGACACATGATTTAAGGGGAAAAAATATTAAAAGGGGGAAGAATTAGGAACCTGAATTTACAAAGAATCTGTATTTACAGGCATCCCCCCGCACATTTACCCATCCTACTGTGAACGTAGATGGTATCATCACAGCAACAGTGTCATAACAACTAGAAATTGAAGATTAAATTTGCACGGTGCCCGAGAGTGTCCCTGCTGTGGGGCTGAGGGAAGGAAGAAAAAGATGAAGGGGAATCAGCTGCTCCAAACCTAGCAAGACGGCTGTGGAGGGAATTCAAATTCCACAGGACAAGCGCTGTGGAAGCACAGAGCTGAGCAAGTACCTCTACCTGAGGGAAGATTGATGGTTTCAGAGGAAGGGAGGTGGGAGGGGTCAGGACAGGGAGAGACAAAGGAATGGCATCTGGCAGAGAGCTGTCTCTGCCAAGGCACGGGGGACACCAGCAAGTTCTCTGCAGCACCTGGGGTGCTGGGTGCCTGGCTGGGGACAGGACTGCAGACCGCAGAGGGCCCTGCGGACACGCTCTCCTGGAAACTGGATCGATCGGATCCTGGAGCAACAAGGAGCAATCAGGTCTGCACAACAAGGAGTTGTGTGTTTTAGAAAAAGCACTAGGACACAGGGGCTGGAGGGTGGGGACACTGGGGGAGAGGCCTGCTAGAAAGCTCCCACAAAGAACTTTCTAGGTCAACAGAATTAGGGCTCGTGACCAAGACAGGGACACTGGGGAGTTTCAAGCTTGGGCAGTAAATGCAAATGCCATTAGGGACCCAACGGTAATATAAATGAGTATAACAGGCCCAACATGACAGACTCAGCACAAACTCCCTACGTTACCTGTTAACTGTGAGGGCCCGTTCTTTACTTCCACAGAGAAACAGTCTCCCTTTTCCTTGAAACACACGGCCCTCCCAGTCTGTTTCTCCCACTTTCAGAGACACGGGGATTATGAAATAAGACATCTGGATTTAAATCATCTTCCCATGTTCCAGTAAGGGCTCAAATTGTGTGTTTTAAAACCTGTGAGCCACGCCGGGCACTGCCGTGGGCTGTGCTGGGCCACTGCTCCCAGGCGTTATCACTAAATCCCAGAGCAAGGGCAGCGCCTGTGGCCTGAATGAGTTGGGGGGCAGGGAGAAGGTGCCAGGCTGACAGAGCGCTGGCAGGGGGCCAGGTGGGTGTGGGAGCAGCAGGTAATCCTGGGACTACAAAGCTTCCAGGCCAGAGTCTGAGCAGCGCTCCCCAGGGAGTCTATCAGGGAAGCTGATAAGGATGGTTGTGACTGGAAAAGCAGTGCCACAGTCAGTCCTAGAAATTTAGGAAATCCTGAACTAACAGGGCTACACGGGTTTCTTGACTCAACTTCCTAGAGCGTCTCAAGAGCTCCGGTGAATCGTGAACTCCCAAGACGATAATTCATACAGGAACAGAGTTTTCCCCAAATGCTTGTGGCTTAAAAACCCACTGCATCTCTGGGATGAGTATTCTAGAATGCCCACTGAGAAACCCCGGGACTCCCCAAGGTACCAGAGGGGTGTGTGTGAGGGGAAAGGCACCACCTCAGCGCGAAACAGCATCTCACAAAGGTGGTGAGGGTTAGGAGGGCGCAAGAAAACCGCAGGCAGTTGGCAAGCGACGACAAGACGCTCGTTTCAGTGGTGTCTGCCCCAAAAGACAAACCAGAAACAACAAGGGCGCGAAGAGTGCATCCTGTGGTAAGAGAAGCCCGCAAAAGAGTCACTAGGCCTCTCCTGACTGCCTAACTTTTAAATAAAAAATTAAATTTGCACACGATTAGGAAAACTAGAGTAAAAATATAAAGATCTATTCCCTTCCATAGAGGTGGTTGCCCTTAACAGCCTTTTGTGCATTTTCAGGATCAGATACACAAATGTGTATACGTGTATATATGCGTGTTTCCATATGTACATATATACATATATAGTATTTACAAATACAAACACTGTGGGTTTCTAACTGGAATAATAGACATGTCCTTTTCTACACCTGCTCTTTTTCCTTTTGACCTGATGACGTATCATGTCATCTTCCCAGTTTGCTCACAGACCTTCCCTGTTCTCCACACACACGTTACTCCATACCACCGATGGATCCTAATTTCCTTCATCAGACCCCTCCTGAAGGACATCCGGGTTGTCTCTAGATTTTCCCCATTACATAAGTATCCCTCATTGGACTTGCGGGTGCCTGATTTTATGCACACTTCTGTGCAAGGCAGAGTACTGGCAGAGGGCAGGTGCCTAGAAGTAAAAGTCTTTGGACAAAGAGCAAGAGAGTTTTGAACTTTGATGGACGCTGCAAACCTCGCTCCAAAATTGAACACTTTTATTATACTTAACATAGGCAAAGTGTGCTTGTTCCCTCGTCTACACCAGATGTTATCAGTCTTTAGAATTTCTGCCCATCAGAGGGGAAGAAAATCCCATGGTTTTAATCTGCATTTCCTAAAGAAGTTGGTCTCTCTTCATTTGTCTAGTAGCCAGCTGTGCTTCTTCTGAGTTGTTTGCTCATACAGGTAGAAACCACCTTCTGCCTTTTTAAAATTTGGTTATCCTTTTTCATTTATTTGTGGGTTCTTCTCTATATCAACAGTAACCTTTCTATGTTAATACACTACCAAACTTTTGTGTCTGTCATTATGTTTTGTTTACGTCTTGAACTGTAGAAAAGTTTTAAATTTTCATGTAATTAAATATCTTTTACTTTATGGCTTCTGAGTTTTTTGGCTTACTTAGGAAGGCTTCTGTACTCCCTACACTTACACCGAAATTCTCTCCTGTATTTTATATTTGCTTCTTGCATTTAGTTGCATTTACACCTTTTTGACTGACTAGAATTTGTGTATGCTGTGATGCAAATATCTAATTTCTGTTTAAGTGAATTATCAATGCTTCAATCAGTCAATTAGACAAAAAGTCAAGTTAGACTGTAAAATTGTCTAAGTTAAAATACAATTCTCAAGTAAACAGGGACCAGTTTCTGGACTTTTCCACCAATCCGTCTTTCCCTCTGTCAGTGGCTTTATATGTTAATAGATCATATGTTAACATTATATTTTATTAATGTTAACATATATGTTTAAAATGATTCATCTATCCTTTTGCACTAACTTTTTCAGGTGAACACTGAACTGACTTCTAGATATTTACTAATTTTTGTGACTATCGCGAATGGGATCTTTCCTTGTTTTTTAGTGTTATTTCTGGAGAATGGGAAAGTAACTGACTTTTACATATTTAGACATAACTGATCACAATTCTGAACATGATCATATCTAGTTTTTTCACTGATTCCTGCATTTGGAAAAAGCAGTCATTATCATCTGTGATTTTTGTTGTTTCCTTAGTAAAGGCTCTGGAACCGGCCTCCCCCTGACTCTCCCCATGTTCTTTTTCTGCCTGATCCCACTTCCCCGCTGCACCTGACCCTAACCTGTCTGCGCTGCTGTAAAACACTGTCTGCCCACAGGGTTGTGATGACAATAAAATGTATTCATATCTGTAAAGCGCCAAGGGCTCTGCCTAATTTATTTTATTCTGGGGCTGTCATTAGACACATCACATGCATCCCTCTCTTTCCTAAGGCCTGGACCCCACATGAAAGGGAGAAAAGGTGACCTCATATCTGGATATGGATTTTGTCACTTCAAGAGCTTTATCAGATTAAAATTAATATCTAATACATATTAAACACTATTTGTCAGGAACATCCTAGGTGCGTTCCATAAGAAACACAAGTAATATTGACAGCTAACCGTTAAGGAAATAATTAACCATTAAGGAATAACCATTAAGGCTGTTTTAATTTTAGCACACCGGATATATAAGGGGTATAAGTTCTAGTAGCATTAAAAATTAGAAAGAGTTACCAATTCTAATAGTAGCTTTTCCTTTTCGACCACTTCCCAAAATTATAGTTCTCTTTTTCTGTCTAGCAGCTTTGCATGGTTCCTTCACCGATGAAGAAGTTATCCACTGGTACTGAGAAAGCAATGATAAATATGCCATTTACGTTACAGGTAATTTAGGAGGGTTTGATCTTCATTGGAAATTAAGATATTTTAAGTTAATAAAAGGTCTTCAATCTGCATTTCTGGGAAGCTAAATTAAAGCATCACACAACATTTTCAAAACCAGAAAAGCCATTTCATTTGACTAAAAACTTAGTTTTAAGATGGCAGAAAGTACCTTGATAATTTTCTTTTAAGAAGGAAAGAAAAACAAGCCATTAAAGAGAAATTCTTCTGAGAGAATTAAAACATGTGATATACCTCTGACTTGGCACTCCTTCCATTCTGGAGACCTTTTTTGATAACTGTTTTCATCACAGAATGATTTAAAGTAAAATAAATTGAAATTAGAGTAATTATTTCCCAATGAGTGGCTATTTCCATTTAAAACCAAAAGCCAACTAATTATTGCTTTTCCCATAAAATTAAATATGAAATCTACATTATGTAATTGTACACTTATTTCCCCCTTTGTGTATTCTAACTTCTTCCTCAGAAACCTAAGATGCCATCTTGCAGACTGTCCACAGTGGCTACAATTTTGGCAGCAGCAAAGGACAACTTTAAACATTTTGCACCTAAGGTGGCTTTGGATACCTCTGGATAGAAAGTACAGTCTGAGCCATTTTACAAAATGTGCGGCCATTTTACAAAACAGCTTGACAGTTCCTGCAAGTGTTAAACATAGAGTTACCCTATGATCCAGCAGTTCCACTACTAAATCTATACCTAAGGGAAATAAAAACTTATGTCTGCACAAAAGCTTGTACGTGAATGTTCATAGAAGCATATTTCTGAAAACAAAAGGTGGAAAAAATTCAAATGTCAATCTGACAAATGAATAAACAAAATGTGGAATATCCGTACAATAGAATAACATTCAGCTATAAAAAGGTTTGAAATATTGATCCATGTTACAACATGGATGAACCATGAAAGCATTATGTAAAGAAAAGCAGCCACTCTCAAAAGATCACATATTGTATGGTCCCATTTATATGAAATGCCCATAATAGCAAATCTGTAGAGACAGAAAGGAGATTAGTGGTTGCCTAGAGCTGAGAGGGTTGACAGAATCAAAAAACATTGTTAATGTGTAATGGGTTTCTTTATGAGGGGACAGAAATCTAAAGTTGGATTGTTGTGATGGTTACACACGTCTTTTAGTGGTTGCACTAAGAACCACTGAATTGTATACATTAAAGGGTTAAATTATGGTATGTAAATTACATCCTAATAAAGCTGTTAAAATTATAATTTTATATTTATAAATTTGAAAATTCATCCAAAATGACAAATTCTTAAAACATGCAACCTAACAAGAATAACCCAAGAAAAGAAACATCTAAAAAATCTATATCTACTTAAAAACTTGTTTGTATAATGAAGTACCTTTACAGAAAATGATTTCCAGGGATAAATGGCTTTCCAAGTAAATTCTTCCAAATATTTAGGGAAGAAATATTGGTAATCTTACATAAAATCCTTCCAGGAAACATAATATATTGCTCAAAAATTTTATAAGGCCAACATAAGCTTCAGATCAAAACTAAAAAGAATATTACAAGAATAGAATCATAGGCCAGTTTCTCTTTTGAACATGTATGCAAAATTTGTAAACAAAAGCACAAACTGTATCCATGGTATGTAAAACAGTAATATATCACAATCAAAGTGGCTTTATTCTAGTAATGCAAGGTTGGTTTAATGTTCCCACATAAAACTGATCCCAGGAATGAATTAGAGTGGGAAAAAAGTCATTTAAAAAAGAAGTCTTGGGAATTCCCTGGTGGTCCAGTGGTTAGGACTTGGCGCTTTCACTGCTGGGGGCCTGGGGTTCAATCCCTGGTCAGGGAACTAAGATCCTGCAAGGCATGAGGTAGGGCCCCCCCCCCCCAAAAAAGAAGTTTTAACCAGGAGAAGCACAAGAGTGAATAAAAATAACAGATACACCTTATGAAAAGTAGGAGAAGATTATGGAATATTTGAAACTTTAAAAAAAAACAGAAATTGCTAAAGATTCAAGAGGATGTGACAAATGATGTACATAGGGAAAAAATAAAATAAAATAAAATATACAAATGATGGGAGCCCAAACATCCAGATACCCAAGTCCCATCTCTGAAAATCCTCATTCAATGGGTTCTGGATTTCCTCTATGTTTAAAAACCTACAGGTGATTCTGACAAGATTCATAGACAATGTAAAGCTTCTGATTTACAGGGAATAATACCATATTATTTTGTTATTTTATAGTTATATTAACAGGTTGTACTATTCACAGATAAGTCTGATGTCAAAATGCACTCCCCACTAGGGATAAAAAAGGAACTAGTACTCTCTACTGCTACTTGGTGGCAGCATGCATATACTGCAATGGCAATTATTGTAGGAATCCAAATTAATGGAACATTTTAGAATTGGAAGACTACGTAGAAGTCACCTAGTCAAGCTTCCAACTATTATAGTTGTGAAAACTAAGGCCCATATAAATGAAATGATTTATCTCCAAAGAGGGTTAGTGAAAGAGTATGAAATAAAAAATACCTCTGAACTTTTAATTCAGTGCTATTTTTATTAATCTCACTATTAGCTCAAACTTCAGTGTGACAGATTTGGGATTGAATTCTTGCTTGAACTTAGTGGTTGCATGCCTTTTAGTAAGTTACTAAAACACTTAACTTCACTTTTCACATATGTAAAATGGTAAGCCTTGACTGATATAGAGTATGAGATAGCCTAGCACTGTTTTTAACACAAACAAGTACTTAAATTTTTTTGCCTTTCATCCCTATTAGACAACCTCTATTTTCTTAAGAATAAAAGTGTCTTTCAGCTAGCAAAACACCCCAGAGCTGACCACATTCTGGCAAGAGATATAGGATTCTTTTCCTTACTGGGGGGTTCTTTATACCTGATATTTGAGCTGCACTGAAACATGAACTTCTCTTGTTTATACTGTATTAATGGACTTGATAGATGAATTTTAAAAAGTAATATGCAGGAATTAAGCTGCATGACTCTCAAGAAATATAATTCGATAGTGGTGGCTAGAATGATAAACAGTGTTTGAATAGGGAGTCCATATTGGATATGAACAACCTGTACTCCCATTCGTCTATTAAGAATAAATAGAATCCTTTAAAAATCTGTTTTAAAGGACAGTTATTTTCTTCTACCTCATTTAAGTTACCTCAAGAAAAAGACAATCTCCTGAATCCTTGTTTAAAAGGCTTTTAATATAAAGCAAATAATTTTTTGCAACATTTCCCAAACTTTTCATTATCAAGTTAGCTGAGGCTTCTCAACGATTATCATTTCACAACAATATTTCCATTTTCACCTTCTTTAAATGAATTGGCCTCATAGATGTGCCATTAAAACAGAGCTTCACCCTCAACATATTTTAAAGTTTGTATTCAAACAGTATGAAGAAAACAGGATCAGGGAATTCAGCCATAAAAGTGAATGGATTACTGATACATGTTACATCATGGATGCAACTAAGTGAAAGAAATCAGACACGAAAGGCCACATATTGTATGGTTCCATTTATACGAAATGTCCAACAGTGGCAAATCCATACACATGGAAAATATTATACGTTAGTGGTTGCCAGGGATTTGGAAGAGACGGAAATAGGGAATGACTGCTTAAAATGGTTGTAGGTTTTCTTTTGGGGTGATGAAAATGTTTTGCAACTAGGCAGTGGTGACAGTTTCATAGCATTGTGACAGTACTAAATTCCACTGAATGGTACAGTGAATTGTAAAATGATCAAAATGGTGAATTTTATGTTATGTTCATTTTACTACAATAAAAAGGAGAAAGAAATAGGGAAAGACTTTGAGTTTGGGAAAGTAAGGTGAACTGGTCAAGAAAAAGACAGCTCTACTATTCAGTTTTCTCTCAGCTCTCCCAGTGCATTAATCCTCAGCAAAAAGTAGCGTGAACTTGTAGATGACAGTCATTCAACAGTGTCCAGGGAAAAGTAAATAAAATAAAACCCAACTCTTCTTCTTTAGCACATCTATGAAATGTTAACTTGCTGCTCAGCCACGTGGACATTCATGAGGACGTTTCACTTTAGGTGTCCTCTACTCCAGTACTTTACTCACAGCTCATTCACACATGTATGCAACAGCATTTCTTAATTTAATGGACTCTGCAGTGCTGGTTGTGATCAGTCTCATGAAAAGAAAAGGGAAGGAGGAAAAAGCCTCCACATTGGCTTGGTGGTCTTGGGATGAAATGGATGCAGAAGACAGTTTGATTGTCAAACTGGAAACTTTTATTTTCCTTTTCCTCTTCTTTTTATCCTTCCTATAAGGTCTTCTGTCCACTTCCCACCGCCTTCTTTCAAACAGGAAAGACACTAATTAGCTGCTGGATTTTTTTTTGTTAAAACAACTATTGTTTTAGATTTCTTGTTGTCCGCTGAATGTTATTGTTTTTACTGCCAAATGAGCTCCGGTGGTTGATGTAGGGGGTCGCTTGGGAACTTAACTTTTTCAAGTTTAAGTGGAAAAGTTTTTTTGTTTGAATTGGCTTTTACTGGGTGCTTCAAGATTTGCTCTTAGCTCTTTGATGGGGGACTGAGTAGCACTATGTTTCCTTTGAGGTCCCAGTAAATAAAGGATCCCATGTCCTCCTGGGCACTTTATCTTGATTTTGCTGTGTGTGCTCTCTAATAGCCAGATGCAGATTCCAGGAAAATGACATATAAATGAATATAAATAATCTAATAGTTTTAGAATTTGCTTTGGCCATACTCCTGGTCTCATTCTACTTCTTGTAGCAGATGGCTTTAAAGAGCATTAGCTATGTATATATTAAATATAATATACATATACCAATATTAAATATTATATTGGTGTATAAATGTAATATATTACTGTTTAAATTAGTGTATAACAATTATGTTTTATATTAACATGTATTTTTGCATAGCATATATTGTACACAAAATATATGACTAATGCAATATATTTATATGTTTAATATGTTCATTCTATTAATATATCATGCAATATTGATTATAAAACAATTACATCATAATATATAAATATATAATTATTATTATCTGATATAATACATTATATTTAAAGTATTCTATATAACACAATACATAATGTATTATTATAAGACAAGTATATTACATAAATATAATACTTATATAAAGTATATATATTTTAATTATACATTACACATACAAGTATGTATAACTATTTATAATTTTATTTATGTAGGAATCTTTTCGTAACAATTGATGTAAAAATATGCAATAATTTAAATCAAATGGGCCATAATCTCACTACCTACACATAACTACTTTTAAAATCTTGATCCCTGTCTAAATCATGCTTACATATCGCTCAACCTGTTTTTCTACACATGCACATATATACACAATATATATGTATACTACCCGTTTTCAGTTCAATGTATATAAATATATGATATATATAATTATATTCCTGTGTATGTATACAAATATAAATCAAAGGTATGTGTAGGGCTTCCCTGGTGGCGCGGTGGTTGAGAGTCCACCTGCCGATGCAGTGGACACGGGTTCGTGCCCCGGTCCGGGAAGATCCCACATGCTGCGGAGCGGCTGGGTCCGTGAGCCATGGCGGCTGAGCCTGCGCGTCCGGAGCCTGTGCTCCGCAACGGGAGAGGCCACAGCAGTGAGAGGCCCAGGTACAGAAAAGAAAAAAAAAAAAAAAAAAAAGGTATGTGTATAGGTATGTATTTCACATATTTATATAAATATATCATATAATGTATGTGTATATAAATACATGATTATATACATACATATACACAAATAGACTTAAACAAAAGAGACCTAAATAAACAGTTCTCGAAAAATAAAACTAGTTATGTCTCACTGTTACAATAACAGATTATAGTTTTCTACTGTATGTGCTTCTGTAATTGTTATGAACAATTCCCATTTGTTGAATGTTAAGTTGTTTTAATTTTTTGCCATTATTAATGAAGCTCTGAAGAATATGGTGGGCAAAATTACTTGAAAAACTCTCCTAAAAGAAAAGAGTTAGGTATGCTAGGTTAAATGTAAACAACTTATTTTTAAGTGCAAGTCTTTTTTTTGAAGTGTGCAGTAAAAATTTCCAGGACCCATGAAAGAAGGGGGGGGGGACATTTGTGAGAGTTATAGCTATATTAAGAGTGGATTGAAGATCTTGATAGCCTAGAACAGAAGCTGGCAATCCTGTTTTTATGGAGCCAAATGGCAAATATTTTAGGCTTTGTGGATCAAAGAGGCAAAATTGAGCATATTATTTAGGTACTTAAGTAACCATTTAAAATATTACCAGTTAAAATGTGAAAATTATTCATAGCTCATAGGCCATAAAAAATAGGCAGCTGTCTGGATTTGGAATAAAGGCCATAGTTTAATGACACACCTGACCTGACATAGAGACTTGTTGTTAAAATGGCCATGACCACATGGGAGGCAGGAGATAAGACTCCATCCCTACTAGATGGGAAGTTAGAACTAAATCTATCTATCCCTGGCTTCACCTTTAATGAAAGGGTGTGCCAGTAAAAAATGTATCTGCTGGCAAAGGGAGACTAAGCCCAGATTCTCTTGGCCTCTGCTCTGGGTAGGAAACAGGTAGGAAATCTTGAGAATTCTGAACCCCAGATCTGTGTTCACAGTGTTTGTGTTGCAAATTTATTTGTGGTCTTGCAAACAGAAGGTAAGAAATTACCTTAAAATGCTCCCAGATCGGTGGTATTCCAAACACAGAACTAAACACTCTCTGGAGAAGTAGACCTTCAACCCAGGCCTATAGCCTTCCCACAGAAAAAGTTTAGCTAAACATGAGCTCATGATCTAAATTTACACAATAATGAAGAAATCAGCTACAATGGGAGAGAATCAGCAAAAACAATCAATACCAGAATTAGATTCCCAAGGCCATCCATTGAATGTTGGAATGATCAGGTGCAAGGCAGAAAATATACATAAAACTAGAACTGAAAAAAGGAACAGGGATGTTTTAAAAGACTGGGTAGGATCTTTAAAATATTTTTAAAGTCCATGTCATTGATAAAGCTAAAAACTCAAAGGTTGTGTAAAACAGCAGATTAATCATGGAGAAGAGTGAAATTATGCTGTTTTTAAAAATATGGCAAATCAGATTTTCTGCCTAATTATATAAGTACATTTCTCTTAAAAAATACACATATTTTAAAGACTTATTGGCTGTAAAATAACTAAAGGATATTTCAGAGGGCTTCTCTCCAAAGAAAAGTGTGAAGTAGCAAAACACAGAAAGTCGAGGGGAAAAAATGTCAATATATACATTGCTATAGGGTGAAGTAAACCTTAGGCCAGCAACAATGTGGAGGAGCTGACCCTTAGATGCTTACAACTAAGCTGGAATCTTCAAAAAGTTCAACTATTTATAACTAAAAAGATTTCTTAAAATTAATAACCAAGTGTTTTAATTGACATCAGAAGAGCAAAACAATAAACCCTCAGAACATAGAAAAAATAGATAATAAAGATATGAGCAGAACTTAATAAAACAGAAAAAAGTATAAAATTGAGGTGATTTAGTAAGTCAAAAAATATTCTTTGAAAGTATTTTAAAAACACACTTTGATTAAGCAAAACAAAAACAAAAGTAAATAATACACAGAAAGAATCAGGACAATGTTATAGCAGAGAACATATGAAATGCCAGTAAATTTGAACATTTATGTAAAGTGGACAATTTCCTGGCTCCTAGAGTTTACCAAAACTGACACAGAAGAAATATATAGCTGGAGTTCTTTCACCAGTAAAGGAATTAAGTCAATAGTTTACAATCTTTCACCAAGAAAATAACAGACCCACCCAGATCGTTTGGGTGGGGAATTCTATCAAACTTCTATTAAACAGATAACATCAGTATTAATAAAGAAAAACTTCTAGAGAGTAGCAAAGGAAGAATGCTCCTTTATTTATCTTATGAAGTCTATATAATCCTAATACTGACAATAGATTAGGACTGTAAAGAAAAAGAAATTTACAGGTCAAATTTACTTGTAAGTATAAAAGCAAAAATTTTGATCTACGATATTAGCTACCCAAGTTCACTAGAGTAAGAAAAAGCATGAGCAAGTTAGGTCATCCAATGAATGAAAAGGTAGTTTAATGTCAAGAATATATATCAATAGATTGAAAACACCACATTTTCTTTATTTCATCTGTCTCTTTAAAAAATTGATAAGTACTTATATTGATCTCTCTTGTACTAGGCACTGTGCTAAGTCACTTACATATTTACTTCTTTAAGCCTTCTATTATCCCTGGGGGAAGGTTCTATTTTCCTTCCATTTCTTAGGTAAGACTTTAACCCCCAGAAAAGTAAAGTAACATTTGCAAGTTTCTGTGAATGGTCAGTGATGGGACCAGTACAGGAACATCCAAAGTCTATGCTTGGAAACAGTGCCCTATATTGACACTCACATTACAGATGAAAGGAAAGGAAGCATGCACTTACCATATAGATTAAATCTCACATTACACATTAAAGGAAAGGAACCATGCACTTACATTATAGATTAATACCCACATAACAGGTTAAAGGAGAAAAAAGCATGTGCTTCTCTCAAAAGTTGTAAAGAAAGCATATCTATTTCTAACTATATTTCCCAATTTCTTTTGCTTATTTTCTGACCTTTGTAGTGCATTCTGCCGTGAAGAAAATTTTAATTCTTATATAATTAAATGTATCCTTTTTTTCTTTGAATCTTAGTAAGGTGATCCTCATGAATAATTTATTTCAAGTCTACCAGGTTTCTGATACATTTACAGTTTCATTATTTTTTTACTTTTAACTAGTTGCTGTATCTAGAATGTAGTAATGATAGCCATATTTTCCCACTTTTGTTGAATAAGTTTTGCTACTGACCCAAAATGTCCATTTTATTTTAATCTCAAATCCCTTATGCTCTTGCCTCTAATTTTAAGATGTTTCCTATCCCACTGGTTGTTTTGTCTATGTGAAACAAAATGCTACCTTAATTATAATGTAATTATAATATAATAAATGTAATTAGTAAACATAATACCATATATAATAAATAGCATAATATAAAATAACAAAATATAATTTACCATATAACAAGGTCAAAAGAGAACAAAACTATACAATCACTTGAAATATCCCCCAAAGATATTTTATAAAATTCAATATTCATTTCTAATTTAAATGAAATAGTAAAATAGGGATTGATGAATGCTTCCATAGTAAGACAAAATTATATATCTAAAAGAGAAAGAGGTAAATGATAAACTTTAGTAACACTGGCAATAAATATAGGACAAGATGAAGATGCCTGATATAATCTTAAAGAAAAAGTATTATGTAACATTGTCTTTGCAACACTGATGAGTTCAGTGAAAAGAGAAGCTCATAGAAAAGAGTATCTCATTCTTAATGTCTGTACACTTGTCCATTGCATGAACATAACAGCTTAACCAATATGTTACTGATCTGTATCTGGATTTCTAGGTTTTCATGGAATTTTATTATGCACAATTGTTACAAACTCTAGGACTTTCTCTTAGGTTTATATCTTTTGAAAGAAACAGTATCTCCGTAGATGGGTTATGTGGGCTGGCTGCTAGCAGACTATGGCTACTTCTCAGTTCTTCCCTTTACATTCCTAGTCCATGTGAAAACGGAAGGCAAAGAAGGTCTTCTGTTTAGAGACTCTAAAGATAGGTCTTGGTGATAAAGCCTTGGTGGTAAAGGCTAAAAATATCAACCCAGAACAAGTGTTTTTCCAGCTGTAACTATGTGTGATTCCCTTGGTTTTATTCTGTAGAGGATGTAATAAGACAAGACTGTAGGATCTGCCCTCAACGTGCTTCCAGTAAGATGAGCTAAGTCAAGTATGGTGGCATATCTAATTCAAGACAAAATATAATGGCTCCTTTTCTCTCATAGCAAAACTTCGTGGAGTGAATATCGAAGTCACTGTATGCTCTTAATTAAAGGAACACAATAAATCTTGTATTGGAAGGTGGTTATTCTGGTCTCTTTGCAGAGATGAATTGGAAATTGTCTAGAAGAAGGAAAATTAGCTTAACCAAAGTTAAACTCATAAATAATTGAGCATCTGTGGCCTATGTTTCTCTTTGATCATAATTTCTCCCAATTTGTAGACCTCTTTGATACCCGATTAATCATTGTCAAAGATGCAATTAACAATGATTATTACTGTGTATTAGGTTTTGCCTGGGCCCTGAAGAAACCATCGTAAATTATGAGCTATGATTGTCACTTGATTTTCTCACAAAGAACAATCAGAACTCCTGGTCTTAAGTGGCTTGGAATGTGAAACTAAGAAGTCTCTTAGATATTATTAGAGGATCCCACAGAGCCCATTGGTGAAAGTTTGGAAAACATTGGGCTTCTTAAAATTAATTCTTGTAGTGTGTTACGAAAGATGACTGAACCAAAAGGATAACAGTGTTTCTGGTTCTGTTGTTAGCGTTCTCCATGGAAACATCACGGAAGCTTCTGGACTCAATTTCCTTCCCCATGTGTGAATGTCACTGAAAATATCCAACTCCATTCTATCCCCATATAACTTCAGAAACTAAGCAAAATGAAGACTCAAAATTCATTTCAAATAATGAAATGAAGATATAATGTAGAATGGAACTGGGAAAATGTCTGGTTTAAATTGTGGAAAGTACCAACTATACAATTCTGGATAAGTTGCTTAATCTTGCTTAGTCTAATTTAATGCCCATCTCACAGGATGGTATGATGATTAATTTAATATCTTTGTATAACATACAGTGTTATGTAACTTCTTCTTGTTCTTGAGTAAATTCATATCTTTAAGCAACTCACTTTAAAAAATAGTTACTTGCTTAAATTACTCTTACCTTCTATTATCAGCTGAATTGTGTCCTGCTCAAGTTAGTGTGGAAGTCTTAACCCCCAATACCTCGTAATATGACTGTATTTGGAGGTAAGGCCCTTAAATAGGTAATTGAGGTCAAATGAGGTCAAATGGGTGGGCTCTATTCCAATATGACTGGTGTTCTTATAAAAAGAAAATATTAGGACACAGACATGCACAGAGAGAACAAAGTAATTATTAGTAACCACGATCATGTCGTGAATGCACGGAATACGTCACCATTTGCCAACCACCGTGTCAAGTCAGCAGAAACTACAGAAATTAAGAGCTCACCGCAGAAATTCACACACCCTTGCACTAGGTAAGGGACCACAGGCAGACGTTCACTCAGCCTCTCATGTGTCCCTCACGGAGTGCACGCTCTCTCCTGGGCGGGGCGAGCACAGACACTTATTGGGAGTTTTACTACTTTTAAAATTTTTGATACAACCATGTCTCACTGGATGAGTCAACAAACGCTTTTTGTAAATCCAAATTCTCCACACCTCCTACCTTTCGCGTTGCCCTAGTCTCAAAGCTCCTGCCCCTGCTCCTCAGGCCGCGTCCCCATGTGAGGCGGGGCTGCGTGCGGACGCACGGCGAGCGCGCAGTCGTCCTCGAGTCCCGCCCCCACGGAGCCGCCGCCGGTTTGAACAGCATCCCCGCGCGCGGAGGGCTATGAGGCTGGCGCCAAGGGCCGGCGATTCGCCGCGGGAGCGCGGCATGGAGGGGCTGGCCTAGCTGGGGCTCGTGGCCCTGCGTCGTCTGGCTGCGACGCGGGTCCTGCGCACGCTGCGGGGCCGCAGCCGCCGGGAGGTGAGCGCCCGAGGGGCCGGGAGGCGAGCCGGGGACCCCAGGCGGGTGTGGACATCGTGTCCACAGCCAGCGTCCCCGAAGCCGCGCTCGGGCCGTGATCACTCGGTGAAGCTGCGCTGCGACACAGCAGCCGACTTCTTCCCGCGCTGTGAGGACCTGTGCGCGCTGCAGGACTCAGTGCCTCTGCCTGCGGGAGGGCCTGCTGGTCTTAACGGCGACCGCTTCCGCGGGCTGGACTGGTGCCGCCCCTGAGCACCCTCTGCCCCTGATCTGTATCCGGAGCTTCTTCCAGGCACAGCTGGGCGAGACAGGTTTGTAGTTACCGCTTCCGGGGGCTGTCGTGTGGGCGCTGCGAAGCGGGGTTTTAGATGGTGCAAGGTGGAGGCTGGGCACTAGAACCGGTGCCCAGTGCCCGGGTGTGCGTGCACTAGACGGGGCGTGCAGCCTAGGACTCCTGCCAGCTCGGTGACCCTGGCCGAGTGCCTTAAGGTTTCTAGGTCTCAGTGTACTCATCTGTAGCATGGGCTTAACAGGACCCACTCTCCGTGGCGGTTACAAGGACTCACTCTGTTAATGCTTGTAGACTCTGCAATGTAGAACACTTAGCACAGTTTGGAGCGTCGTTAATGGTTGCACAGATGCTACCTGGTGTGTTGAATGGCTTTGCCTGGTACAGACCAAAGCGATTAGGAAACTGATATATCCCAGCTTCATTTCCTTTCCACTAAAACAGGTCTCAGGATAAAAAAATCTTTTTTTTTTTTATAAATTAGTTTTATTTATTAGCTGCGTCGGGTCTTCGTTTCTGTGCGAGAGCTTTCTCTGGTTGCGGAGAGCAGGGACCACTCTTCATCGCGGTGTGTGGGACTCTCACTGTCACGGCCTCTCCTGTTGTGGAGCACAGGCTCCAGATGCGCAGTCTCAGTAGTTGTGGCTCACGGGCCTAGTTGCTCCGCAGCATGTGGGATCTTCCCAGAGCAGGGCTCGAACCCGTGTCCCCTGCATTGTCAGGCAGATTATCAACCACTGCACCACCAGGGAGGCCCCCAAAAATCTTTTTTTCAATAGTCATATCATATAGTGGAAAGAGCACCGGTGTGAAGGCAGCTTAGGGTTTGAATTCCAGGGCTTATGCTCTCTGTGGCCTGTGCAGGTTACTTTTGAACTGCAATCCCCACACTTGTAAAATGACATTAAAAACCACTCTTTCTGAGGGTTCTTACAATTAATTAAGCACCTTATGTGTGTAAAGTATCCTGGCGCTTGAATGAGTTGTTAGAACCAAGCGCTGCTGGAGACTATGCTTCTGCCCTAGGTAATCTCCCCTTCTACTGGGCAGCAGGTAAACACAAGCACAGTAGTCAGTTCTCTGGAAGAAGTGAGTTCTAGTGCTGCAGAGCACAGAATCTTTGTTTTTTAATTTAATTTTTATTTTATATTGGAGTATAGTTGATTTACAATATTGTGTTTGTTTTAGGTGTACAGCAAAGTTATTCAGTTATACATATATCCATTCATTTTCAGATTCTTTTCCCGTGCAGGTTATTATAGGATATGGAGTAGAGTTCCCTGTGCTATGCAGTAGGTCCTTGTTGATTACCTATTTTATATATAGCCGTGTGTATATGTTAATCCCAAACTCCTAATTTATCCCTCCCCACCACCTTTCCCCTTTGCAGAGCACAGAACCTTAAAAGGGAAAGTTCAGGGTAGGCTCCTTGGAGGAGGTGCCATCCCTTCTAAGGATATGTAGAACCTCCTGGGGTGGCAGGAGGGAGCAGTGTGTCAAAGGTTGAGAAATATAAGAAAATATGGCAAAACTAATGTACAGGACTGGAACTCAGGGTTTGGGAAAGAAATGAGAGTTGATACTGGAAACCTAGTGGGGACAAACATAAAGGGGCCTTGTTTGTCCTGTCAGAAGTTTGGATGTTTATCCTGAAGGCTGTGGGAAACCCTAATAAACAATAAGATGGACTTCTGGTTTAGAGGCTCACTCGGACCTCCATGTGGAAGGCAGTTGATTGGGTGCAGGGTGAATTGTAATCTAAAGGTCCCACTTAAGTTATAAAAGGTTGGACTGCATTTTGGAGATCCGAGAGAGAATGGGTGGGGCCTGGTGACCAGCTAGAAAAGGAAGAGCAGCAAGCTTGGGTGAGAGTTTACAGCTGCATCTTTTTGTGAGATACAGAGCACAGTAGGAAGGGATTGGGGGTGGGGAGAGGATCTTACTTGATCTTCAGTGCTGTAGAGGGGCCTGGTAGACGGGTCTGGGCCCAAGGTTCAGATCTGGGATTTTTGGGAGGACAGGTGTTTGAAGGCATGGGAGATACTTAGGTTACCCACAAGACGATACAAAGAATCATGGGTCTGAGAGTTTTTTAAGTGAGTGTATGTATATATATTATTTTTAAAATTTTATTTATTTATTTATGGCTGTGTTGGGTGTTCGTTTCTGTGCGAGGGCTTTCTGTAGTTGCGGCAAGTGGGGGCCACTCTTCATCGCGGTGCGTGGGCCTCTCAAGTGAGTATATTTGAGGATGTTTATAAGCTGAGAGAAAGTAGCCAGCAGAGGAAGGGTGTGAAGATTTAGGATAGGAAATGATTGTTCATTTGTTTTCAAAAAGCTGAATACTTATCGTGTGCCTGGCGTTTTTCTAGGATCTGGGGTTCACACCATCTGTTATCTCTTCTACAAGGACAGTTCAACTCATCCCCTTGGTGAAGAGAAGTCAGATCATTCTTTGCATCCCATTCAGGTGTAGGAACTGTTCTGTACCTCTGAAGGGACTTTACTTAAGCAGAGTAATAAGTTAGAAATCAAAAGAAATTACAGCTGGAGGGGACCTAAAAGGCCACTGTACTTAATTTTGCCACATATTTTACATTGAATGTAACAAAAATTTATTGTTGAGCCCATTCTCTTCAGAGTTCCTTCACTGAACTTCCTTTATGTCTTGCATCAAGTGCGGCTAGCTTGTAGATTTTGGCCTCCTCGTAAATTTGCTTCTTCATCCGTATTACATTTTGCCCGGACTGTGGCAGAAGCTCCTGGGTGGTTTCACGGCCCCTGGGCTCCGTTCCTCTGTTTATCTGCCTACTCAGTTTAAGTGATCTTCTAACGTAAAAACATACGCTTAAAATAATGCTGCTAATGGCTTGGCCACACCGAGTTAGTGCATACTAGCCTCCCAGCGTGTGCTCTGCACAGAGGCATGTAGTCTGAACTGTGCTTGGCCAAGCCTCATGGGGCTCTTTGGCCCTGAGGAAGGGGAGCTTTTTGTGATCACTCCCTTTATCTAATCGGTCCTTCAGCAGCGGGGTGCCTTTTTCTAATCAGCGGAGGCACCCTTACTCAGCCAGTGGTAGCCCCAGGCCTCATCACCTGTGGGATAGAAGCCATGCTCTCTGCCAGGCTTGCTTCGGCCAGCATCTCTATTTTCCTTTCTGTCTCTTCTCACACTTGGACCCCTGGCCTTTAGTCATCCCCACCTGCAGTATTTAATGTGCCCAGCAGGTGTCAGGCTTGAGTGTCTTTGCACAGATACTCCCTGTGCAGTTAATGCACATTGTACTCCAACTCTGCATACTCTCATCTTTCTAGATTGTACTTCAGGGTTATCATGAAGCCGTCACTTAGATATAACTTTTTGCCTCCATAGGAACCTCTGTGCATAAAAGTTATGGTTCTTTATCTCATGTGATTGAAATTTTGAGTTTATACATCTCCCTTCTTAATGAAGGCTTTAAGGGCAGGAGTCGTTTCTAATCCTTAGCACAGAATAGATGCTTTGTTTTTTATTTAGATGCTTTTTTTTTTTTTTTTTTTTGCGGTATGCGGGCCTTTCACTGCTGTGGCCTCTCCCGCCGCGGAGCACAGACTCCGGACACACAGGCTCAGCGGCCATGGCTCACTGGCCCAGCCGCTCCGCGGCATGTGGGATCCTCCTGAACCAGGGCACGATCCCGTGTCCCCTGCGTCGGCAGGCGGACTCTCAACCACTGCGCCACCAGGGAAGCCCTTTAGATGCTTTTTAATGATGATAAAATATATGGTTTAAATCACTCATTTTACAATAATTTTGGTTTAGGTTGTGACAGAAATAAAGTTTACAGAAGTCGTGTTCCTGCGATTAGAAATAAAGATGTGACCTTCTAGTTGTGTAAAGCTCTTAAATGCTGTGTAAGTGCGTCGTGTGCGCTAAGGAACCTGGAGCTAAGTGGGGTAGTTGTGAGAGAGAAAGACTTAACTATGTTAACAAAGATAAGCCTTCATTGTGTCCTGCCAACATTTGATAGTTGCTTTTGGGGCAAACTAAACCAATAAAATTTTAAACTTGTTCTCCCCATTAAATGGATTGAATAAATCGGCCACTTTGGTGCACGTGTGTCTTGCGAGTTGTCCACTTGGAGATGGAGATTTAGAAAGTGAGTTTCAGTCTTGTTCAAGTCTCTTCCCATCAGACTGGTCTCGTGATTTCCTACACACCATGTTACATCACCGTGATTTCCTACACACCATGTCTACCTTTTCTTGGTGTTGTTCATGCCTGGATTATCTCCTGTGCCTGCTCAAACCTTGGACCATTTTCATTTGTACCATGGAAATTTGTCATGCTGGATACTGTCAGAACTAATTTTACTTAAGTTTGTGTTAAGCCACAAACCACACATTTTGTATATTTTCTGTTTTTTGTGTTTGTCTGTATTTTAATGTTTCTCTTCAAGAGATATTATGGGAAGGGAAATAGCAAGATGTAAAGAACAAAAAAGTCATGATGATCTTTAAATTGTTAGAACATGTATCTGTAGTCATAATTATAATAAACTGTGGTATGTGTTAAAATAGGAAATATATGTCATGTCCCGTAAGAGCAGCAAACTCAGTGGTGTTAGTGGGGGGGTGTCATGGAAGTAATCACAAAGCAGGTGACTGTAAGTTGGGGTCCTGAAATATTAGTGTGTGTTCCCTGTGTCCAGTAGTGGTCTGGAGGGGTCAGGAAGCCTGCCTTCAATTTGAGGGAACAGAGGGTTTGAGATCCTCTCTCTTCTATTGCTCTAGTATACTGCATAGCAGCTAATAAAATACTGGGTTTATAGTTGACATTTAATTCGATGATTGATCATCAAGATTGGCATGTATCATTGGAAATGAAAATAGGAAGAGTCTTAAGATTTTTAGGTTTTTCTTTTTTTTCCTATGTCTGAAAAGGTATGTAGTATTTTACTGAGTGGTTAGGAATAAAGTTTGCAGTATTCAGTGTATTCAGTTTTAGTATCTAAATAGAATTAAACTGCTGCTGTTAACTGGAATAACACTTTGTTACTGACAAGTTTTAGAATGCATCTGTTCGTCAATTATCTGTTTGGGAAGATTGTAGTTAATGATTTTAAGAATGTGGCTATAAACCTCCAATTGACTCAAGAAAAGCAAATAAGTCAAGATTGACAAATGTATAGGCTCTTCATCTTATTGTGTGTGTGTGTGTGTGTGTGTGTGTGCGTGTGTGTTTTTCTGTTATTTGTCAAGGTGTAAAGAACTCTACCACTCTTAAGACAGTAAACTTCACGGGGTGTAATCTGACATGGCAGGGAGCAGATCACATGGCCAAGATCTTAAAGGTGATTTTTTTATGTTTGAACTTTCATGAAAACATATGTGATTGAAGCACATTAATATATTGGTACAAATGGCAGTTAATTTTTGTCTTTTGATATCTGTGAATGCAGATTTCGTTTTGTTGAAAGAGTATGACCAGTTTTCAGTTTGGGATTCTACCATTTAGTAAAGATAGTCCACTTAATTTTAGAAATAAGAGATTTAATATATAATACATAATAATACTTTTATGTAGTTTTAGTTACTGAAAACATTGATTGTGATACTGTCAAAAAACTATGCCATTATAGTCTTCAAGACTTAAATGAATCAAGTGTTTATTAGCTGCTGTAGTTTATAAGCTAATAAAATAACTACATCAGCAATTTGTAAATACAGTTTTTAAAATAATGCCTTACCAACTTTACAGTGGTTATAATGACTGTATTTAGGCCTAAAGTTATTTAATAATTTGACATGAAGCCTTTTTAATAGTTTGATGGTGCAGATCAGGGATAGGTAAACTATGGCTGGTGGGCCAGATCCAGCCTGTCGCCCGGTAAATAAAGTTTTTTTGGAACATAGTCGCACCCATTGTTTAGAAAGTTTTTTTGGAACATAGTCGCACCCATTGTTTACATGGTAGCTATGGCTACTTTCAGCCTTCGCCAGTGGGGTTGAGTAGTTGCAACAGAAACTGTGTAGCCCACAAAGCTGGAAATGTTTAAATTTAGATTTTAAAAATTGAAAAATTCTTTGAGCTTCTACAGGGCAAGTGCATTGACCCCTGCGGTTGAAAACAGTCAAGAACTTGGGTGCCGAAGCCAAATGGCCTAGGTTCAAATTCCCTTTCTCCCATTTCATAGCTAGTGACCATGGACAAATCACTTAACCTCTGTGCCTCA
The DNA here is from genome assembly GCF_963455315.2 of Globicephala melas. Lineage (NCBI taxonomy): Eukaryota > Metazoa > Chordata > Mammalia > Artiodactyla > Delphinidae > Globicephala > Globicephala melas. Next base: position 34,266,751 of record NC_083331.1, on the reverse strand, counting down.
TTATGAGGTTTAAATGAACTAATTTGTATAAATAGTGCCTGGCACATAATAAGCACTGTGTAAGTGATTGCTGTTATTTCTGCTTGGAGCTTTTATAAGTTATTGTTAATAGAAAAATGACACTAATGATTTTCGTTTTAGAGTGTCAAAGGCACTTTGAGTCTTTTATTTTTTCAAGAATGTAATAAGACTTTTTTCATTTAAAGTCAGTGTTCCCTATTACCATAATCTATTTTATGAATATAAAGAATTGAATGTCTTTAAGACAGTACGTGTGGTTAAATGTCAAACCATTATTTTCCCAAGGCACATCAAACTGGCTCTGCATAGTCCAGGCCTCTAAAGTTTGTGTGCATACCCTAGGTAACATGTGAAATCTATTTTGTAATAGTTTTTAAAATAATGCCTTGGACTTCCCTGGCGGTCCAACAGTTAAGACTCTGCGCTCCCAATGTAGGGGGCCCCGGGTTCTATCCCTGCTCAAGGAACTAGATCCCACATGCATGCCATAACTAAGAGCCCGTATGCCACAACTAAAAGATCCGGCATGCCGCAAGTAAAGATCCGGCACAGCCAAATAAATATTAAAAAAAAATAATAATAATAAAATAATGCCTTAGATTTAGGAAAAGAAAATATTAGAACCTATTTGCCTTTGTATCATTTTTAAAATATCTGTGTGGTTTATAATGTACATACATTATATGTATAGAACTTCATGTATATAATTTGTTAATAAATAAGATGCATATTAAAAAGTTTTCTTATGGGTTGCCCAGTCAGGTGTTTGGAGACCAGTGGAGGACAGAATGATGACATTTAGAGCCTCAGCAATGATAGAATTTAGAACCAATTCCTTGACTTAGAAGATCAGGAAAATAATTCATAGACTGTAATTGAGTTGTCCAACTTTACATAACTGTTCAGAAACAGGTCATCCAGTGATTGGAATCTAATCACTGACGGACTAGAATGTTGGTCACTGGACTCGTAAAGCAGAACTGACTGTTTAATTTCTCAGCTTGATTCTCCTGGCACATATGCTTGATATGTGTGTGTGTAAATCTCTGACATAATAAGCCATACTCAGTAGGCACACCCTGTTTCCTTATTGAAGCATCTTAATTTTGTCCCATTAAATCTTTGAAGTATCAGACTACCAGAAGGCACGAAGAAACCTGGGCTGAGAGTCTTCATTCCAGGAGACCTGATCTTGACTGTATGGCTGGTTTGAGACGCATCACTCTGAACTGCGACATGCTCATTGGTGACCTGGGTGCAAGTGCTTTTGCAGAATCTCTTAGTGAGGATTTGTGGCTTGTAAGTAAATTCTAAAATTGAAAATAATTGAATTTTTAATATGATACATGCTTAGCTTTTGGCATGATACTGTCGTGATAGGAATTTTTTTTAAAGCCTCATTTTTCTGATAGGTTTTATTTTGCTTGTAAACTTTCTCTATGAGTTGCATATATTCATTGTAGAAAATGCAGAGTTACAAGAGAACAATTACCTATAATCTTAATACCCAGACATAATCACTGTTCATTTTGGTGTATATACTTTCAGTCTTTTTTTTTCTATGAATATATTTTGTACACTTAGGGATAACAAAAATAAAATTGTAGTATACTTGCTATTTCGTATTCCTGCTTTTTTCATTTAATGATGTATCATGTAGTATAGCATCATATTGATGTCCCATAGTTTAATCAATTCTTTGCCATTAGATTTAGACAGTTTGTTTTTCCCTGTCAGAAACATTGTGAATACGTTGTATATACATCTCTGTGTCCATCGGGATTACTTCTGTAGAATAAGGAACTAGAAGTGGAATGACCTGAGTGTGACATATTTTTAAGACTTTTGATACACATGGCCAAATTACCATCCAGAAATGCTATGCCAATCTGTAGTACACCCCAACAGTGGATGTGAAGCCTGCCTCTCACAAACACTGGCTTGTAGCACTTGTAAAAAAATGTAAAACTACAAAAATGAGTACCTCTCCATTTTCTATGCAAGTAGGATTACTCCAAATTTTATAACATTTTTCAGTTAATTTAGTATGAGCATTTTAGCAAGTCAGTAAATTTGCATCTCCTGCATTATTTTTTGTGATTGTTCAGTATTCCATTATATGAATATGCCACAGTGCACATAGCTTATCCTTTCTTGTATATAAGCTTTGTCCAGTTTTTCAGTTACAAATTGTACTCTGATATATATCCCTACCTATATCTCTGACTATTTCTTTTGGTTAAATTCTTAGAAAGAGAGTTTTTGGATCAAAAGGGTATAGACATTATTTAAAGGCTTTTCTTACAGAATCTTGGCTTAATCTGATAGGAGAATAGCCACATTTTGTTTTATTTTGTATTCATTTGATTTCCTGGTGAGGTTTACTGGCTGCTTGTATTTGGCTAGTTGGTTAATTACACCGTGTGTCCATTCTTCTGTAGTGAGAGTTTGTAGGGGTTGTATCATATCCTGTCAGATGCATATGTCTGACTTGCTATTTCTGTATGTTATGGGGTGTTGAAAGACTCCAGTTATTTTAATGTGATGGTCCACTCAACACTTAAATAAATGACTCATGATAGTTTCCTTTCATGTAATATTTTTTAATACCTGTGCTTTGGTGATGATCCCTTTTGTTTAAATGAGTAGGTTGTTCAGCCCCAGAACTACTGGAATTCATGATCAGTTTTTCTGGGTTTTGTCTGACTTTTTATGGAGAGAGTTCTTGACCATCATACTTTCATGATAAGTTTTTAGTATGTATTCTCTATTCACACATTTTTTGAATTTGTTATTAGTATGTATTCTCTATTCACACATTGTTTAAATTTGTTATTATTTGTATCCTCTTAGACTTGTCTTTTTTGCGCTAAAACTAACAGTTATTACATTTCTTCTATTTTGTTTTCCCCTTTTAACTAGTTTCAAGTGTGATTTGGAGCTGAAGATCATGATCAAAAGAATGCAGTGCATTTCTGAGCTCCACCAGGTTTTGCTTGTGAGGTTTACGTGCCACTGCCGCCCTTGCTAATTATGAACTGAGATTCATTTTGTGATGCTTTTTGCTCACAGGTTATATATACAGTTATTCTTCAGTTCTGTAATTGTAAAATATGTTGGATGATTTATTGGTACTAAAGCAAGGGTTATCATTGCACATCCAAGAAGAGGTTTTTAAATTGGATTATGCATTATGTGTGTGCGTATACCTTTCTTTTGTTTTTCCATACCCAAAATTACAAACCTGCTGTGACTTGTCTTGGGCAGGACTCTTCCACACGTGAGAAAATGAGAGTTGTCTCTATGTTAAATCTGTAGAGTTACTAAGTGACCTTTTGTCTTTCATCAAAAACACTTGACCTGCAGCAGTGTGGCCTCACCAGTGAAGGAGCAAAGGCTTTACTAAAGGCCCTTGAAACCAACAGAACTCTGCTCTTTCTGGATGTAAGAAAATATCCATTTGTTGGTATTTGGTCACTTTTTAAAAATTGATTAACACATAGCAAAACAAAAAGAATTTGTTCATGTATTGACGGTTTTTAAAACTTAATGTGTTTAACTTTCCTCTTCGTATACAGTTGACCCTTGAACAACGTGGGGTGAGCGGTGCCAACCCCTACGCAGTTGAAAATCTGGGTATAAGTTTATAGTCAGTGGTTCCGCATCTGTGGATTCAACCAACCTTGGATCGTGTAGGACGATAGTACATATTTATTGAAAAATACCCTTGTGCCAGTGGACCTGCGAGATTTAAACCCATGTTGTTCAAGAGTCAACTGTACTTTTCTAGTGTTGCACTTATGTTTTTAGCAGATAATTTACTAATTAAAGTGAGTTATACTTGTAAATTGTTCTTATCCCTACTCTGAACAGAGGTGGACCTAGATACTAAACCTGCTTCCACCAAGAGCATTACTTCTTTCTTGTGCAACCTCTGAATTCTTGCAAGGAGTACTTTATTCATTTGTCAGATTCACAAGTAATTTTTTTTAATATCTTCTGTGTGCCAGATACGGGTTTAGGCACTAGGGATAAAGCAGTGAACCAGACACACAAAAGTCTTGCCCTCGTGGAGCTTACATTCTAGTGAAGGAGTTCAGATAGAAATGAGTAAACAGATAAGTAATATAATTTTAGATAGTAGGAGGTGCAAAAATATGTTAATGTAAAGAGAGTGAGCGGGGGCAGGTAGGACTCCATTGGACAGGTTTGTTAGGGGACAGCTTCACTGGAGAAGTGGCATTTGAACGGAGACCTGAATGAAGAGAGGAGCAAGCCATGGAAGATCTGGGGTAAGCACATTCCAGGACAAGGAGCCCATGAGTATGCAGGCATATAGGTGGGTGGAGTATTTAAGGAAAACCAGTGTGGCCAGAGTACTGAGTGAAGAAGATGTGGTATGACGTGAGGTCAAGGAGCTAGCCAGGGGTCTGCTCTTGTAAAGTCTTGAAGGCCAGAGTAAAGATGTGGATTATTCTATATGAGTAGAAGGTTTTGAAGTGGAAAAAGGCATGATCCAAATAGTATCTGAATAAGATGACCTGGTATAGAGAATAGACTTGGGGGAATAAAAAAGACAAATAGGGAGCCCAGTTAGGAGACTATCACAGGGGTCCAAATTAGAGATGTTTATGGCCTAGGTTAGGTTGGAACTTTGCAGCAAGTGAAAAGTGGTTGAATTCAGGTTGTGTTTTGAGGGTGTAGCTAACAAGGCTTGCCGATAGATTAGATGTGGGGTATGAAGGGAATAGTAACAAGGAGACAAGTTGTTGATGATTATGTGTGCAACTGGGTGGTATCACTTAGAAGAAGGGGGCTGATGGGAGGAGCAGCTTTTGAGGGAATATCAGGACTTTGGTTTGTTATCTTAGATGCCCTTTAGGTATCTAAGTGTCTGGACAGTGCTCAGACTGTACTTTCTATCCAAAGGTATCTAAAGCCACTTTAGATGCAAAATGTTTAAAGTTGACCTTTGCTGCTGCCAAAATAGTAGCCACTGGAGGCAGTCTGCAAGATGGCATCTTAGGTTTCTGAGGAAGAAATTAGAATACACAAAGGGGGAGATAAGTGTATAATTACATAATGTAGATTTCATATTTAATTTTATGGGAAGAGCAATAATTAGTTGGCTTTTGGTATTAAATGGCAGTAGCCACTCATTGGGAAATAATTACTCTAATTTCAATTTATTTTACTTTAAATCATTCTGTGATGAAAACAGTTATCAAAAAAGGTCTCCAGAATGGAAGGAGTGCCAAGTCAGAGGTATATAATATGTTTTAATTCTCTCGGAAGAATTACTCTTTAATGGCTTGTTTTTCTTTCCTTCTTAAAAGAAAATTATCAAGGTACTTTCTGCCATCTTAAAACTAAGTTTTTAGGCAAATGAAATGGCTTTTCTGGTTTTGAAAATGTTGTGTGATGCTTTAATTTAGCTTCCCAGAAATGCAGATTGAAGACCTTTTATTAACTTAAAATATCTTAATTTCCAATGAAGATCAAACCCTCCTAAATTACCTGTAACTTAAATGGCATATTTATCATTTCTTTCTCAGTACCAGTGGATAACTTCTCCATCGGTGAAGGAACCATGCAAAGCTGCTAGACAGAAAAAGAGAACTATAATTTTGGGAAGTGGTCGAAAAGGAAAAGCTACTATTAGAATTGGTAACTCTTTCTAATTTTTAATGCTACTAGAACTTATACCCCTTATATATCCGGTGTGCTAAAATTAAAACAGCCTTAATGGTTATTCCTTAACGGTTAATTATTTCCTTAACGGTTAGCTGTTAATATTATTTGTGGTTCTTATGGAACACACCTAGCATGTTCCTGACACATAGTGTTTAATATGTATTAGATATTAATTTTAATATGATAAATCTCGTGAAGTGACAAAATCCATATCCAGATATGAGGTCACCTTTTCTCCCTTTCTTGTGGAGTCCAGGCCTTAGGAAAGAGAGGGAAGCATGTGATGTGTCTAGTGACAACCCCAAAATCAAGTAGGCAGAGCCCTTGGCGCTTTACAGATATGAATACACTTTTTTGTCATCACAACCCTGTGAACAAACAGTGTTTTACAGCAGCGCAGACAGGTTAGGGTCAGGTGCAGTGGGGAAGTGGGATCCGGCAGGAAAAGAATATCGGGAGAGTCGAGGGGAGGGCCGATTCCAGGGCCTTTACTAAGGAAACAACAAAAATCACAGATGATAATGACTGTTTTTTCCCAAATGCAGGAATCAGTGGAAAAACTAGAAAGGATCATGTTCAGAATTGTGATCAGTTGTGTCTAAATATGTAAAAGTCAGTTACTTTCCCATTGTCCAGAAATAACACTAAAAGCAAGGAAATCCCATTTGCAATAGTCACAAAAATTAGTAAAAATCTAGAAGTCAGTTCAGTGTTCACCTGAAAAAGTTAGTGCAAAAGGATAGATGAAACATTTTAAACATATGTGTTAACATTAATAAGATATAATGTTAACATATGATCTATTAACATATAAAGCCACTGGCAGAGGGAAAGACAGATCGGTGGAAAAGTCTAGAAACTGGTCCCTGTTTACTTGAGAATTGTATTTTAACTTAGACAGTTTTACAGTCTAACTTGACGTTTTGTCTAATTGACTGATTGAAGCATTGATAATTCATTTAAACAGAAATTAGATATTTGCATCACAGCATACATAAATTCTAGTCAGTCGAAAAGGTGCAAATGCAACTAACTGCAAGAAGCAAATATAAAATACAGGAGAGAATTTCGGTGTAAGTGTAGGGAGTACAGAAGCCTTCCTAAGTAAGCCATAAAACTCAGAAGCCATAAAGTAAAAGATATTTAATTACATGAAAATTTAAAACTTTTCTACAGTTCAAGACGTAAACAAAACAAAATGACAGACACAAAAATTTGGTAGTATATTAACATATAAAGGTTACTGTTGATATAGAGAAGAACCCACAAATAAATGAAAAAGGATAACCAAATTTTAAAAAGGCAGGGGCTGGTTTCTACCTGTATGAGCAAACAACTCAGAAGAAGCACAGCTGGCTACTAGACAAATGAAGAGGGGCCGACTTCTTTAGGAAATGCAGATTAAAACCATGGGATTTTCTTCCCCTCTGATGGGTAGAAATTCTAAAGACTGATAACATCTGGTGTAGACGAGGGAACAAGCACACTTTGCCTATGTTAAGTATAATAAAAGTGTTCAATTTTGGAGCGAGGTTTGCAGCATCCATCAAAGTTCAAAACTCTCTTGCTCTTTGTCCAAAGACTTTTACTTCTAGGCACCTGCCCTCTGCCAGTACTCTGCCTTGCACAGAAGTGTGCATAAAATCAGGCACCCGCAAGTCCAATGAGGGATACTTATGTAATTGGGAAAATCTAGAGACAACCCGGATGTCCTTCAGGAGGGGTCTGATGAAGGAAATTAGGATCCATCCATGGTATGGAGTAACGTGTGTGTGGAGAACGGGGAAGGTCTGTGAGCAAACTGGGAATATGACCTGATATATCATCTGGTTAAAAGGAAAAAGAGAAGGTGTAGAAAAGGACATGTCTATTATTCCAGTTAGAAACCCACAGTGTTTGTATTTGTAAATACTATATATGTATATATGTACATATGGAAACACGCATATATACACGTATACACATTTGTGTATCTGATCCTGAAAATGCACTAAAGGCTGTTAAGGGCAACCACCTCTATGGAAGGGAATAGATCTTTATATTTTTACTCTAGTTTTCCTAATCGTGTGCAAATTTAATTTTTTATTTAAAAGTTAGGCAGTCAGGAGAGGCCTAGTGACTCTTTTGCGGGCTTCTCTCACCACAGGATGCACTCTTCGCGCCCTTGTTGTTTCTGGTTTGTCTTTTGGAGCAGACACCACTGAAACGAGCGTCTTGTCATCGCTTGCCAACTGCCTGCGGTTTTCTTGCGCCCTCCTAACCCTCACCACCTTTGTGAGATGCTGTTTCGCGCTGAGGTGGTGCCTTTCCCCTCACACACACCCCTCTGGTACCTAGGGGAGTCCCGGGGTTTCTCAGTGGGCATTCTAGAATACTCATCCCAGAGATGCAGTGGGTTTTTCAGCCACATGCATTTGGGGAAAACTGTTCCTGTATGAATTATCGTCTTGGGAGTTCACGATTCACCGGAGCTCTTGAGACGCTCTAGGAAGTTGAGTCAAGAAACCCGTGTAGCCCTGTTAGTTCAGGATTTCCTAAATTTCTAGGACTGACTGTGGCACTGCTTTTCCAGTCACAACCATCCTTATCAGCTTCCCTGATAGACTCCCTGGGGAGCGCTGCTCAGACTCTGGCCTGGAAGCTTTGTAGTCCCAGGATTACCTGCTGCTTCCACACCCACCCGGCCCCCTGCCAGCGCTCTGTCAGCCTGGCACCTTCTCCCTGCCCCTCAACTCATTCAGGCCACAGGCGCTGCCCTCGCTCTGGGATTTAGTGATAACGCCTGGGAGCAGTGGCCCAGCACAGCCCACGGCAGTGCCTGGCGTGGCTCACAGGTTTTAAAACACATACTTTGAGCCCTTACTGGAACATGGGAAGATGATTTAAATCCAGATGTCTTATTTCATAATCCCCGTGTCTCTGAAAGTGGGAGAAACAGGCTGGGAGGGCCATATGTTTCAAGCAAAAGGGAGACTGTTTCTCTGTGGAAGTAAAGAACGGGCCCTCACAGTTAACAGGTAACGTAGGGAGTTTGTGCTGAGTCTGTCATGTTGGGCCTGTTATACTCATTTATATGACTGTTGGGTCCCTATTGGCATTTGCATTTACTGCCCAAGCTTGAAACTCCCCAGTGTCCCTATCTTGGTCACGAGCCCTAATTCTGTTGACCTAGAAAGTTCTTTGTGGGAGCTTTCTAGCAGACCTCTCCCCCAGTGTCCCCACCCTCCAGCCCCTGTGTCCTAGTGCTTTTTCTAAAACGCACAACTCCTTGTTGTGCAGACCTGATTGCTCCTTGTTGCTCCAGGATCCAATCGATCCAGTTTCCAGGAGAGCGTGTCCGCAGGGCCCTCTGCGGTCTGCAGTCCTGCCCCCAGCCAGGCACCCAGCACCCCAGGTGCTGCAGAGAACTTGCTGGTGTCCCCCGTGCCTTGGCAGAGACAGCTCTCTGCCAGATGCCATTCCTTTGTCTCCCCCTGTCCTGACCCCTCCCACCTCCCTTCCTCTGAAACCATCAATCTTCCCTCAGGTAGAGGTACTTGCTCAGCTCTGTGCTTCCACAGCGCTTGTCCTGTGGAATTTGAATTCCCTCCACAGCCGTCTTGCTAGGTTTGGAGCAGCTGATTCCCCTTCATCTTTTTCTTCCTTCCCTCAGCCCCACAGCAGGGACACTCTCGGACACCGTGCAAATTTAATCTTCAGTTTCTAGTTGTTATGACACCGTTGCTGTGATGATACCATCTACGTTCACAGTAGGATGGGTAAATGTGCGGGAGATGACTGTAAATACAGATTCTTTGTAAATCCAGGTTCCTAATTCTTCCCCCTTTTAATATTTTTTCCCCTTAAATCATGTGTCCTTTTTGCTGCTCCAGCTCTATGATTGGACTGTCACCTGGGGAGCCTGAGGCAGCGCAGTATCAAAGAGAGTAGACACTAAATTTTTATTTATTTATTTATATTTATTTATTTATTTATTTATTTATTTTGCGTTACGCGGGCCTCTCACTGTTGTGGCCTCTCCCATTGGGGAGCACAGGCCATGGACGCGCAGGCTCAGCAGCCATGGCTCACGGGCCCAGCCGCTTTGTGGCATGTGGGATCTTCCCGGACCGGGGCACGAACCCGTGTCCCCTGCATTGGCAGGCAGACTCTCAACCAGTGCGCCACTAGGGAAGCCCTGTGCTGTTTACTTTTAATGAATCCCACCCTTTAGAAGTGGAAGAATAAGACAGGATGTGTTTGAGAAAATGGAGAGAGTTATTACATATTTTCCTTGTTATCCAGAATAGCATGTCAGCTCTTCTTCTGTTTGTCTCCTTTGGTTGTCAGTGGAAGATAATTTTGACTTGCTCACTTTCCAAATCAGAAACTGAAGTCAAATACTAATGTATCCTAGATGAAAGTTGACTCATTCTTTTTTTTTTTTTTTTTTTTTGTGGTACGCGGGCCCTTCAGTGCCGTGGCCTCTCCCGTTGCAGAGCACAAGCTCCGGACGCGCAGGCCCAACGACCACGGCCCACGGGCCCAGCTGCTCCACGGCATGTGGGATCCTCCCGGACCGGGGCACGAACCCACGCCCCCTGCATCAGCCGGCGGACCCACAACCACTGTGCTACCAGGTAATCCCGACTCATTCATTTTTGAGAGTCCGTATGAGCCCTGTGCAAGGTGCGGAGAATAAAAAGACAAATTTATTGACTTCAATAGATATTTACATAACATTGAATGTGTTCCAGACGCTGTTCTGAATTCTATCAGTTATCTACTTTTGCATCATAGAACACTTCATGACAGTGACTTAAAACCACAGCCATTTCCTTGGCTCAGGATTCTTTTCAGTCAGCAGGTGGGGCTGGGCTCAGTGGGGTGGTTTCTTCTGCTGGTCTCATCTGAGATCACTTATTCAATCAAGGTCATCTGGTGATCCACCTAGAGTCTAAATGACCCCCTTCATCTCTCTGGCAGCTGGTGCTGGCTGGTTGTTGGCTGGGCCTTTTATTTCCAGCAGGCTATCTCGGGCTTGCTTACATGGCAGTGATGTTTTAAGAGGGCAGGTATAGAAGCCACATGCCCCTTGAGGACTCAGCTTGGAAGTTGCACAGCGTCACTCCTGTTGCAGTCTCTTGGTCAAAGCAAGGCCACAAGGCCAGCCCAGATTCAAAAGGCGAGGAGCACAAGACCCCACCTCTTGCTGGGAGGGCTGCAGAGAATTTGTGGCCATTTAGTCCTCACATCAGAGAGGCACAACAGAGAGATTTAGTAACTTGTTCAAGGTCACACAGCTTGGGACAATACAGTGTTTTAAGTGCTTTGAAAGCTGCTGCTCATTATTTTTAAATCTTACCACCACTATTCGGACCAACTTATTTTTTTTCTCTGCAGCCTTGTAGAGAAAGGGTCATTCACATTGCTGTGTGGCTGCCATGGGTTGGAAGCTTCATATATGTTGTACCACTGGACTGTCATAACTAGTATGAAATGGAGATATTATTATTATTCCTAATATTCAGATGAGGAAACTGAGGCTCTTGGAAATTAAGTCTGAGTTGTATAAGGGAATGTTAAGTCACTGTTCCATATGCAAGAGTGGTGTCCCTAAGTAAATTATAAATGTCCTGTCACAGATCTTTTTTTTAATCTCTTGTTTGCATCTGGAAAATGGTTTTTAAAACTTTTCTGTTGCTGTGTTAATGGCAGTTGCACATTGCAGAAAAATAGCTGGAAGAAGAAACATGTTTTTCAGATGCCCAGTGGAGCCCCAGAATAGAAGCAAGATGAATATTCCATTCCACACTGGCAACACCAAAGGAGATGATGCTTTAGAAAAAAGATTTCTTGACAAAGCTCTTGAACTCAATATGATCTCCCTGAAAGGGCATAGGTGAGTACATGTCCCATCCAGAAGCTTGTCAGAGAATTGGTTTAGTTTTCAGACGCTGAAGGAGACACATCTAGGAGCCTGCCCATCCTGGAGTAGCAGTTATTGTAACTAGTTGGGAAAGTCCGTTTGTTACAGGGGTGCTCCTGCTGCTGCTTACAGGCCCCTTAGCGCGATTCCATGGCCGGGAGCATGGGAGGGGCACACCTTCTAGGAGTTTTGGTCAAAATTTCCTTTGAAAATCTCTGCTCTGACAGTACAAAGGGTGCCATCCCATCTCTGGTGCAGCTGGCACAGCCTGTTCAGTGTAAGAACAGACACTGCTGCTCCCCCGAACGTCAGAGACAGTAGTTAAATCTGTCAGCTCCATGAAAAATGTATGTTCTCATGCATGAGAATAGCTGCCCGCTCCCTGCTCTCCGCATGGCAGGCTCATCGAAGAGTTGAGCTAACCTAGGTTACCTGTGAGCGTGACGGTCCTTCACTGCGTTGGAAAGGAATTTTCTGATGACTGAGATGTGTGACACTCCTGGCCACCTGCGGGGGCTTTCAGGTGGGAGGTTGGACACGATGGCCTCAGGTGCCGTGACTCTCGCAGGAGGTGGTGACGGGAAGGAGGGTCGTCCTGATGATCAGCCAGATGTTCCTGTTCTTAACGGCTGCATCGGTGGTTCTTCTGGGTCCGTGGGAGGGATTCGGGCCTCTCTGCATAAGGCTGTCACCATCGAAGATGTCAGAAGCTGGCAGCCTTCATGAAGCATTTTTTGGAGATGCACCAGCTATGAGCACATCCTAACCAATATACACTCTGCCCTTGAAGGTGTACAAAATTGAAAGTCACTTGGGCATGTCTAAAAAAAACTAAACAAACACAGTATTTTTCTCGAATGAACATACTTATGATAGATTCTCTTCTTTTTCCAGAGAACAGCAAAGCATCCACAGCTATCCCAAGCTGTTGAAACTTAACCTTAATTCTGACTTGAACTGGAAGCTTTTAAAAAGTCTTCTGTTGCTTTTCTACCAAATTCTAGCTACTGTTCTCTTTGCTACTACTTTTTCTGCCTAGATCTCATATTCAAAGCTGCCTGTGGGTTTAAGTATATGCAAATTGCAAGTTGTTGTTTTTAGAGACAAACAGACACACAGCATGGAGGGTGGGTGGGGCCCTATAGGTGCTGAATTTTGATCCTTTGCAAGATGACAGCAGTGGGGTCTTCTGGACTTTCTTTATACGGTTATTCTCATAAAGCGATAAAAGTGACTTACTATATGTTTATATAGCAAGGTCTGTTTTTAATACCAAATAGTTTATATCTCTATGCATTTATATCTCTGTGCCTTTATATTTCTAATAATACGGTTCTTGTTGGTATATGTTGAGACTTTGAGAATTTGTTAGGATCCCTGACCTTGTGCATTAGAGTGTTACGTTCTCAACAGTTGTGTGCCTCCCATTCCCCCTCCCCTCTCCCTTTTTAAGCTGCTTCACAAGAGTTAGAAGCTCCCTGATTCACTTTTACTTTCCTTTCAGTGGGTAGAAGAACGGTTGGTTGGTTGGTTGGTTGGTTGGTTGGTTTTGTTTTTCAGTTATGCTGTTAAACTAAAAATCTGTGTTAAATTCCCTTACTGTTTCTTCACGTGACTGTTCTCTTTCTGGTGTTTGACCAGTGATGCTGTGAGCTCGGGAATATCTTTGCTGAAGAGTCTTTTCCCCTACTGTTCATCCATTGTCAGTGTTTTGTGTTGACCGTGTGAAGGACATTAAAGTCCTAAAACATGTAAACCTTTGTCAATGAATTTCTTTACATGCTTTTTAGACAGATTGTTCTTTTTAAAACTTTATGCTGGGAAAACTTTAGTCTAAAAATAGCATCTGTGAAGGGTATTTTGTTCAGAAAGGTGTAAGACTTGAGTTCTGCACATCCATGTTTTTAATGATTCAGCATACTGGTACCTTTCCGTTGGCTTTTGGAATAGACATTATCAACAAACCACCTTACAACCCAGCTCACGGTATAAAGTTGTATGAACTTTGTCCCACTTAGGCTGGAAACATGCCACTAGGACAGTTTTGAGCTATCTTCGTTTTTCGTTGGATTGTGTAATGAGGACTATACTGATCTTTCGTCCCAGCTCTGCACCAATTAGTTGGGTTAGTTGGGTTTCCTGCTTAGGGCTAAACCTTGCCAGTCTTGGTTCTCTCATCTGTAAAAAGGAGGATTGAAATAACTCCCCCACTTACCTCAGGGATGTTTGAAGAGCTTAAAACAAGGGCTCAGTGCAGGATGTGACTGTTTAAACACAGTAAATGTTTCAACTGGCAAAAGCCGGAGTCCATGAACGCCATCCGAGTGTTCACATATAATAGTGCTCAGAGTCTATTTTGCCTCCTTCCTCATCCATTCATATGATGGTTACAAGTCCCTGCGGTTTGTACCGGCCCCAGATCTCTTGAATCTCCACTTATTTCCATTCCCATTGCCACAGCCAGCTCTGTCATCCCTCAGCGGATCATTTCAGCAGCCTCATCTGCCCCCACCTGCCCCTACCAGCACAGCCAGTTGGACCATCACTTCCCCTTCATGCTCCTCCTTGGTTCATAAAAATCCCAGACTTCTGAGCCCAACGGTCACAGCTTTGTGGTGTCTGGTCTGGCTTCGTCTTTCTTGTGTTTCTGGTTCTTGGAATGTGGTAAGCATATATGCCCATGCTACGTCGGGTAAGCCTGGAGTTTCTGCCCCCACTCAGCAAGACTGATGTTCCTTCAAGACACCTGCCAACCTCCTGACCTTGTTTGTGTCTCCTGCATTGGAAGGATGCACTTTTCCTTTGTTCTTATAAGCGTGACCCTTTTATCCCATCACAGCACCTCCATTCTGTGTTTTCCTGTGCCGAGGGTGTCTGCTTACGTGCCTTCCCCATCAGAGCAAGGAACAAGCCCTGTTTCTCCACCTCCATCACCTGGCATCCTGCCTTGCCCTTAGGAGGTGCTCAACGACTATCTGTTTCATGAATGGCAAGGCAGGATGAATATCGCAAACAGCCTACAGTAAAGGCAGAGGTACAATCTCACATACGTGGTTGTTTTAATTTTTCAAAAGCTTACTATATAATTTCATTTTTAACTGAAATTTAAAATCTTGGAGGGCTCCCAAACTCTTCTTTAAATATGTGTGAAAGTGTTTGGAAAACGGTGAGCAACTGCATTCATACCAGGACAAAGGGTAGTCACTGTTGTCTGGAGCACAGATCGTTGGAAGATACTCACTGAGCGCAAACCTTGACCTTTGAATGTCTCGAGTGAACGGATGTCAGTCTGCTGACCACGTGGAGAGAGGGGAAGGGCAGATAAGGATGCAGGCCTCGGGTCTACAGGCTGCAGGAGCCACAACTGGCCAGTCTTTAAGTTTAAAAGCAAAGTGGACAGACAGGTGTCTTTCAGGCCTTGGGAAATCTGTGTAAGCTTTGGTGGCCTCATGTTCCTTCAGATCCTCCGGAGTGTCCTCCTTCTTCTCCCAAACTGTTTTTGTTTATTTTTCTCTTTCAAAATTTGACAACACATAATCATGTTAATACCACCTAAGTGAGAAAAAACAGATTTGTTCCCTCGTTGCTTATGTTTACCTGCACACACTGCTTCATCCCCATCACTGTGGCTCTGTTCTTTGCCTGCACAAGAAACAAAATTGTTCTGTTCTGCGCTAGTCTATGTTTATCTAAACATCTTATGCTGTCTCGTCACAACTTAGCAGATGCTGGAAGGTTTGGCAAGCCCTTAGGTGAAGTATGTGATGTAACAAATAATTAGTCCCTTTTTTCCCCTTTAGAGTTTAAGGAGCCACTAAGACCCTGTAAAATGGCCAAGACCCATTGATAGTTGTCCAGCTCTGCCTAAGGCCCTTGCAGCTCTGGCCTTGTATCACTCTGGGATTAATGTTTCTTTTACCGTTTTCTTTGGAAGGAAAATAAAATGAGGAAGAATTTTCTTACATTTGATCGAAATGAACATAATTAAAAAGTGAAATGCTACTGCATCTGCAAAGAAATAATCACTTTACTTGCAAAGAAGATTCCCTGCCTCTGTTAGTTATTGGGCTCTTGGTAATTTAGAATCAGAATCCATGACAGCTTGTGATGAATTGGCTCCTTTTGGGCTAAAGAAGGTAAGAAGTTCTAATTACCCCTGGAGTATTCCAGAGTGGCTGGAAAAGCTTGATCAAAGAGATACTGGGAGAGATCTAGAAAAGCTAGCAGTGAGCAAAGATTCATTGAATTTCTTTTTAAGAATCTAAAGAATAAAATATTTCATTTGTTGTGACAAAAACAAGAGCCGGTGATATTTGAAATCCCAGGGCAAATTGGATTTTCTAAGAAAATAGGGAACTGGGCCTATGAGAAAAGTTTTACGTACCCAGAAGTCCTATAGTTAGGTTATAGAAATTGGCCTTCCTTACTTGTTAGCACACGAGAATACTGACAGCCTTGCGCCTCACTTGGGGAAAAGTATGGAATTCATACTTTGAGCGTTTAAATGTATAAGTAATTGGCACTAAGTTTAAGGCAGTCCAAAATGTTTTATTCAAATGAAAGCATAATTTAAGTTAGTAGAAATGTACTCAGGTTCCTAATGAATGAATCTACTGACCCAATCCCTTTTGGTATGCTAGCCTTTGTTTCTCTTCAGATTGCCAACAATTCCTGAAGAATAGGCTGGATTTTAGGTTGATGCATTTTATTTTAAATGTTGTGTGTTGATTTTATACATCTATATAGATGTAGATATATAGTTATATATACAACTTCAAACTGAAAGAAAAATTGCAAGATTAGTACAAAGAACTCTTGTATGTGCTTTACCTTGATTCACCAATTATTAATGTTTAGCTTTATTTGCTTTGGCATTCACTGTCTCTCCATATATACATGTTTTTTTCTCCTGAACCCCTTAAGGGTAAAGAGACATGTGCCCTTTTCCCTGGAAATAGTGATTACTTCCTAGGTGAAACAACATTTTCTTACCAAACCACAGCACAGTGGTCTAAGTCAGAAATTTAACATTGATACTGTTGACTGATCTACCATCTATATTCAAATTTTGCCACTTATTCCAGTAACATCCTTAATGGCTAATTTTTTCAGGCCAGGAACCAGTGTACAATCATGCATTGCGCTTAGTTCTCATGTCATGTTGGTCTAAGTATGAAATAATTCTTCAGCCTCTTTGTTCTTCATATTATTGAGAGTTTGTGACGAGTATAGGCTGTTGTTGTGTAGAATGATCCTCATTCTGGGTTTGTCCTCTGTTTCCTCATGTTTGTTTCATGTTATGTGCTTTGGATGGGGTTCCACAGAGGTGATGGTGAGTCTCTCTGTGCATCCTTACCGGAGCCCCCGATGGTCATCTGTCTCATTAGCATCTTGGTTAAGGTGGTGCCCACGAACTTTCTCCACTGTCAAGTTATTATTTGTCTCTTTTAGCTAATAAGTAATTTATGGGGAGATATTTTGAGACTCAAAGTATTCTGTTCTTCATCACACTTTTGAATTACATACTGGTCCATAGAACAAGCAATTCAGGTGGTTTTATTTGATGAAGAAGGTGAAGTGATTCTTAATGCTTACTTTCCACTAGTAGTTTTACAAGCCACTCTTCTCTCTCCCAAAGGAAAAAAAATTGCTAAAATATAAGCAGTGGAGGTGTGCAGAACAGTTCACTGACAAAAGGCAACCGTTGGAGGATATATATTCCAGGAGCTCTGAGAGTAACAAACATGTTTTGAGAATGTGAATAGTAGTATGGGCAAGTGTGCTTTTTGGTGAATCAGGGAAGGAGGAAAAGAATCCCCTGATCAGGATATAGGGACCAACTTGCACACTTTTCCTTCCCTGTCTAGTCAAGGTTGTTTATTTCTCAATAGTTGTAGAAGTACAGCCCTTTGGCCACACAGACCTTTAATCTAATAACCAGATCATGAACCACATAGCCTGATTATGCTTTAAAAGATGTGATATATATATAAAAACCTGAAGTTAAAGTTGCTTCTAATGACTCTAGCCCAGCAGAATAGCCCCGAAGAGAAAAGTAAAATCTTGGCTTCGATCTAGCCAGGTGAAAAGCTGTAGGCATCCCGAGAAATGAAAATTGATGTTGAAATGTAAGAAATGTAGGAAGTTACAGGTCATTCTGGGGGGAAAAATAATGATTTTATCCAGCAGAGTAAAAAGCAGCTAGAGGCTGAATCATTCTTTCTTGTTCCCTTTCCCCAGTTTAAAACCATAGTTTCTTTAGGTTGAAAGTCCAGGGGTTGAAGCAGAAATCTTTAGGAGTTCTTAGAAAATGACAGGTGAGCAGGTTAATAACCTCAGGTAGGAACAATTCTGCTGTAAAACACACTGGGGAAAATACTCCTGAATTTCTGATGAATTTAAATCGAGGGCAGTCTAACATATTTTCTAAAGAACTATGTTCAAATTAAGGCTCCGGCTGATGTTACCCAGTCGCCTCCCCCATTAAGCCATCTCCAGTTCTCCCAATGGCATATTGTTCAAGATATGGTGTCTTCTATGAGCAAGGTTCTTGTGTTTTCGGGGGCAAGATATATCAGTTAGGATTTTGTTGGTCACAATACATAGAAACCTTGGTCCCAACTGGCTAAAGTAAAAAAAAAAAAAATTATTGCTTAATGTAACTGAACAGTCCAAAGACAAGCTCCAGCCAAGATCTGGTTTACTCCAGAAGCCCATGTTGTGTATTCTTTGGAGCCAGCTTTCTGGGACTCTGCGACTTTGTCCTCCTTCGTGTCATGCTTCATGACAACCACATTGGGGATATTGCCTCTTCAGAATAGGTCTGTAGCTCTGCTTTCCTCGCCAGAGTGTCCAGCCTCACTCTGCTTGGGCTGCCTTAGGTCAGGTTCTCGTTCCTATGCCAATGAGTAAGACCTGGAGGAAGGGACATGCTAACTGGCTGGAATACAACAGGACCCATCCTTGGAGCTGGGTAGGTGGCCAATCCCACGTAAACCATATAGAAGCCTGTGCAGTTTGCCAAATCAGTTCTGATTTTTGTTTCCCTTATGGAGCTTACAGCTTCATCAGGGAGGCAGACAAACAAATAAGCAAATGGATACAAGATATGAAGTGAAGGAACAGAGCTGTGAGAGTAAATGTCAGGGAGACACAGTCCAGATGGCGAAATGGGAAGTGACATTTGAGTAGAGATCTGAATGGTTGAGCAGGAGTTAATCAAGAAAAGATGTTAGGGAGAGACAAAAGCCACGTGAGCATTTGGGGGAACATTTATCACTTTACTTTCTCTTAGGAGCGTTGGTGTGTGATGCTCAAAATATTGAGCAACCAGTATGGTACCCTAAAGAGGGCAAAATTACAAGTGGCCAAAGGAGGATGACTACAGGAAAGCACCACCTTGCCGTAGGTGGCCACAGATGAGTGGCCCACTGATGGCATCTGAGGCCCACAGGGCTAGGGCTGGGGCAGAGACTGTTAACCAACTAGGATGGAAGTAGTAGATAAGTATATAAATAACTGGTATGGTAGCAGAGGCGTGTACCTGCTGGATTTCAAGCCTGAGTGTACCCCCTTTTTTTCTGGGCCCCTCTCCACTGTTTACTGACCACCAAACCTTACCTATGCGATATTCAATAAATGTTGACTAAACATATAGATGACTATATTGATAGCATGGGAAAATTATCTACATTCATGCCTGATTGATATTGATAGAAGATTTCGCCCCAGAGCAAATTAGCAAATGGTTCCGTAGATTCCGCAGAGCATGTCAGACGTTGATTTTCAACTAGAGCCTTCTGGGATTTGAATCAGCATCTGCCTGAGGTTTGCAAGTTGAGGGGAATCTCAGCCTGGAGACCCATGTTGATTCCACGGTACAGTGTTGGAAGCCCACACGGAGTAATAAACTTATAGTTGTGTTCTTTTTCAACCATTTAATACTTATTGACTTAATGGGCACGTTAAAAAAAAATCATGAGATGAAGCCTTAACATCTTGATTCCTGTCTTTTCTCGAAGGGGGAGAAAATTTGGGCCTTTCAGCGTGGAGGTTTGTCTGCAGCCAGTAGAGGCTGCCTCTTTAGATGGTGTGCTCTAATTTGCCTTTCTTCCACCTTTCTCACTTTTCTCATATTTGTTACGTACTTGCCCTTGGGTACCGGGTCTGAAAATAGCTAGATTTAAGCTTTCTATTAGGAAACCATCGCAAGGTAAGAAGAGTACGATGATCCTTGGCATCACCCTTCTGGCCTTTTCCACTGTTTTAACCCCAGCAGCAGGAGCATAAACTTTCCAGCTGTGTGAAGGACTCAGAACTGAGCCAGAGCAATCCCCAAACCAGCTGAAGTTAGTGTGTTAGCTTTGTGCAGGCTGAAAGCTTTAAATAATCATTTCCAGTCATACCTTCTGGTCATTTCCCTTTAGTGTACAGTTTCCACCTCCAAGTTCTTCTCTTACACCCTGAGAGGCTGGCCCAGAACTAACCTAGGAGCCTCCACTTGGGTGAGTAATTGTCATTAGCCTCCCTTTAGTCCCTTAAGCATCTCTCCTGTTTAGGGCTGAAGTCTAGTTCTATACGATTTCAAGTAAAACTCCCATCCGCAAGTCACTGATCCATTCATCCAACCTTACCTAGTTAGTTAGCAAAATGGGGAATTGTATTGACAAGATCATTATCCTTAAGCGATTTGGAGGCTAGTTGGGAAATTAAAATGTCTACATGCAATTGTCATACTCTGGGACAAGTGCCTGTCAGGTATAGGGTTGCAGATAAAATACAGGACACGCGGTTAAACTTGCATGGTTTATTTCTTAAATCTGATAACCCTACCACCGGGGAAAGTGTTGGATGCAAGGGAACACAGGTGAGGAGGACCAGGAAAGTCTTCCTAGCAGCATTGCCATTGAGGCCAACACGAGAGGGGTTAATTCAGAAGAGGTGCAGGATAGGGGAGGGCTATGTGAAGACAGAGAATAGCACGTGTGAAGGCCCTGACTTGAGAGGTGCCCCAGGAAATTCAGGGGCCTGAGGTTCAGGGTGTGGGAATGTGGAGGGTGGAGGAGTATGTCAGGGGAGGGGAGACTGGAGGCGCGATGAAGTCCTGCCATGGAATGTGGACTGGATCCTAAGCACAACGGGCCAGCCATTGTAAGGCTTGAAGCGGCAGAGTGACGTAAGATACGCATTTGAGAAAAACCTTCTGGCTGGAGTGTAGTGACTGGTTAGAAGAGGGAGTCTGGAGACAGGAGAAGGCAGAGCGGTGCTTGTTGCAGTAAGGATAGTGAGTGATGGCGGTGACTTTGAGGAAGAGAGAGGAATGGATGAGCTACTTAGAGGATGGATGGGTAGATGTGGGAGATGAGGGAAGAGAAAGGTCGCACATGAAGATGGTTCCACTCAGTGGGACAGGGGAGGTAGGGAGAAGTGGATACTGTGCTGCCATTTGCCTGTTTGCCTCAGACCGGCTCCCTGCCTTTCCACTGCTCTGCTCCGTGTCACAGGGCTGATCCTGCAAACCCCGTCGCCCAGATCTCCTCGCCAACTCTTCCAGGTACGTTCAGCCAATGGAAAACATTGGCCAGAGGTTGGAGGGCAGGGGGAAGGGAGAAGCCAACGTATTTTTCCCTCGCCCTCCTCTCTCTGTTCGGGCAGCTGCAGCAGGACTGGTGGCCGCTTTGCTCTGAGTGGCGGCCCCACCAGGAAGCCACTCCCTCTGTGCCTCCAGCTCCTGCCTGGCAGCTGTGGCAACACCACTTCCTTCTTTGCCCCCCAGCCCAGCAGTGGGGTGGGTGTGTTTTCTACTGCTGTGACTCTCTGGGATGTCTCACCATCCCATTTGACCTTTTAGCTGTTTCATCACCATATGAAATTTGTCGTATTGAACTACCTGTAACGGGGTGTTTTTCTGAGTGGACATTCAGTAATATGGACGTGTTGGATTTGAGGTGCCTTATGAGACATTTAAATGGAGATGTTTTACAGGAAGTCATATGTTGATTGAAAGGTGCAGAGAGTGGTCTTAGATGGAGAGAGACTTAGCTGGTAATTGAAACTAAGGGAGAGGATGAGGTCCTTCAGGGAGATGGCATAGAGGATGAAGAGCAGAGAGCCTAATACAGAGCCCCAAGAATTACCCCAAGGAAGATCAGCTCAGCAAGACACTGGGAGGGTTCCGAGAGACAGAAAACTGTCAGGAGGGTTGGGTGGCGCAGAAGACAAGGGAAGAGATTTTCAAGACAGAGACGTTGTTTAAGATCTAGCTCGGCTTGGCGGTCACATAGATAAGGATTGAGAAGTAGTCCCCTGGACTTGTCAACGGAGAAATCATCGGGGGCTTCAGGAGATCAGTTTCATGAGAGTAGTGGGACAGAAACCAGATCGCAGTGTAGAAGAGAAGGGAGCAATGGGGGCAAGTCAAGAAATTGATGGCAAAGGGAAAGAAGGGAGGGGTGGATGAATGACAGGAGAATAGAATGGAGGAGGGCATTTCCTTGTGGCTCTTTAATCTGGCTGGGAGGGGCCAACAGAGAAGGAGAGCATGAAGATGTAGGAAGAGAGGATGGCATCCCGAGCCCAAGGAGGACTGGCCCCTGTCTTCAGCTCCCACCAGCTGGATGTTCCCTTCCTGTAGCTTTCCACGGAGGCTGTGGAAGTTGCCCCTTGCCTCCTTGTATCAGCTGTCCTTGATTCGTTTGTCCTTTTCTTATTTCTCAGCACATCTGGGTCATATGTTATGTGAAGACAAACAAATCACCACTGCTGGTTAATTTTCTTGAAAAATCCCCCAGGCAGGTACCATTTTGGAGAGCTACATATTGTGCCTCAAAAAGCCAAAGTAGCCCATTTTTCCTCTCTCATTGGGAGAGATTGCTGTTTCTTGGAGAACCCGACGAAGAGGGTGACTCGCACTTAGGAATAACGTTGCTTGAAAAGTGCAAAAGGGGAGGTAGTTTGGCTATGAGGGGCCTCTGAAGCTTGAGACTTCCTGAGAGATGGCAGACTCAGAGCTCCCATTTCCCTCTGAACCTGGACTATGAGCTCATCAAATGAGATGGTAAATAAAGTCACTGACATGGTTTAAAGGATAATTTTTTTCTCTCTTTTTCATTCAGAGCAAATTTAATGGAATTTGTATACAACATATGGATGAAATATCCATACGATGGGGCTTGACCATATCCTCATGATTCCCCTTCCCTTTTCTACATCTGGCCCCTTTAGCTCTGCAGACTTAACCCCACACCATCAATCCACCCAGTCAGAATGCTGAGCGTGTCTTCCTACTTTGCATCTGGTGGTTGTCGTCACCTTGTTCTCCACTACTGCCTCCTGCAGTAGCTGTTAGGTCCACGGAGGTTGGTTCACTGTGAGCAAGTAACTGTCAACTCCATGGACAGGTGGAAGTGACTTGGCAGCCGGGATGTGCCCACCCTGAGTTAATTATACCAATGAGGGTCAAGGAGAATGGGGATGCAGCTGGTCTGCAGAGCCCCGGCAGTTCTGAGACACATGCTCCTGGATCCACACGTTGCTCCATATCCAGCCTTGCCTTTCTTTGTTCTGTCTCTTGACTCCATCCAGGTTTCTGCTGTCCTTGTCCCTTTGGGGGAGGGAGGCCAGTACCAGCCCAGGTGTAGTCCCCAAATGCTTCCTACTTCCAAGGCCTACGCAGGCTTGTATATCCACTTGCTTGGGTTCCCCTGGTATTCGTGATAACAAGTTGAGTGGTTTCTGCCCTAGGCTTTCTTCTCTGGCATCCTTCCTTGCTGAAATGTCACAGGAGGCCATTGAGAGGGCATAACCCCCTCCCCTGACCATGGAATATACATTCTGCCCACCGTTCCCACAGCGGGAACCATTTTCAAAAACTCAGCCTTGAGAGAGTAATGTGTTCTTGAGACCATGTGGACAGTATACGTGACTGAACCCTGTTAAGGTCGCTGTGTAAACTCAAGATTCTGGCGGGTGGGTGCTGAGATCTATTCGTCTTTCAGCTGACCAAGGCAAGCCTTGTAAGCAGGTTCCCTTACTTGTTAAAACTGCCACTGACTAGTCTGGGGCAGGCTGCCTCTTTCTTCAGTCTCTCGTTGCCCTCTGTGTATAGGGGCCAGTTTTCACACCAGCAGATGATCTTAATGCTTTGTTTTCTTCCAAGTATGTACAAATCAATAATTCTTTTGTGATGAAAATTATACAGCATTATGCAGAGAACTAAACATATACTTTCCATTACATGTTTTGATGTACTAGATGGTGTTAAATAGACATCTTTCTTCACCTGTGTTCTTTGGACTGTTTTCTTCATTCATGTCTGTTTTTCTTCAGATGATTTTCTAGTAATTTATACAAATACGTGAATCTGGATAAACTAATATATTTTACTCTCTATTTCAGGTTGCATCCTTTGCTCTCCAACAATCATTGCAGTGCTGTTTTCAATATGTCCACGCAGGGATTCAAAATAACAAAAATGCTTTTGAAAAATAATGTCGTAGGTTGACAGAGTGGTTTATAAATTATAGAATACGCTTATGCTCTTAATTCTTCATCACAACCCTGCTTATCATGGCTGGAATTGCTGCTACACCTGTAGGGGGCTGGCTGTAGCTGGACTGGGGGCTTGACTGGGCCACATACCTCCTATGCCCCAGCTAGTAACTGGGGCTTGTGCTCTTGGGGGTACCAGGGCTCCGAGAGGGAAAGTAGAAGCATCGTGGGACCTAGCTCTGAACTGGCACACCATTGTTCCTGCTGCCTTCTATTGGCAATGGCAAGTCACCTAACTTCAAGGGTGGGGAAATCAACTCTGCCTCTTGATGAGAGAAGTTGGAATGTCAAATTGCAAAGAGTGAGGACACAAGGAGTCAACCTGGAGCCATTTTTGCAATTTGGGATGTGGCTTGGTGCCTTCCTCGAGGAGGTCGTCCAAAACAATTTTTCAAACATCCCAGGTTCCTATAAATCTCCACCTCTGGTTGGGCAGCCCCTAAAAATTCCCAGTCAGTTTTGCTGAGAGGACACTTGGTGACAGTGTTGTCTTTCGAAACAAGTAGTTCTGTTTTGGACATTACATTTCTCCCCATACATTATTTATAAGGTTTCCCTGTTTGTATGTGCAAAATATTTCTGTGCGTATTTTGAGAAATAAATTGTACAGGCCTCTTTTTTTTTCTTTCACACACCCTAGAGATATTATAGAGGCAGTCAAAGTGTCCAAATTTTTGAGAAATTGGAACAATCATGACTTACCTGTATGGAATGCTGTTAACGATGTCAATTCCCGCTACAGTACCTTTCATCTGAGACACTTAGGGTTTGTTAACAGATTAAAAGTAGTAAAAGATATGGGTCGAGAGAATTTTCATTATCCTGCACTCTGTAAACTTGGATTGTCATTGGTTTGAATGATCCTGAAAATGCATTTGTATTACTAGGTGCATAGAAACCTCTAGCGGTATTCTAAATAAGCAAGGTGAGTTATAAGCAATCTGAGTTATAAGCAATCATCTGATGGAGGGTAAATGTACCATACTCCATTTTAAGAAAAATACAATATAAAAGTCTTACCATGGAAGAAAATCTTTACATGATCTTTAAAAAAAAAAAACTTCAAGAAAAATAAAGACATGACACCATATTCAGTTTAAAGTCAGTGACTTGTAAACAAGGCAAAGCAAAGACAGTCTGATTAAGGCTGTTCCATTGTTCTGGCATTTTTTAAGTCTCACTCATTTCTGTGGCCTTTTTAGAACCTAAGTTTCTAGGGCACAGAGAACTTCATCTTGACTTAGGACTGAGCAAATGCATGAAGCGTTTCTCAATAAATAGGCATTAAATTCTAAGTCCAGAAGGGGCCTTGAGATGCCCTCTCTTTACTCCTTGGTAGAACTGTTTTAACCAACCCCAAAAAACAGATGTTTTCCTTTAAATCTCAAAATTCAGAGATTCCACAATCAGAACTTACTTCTCATATTCCCTTGTGGTCTGCTGTGGGCATCTGTCGAATGGTGGAAACTCTGCGTGGGAAGCCTGGCCTACCCTCCAGGCCCACCGTTTGGGCTGCTGTGGTGCCATGCTGTGCTCAGGGGCCTTCTTTTTGGAGGTCTGGGCTCCAGTGAGCCTTGGTCTTGTTCTTTTATGGACCCTTGGGTGCTTGACCACTCTGTCCCTCAGTCTCATTTGCAGGTTCTGGGGAGGATTAAATGAGCTCATGTGATATCCAGGTGACTGAGGCAGAGTAGGCTCGGGATGAATCTTTGCTTCGTTTTCATTAGCTGCGGAGAAGAGGATGACCCTAGGGATGAGCAATGTGGACTCCAGCTTGGTGCCTCTCCAACGTTAATGTGGGTATGCCTCTCTTGTGGATCTTGTTAAATGCAGGCTGGTATTCAGTAGTTCTGGGTGGGGCCTGGATTCTGTGCTTCTAATGAGCTCCTAGGTGACGGTGACCCTGAGAGCAATGGTCCAGCTCCTGCCTTTCTCCCTTCTTTCTGGAAGAGCAGGACGTCTGCCCCCCCAACCCGCCACCTCTGGGAGGAGAAAACATCCGCAAGGTGACTACTAGGAACCAGCTTCCCTCACAGACAAGGGACCTGTACCACGGCTCCCAACCATTTTGTCTGAGGCGCAGCAAGCCAAAACACTGACATGCTGAGGTTTGCAGCAAAGAGGAGGTTTATTCACAGGGCAGCCAAGCAAGGAAGTGACGTGACAATAGGCCTCAAATCCGCCTCCCCAAAGGCAAGGGGCTTGGGGTATCTGTGGGATAAAGGATAAAGAAGCAGGGCAGTATGAGCCATGGGGAGCATGAGGAAAGGTGATTGGAAAAAGGTGTGCTCATCATTGTTCTGAGCTGGCGTAACTAGGCTACAGGGCTCAGCATATTCTCAGGCTGGAGTGTTCGGCCCTCTGAAGGCAGGAGGTCAAAAGGCACTTGCCCAGGTGGAAGATCGGTGGTCCTCTGCAGTCTTAACCAGCTCAGCCTAACTAGACACAGCTGATGCCAAGTTCCTGGACAATACCCTGGGCAAACATCTTATTGCTTATGCTATATGCTACTTGGAGTATGTGCAAGTGTTCAAGCTACCTTGATGAGTGAAGACAGAATTTGACTAATCCTTACACATGGTTTCACCTCCAGACGAGCAGAAGAGGCCTGTAGGCTGAGTCTGGCTCCTGGCACCTGGAATTGGAGGCAGATGGTTTAAAAACGGGCTCTCCTACCCTCTGTGTGATCTTAGGTAGGTAGACTATTGAACCTTCCTGTGCCTGTTTCTCCACCAGCAGCATGGGGACACTCAGAGTCCCTGTTTTGGGGGCTGTTATGGGGGTTCAGTGAGATATAGATGCATGCACAGGCACATGGGAGACACCCAGTGTGTGTTACCTTCATGCTTATTTTTATTAGGAGACCTGTGTTGTTAGAAGATTTCTGGTTTGGACAACAAATTAGGTAGGTGGTCATTACTATAGTTTATGCAACAGCAATTCACATTACCATTTGCAAAAAAGAAGTTGTTTGTCCAATGGGGATTATAAACAACCATTTACCATGAGCTACTGAACAGTTATTTTACACAGTAACTACTTCAAGTACTGTTTAAGATCAATGCTCTATGTTGTCTTAAGCAGGTGTTAACCCCCAATTTCGTGAATAGTACCAAGTAAGTCACTTGAAAATCATCTAGAGCAATCTATTTCACTTAGCAAGCCTAAAGCTATAGTTCAACAATTTAATTTACTGTTCTATGACAAAAATTACTCTGAACAGCTATCCTCTGGATAAGTAATCAGCTAAAGCTAGTTTGACTGACTAAATCTGATTTACTGGGTTAATAAGCCAATTGATTTAGAAAGGTCTAATGCATGTTTCTCATCCATTCTGCATTAAACTGTTTCCCATGCCTAAAATGTCTTCTTCCCCATTCATACATATCCAAATTCCTACTTCTGTGCTGTAGGGCTTGGCTGAACTACACCTGCCTTTAGTGAAACTTGTCTCCCCTGCACAATTGGAGATAATTTTAGTCTCCTCATGACTCCCACGGGGTTACCTCTGTTGTGACACTTGACGATTTGGTGGCATATTTTATTTTATTTTATTTTATTTTAAATAGGCTTCCTTTACTCTGTGCATATCAAACAGTAATTGCTTTCTCTTAGTAAACGTGCATTACAATTTTCTGAACTCTTCTGCTCTGGGCAAGATTCATAAATACACCAGGCAAACATAGTAAAAGAGGAGACAGTACTTGTGTTGTATTCAATTGGGTCTTGATACCTAAGTGTGACTCTTAACCAAGGAGTATGCAGTAATTAAGGCCACAGGTTAAAGTTGTTTAGAGTGTGTCCTAAAGTCTCAGTGGCAGAATTTAAATCTCTACTCTGGAAATTGTAGACCTGAGACAAAGTACTTCCCTAAATCTCATTTCCTACATCTGAGAAAGATAATAGTATCTACCTTGTAGTAGACTGAATAATACCATTGCCCCCAAATGTCCACCTTCTAATCCCCAGAACCTGTGAATGTCACCTTAAATGGCAGAAGGGACTTTGCCAATGGGATGAAAGTAAGGATTTCGAGATGGGAAGTTTCTTCTGGACTACCTGGATGGACCCAGATGTAACCACTGGTGTTCTCATAAGAGAGAGGCAGAGGGAGTTTTTACTCCAAAGAGAATGTGATGATGAAGTTGGGGTTGGATTGATGTTGCCAGAAGTCAAGGAATGCTCTCAAGGGAACAGATTCTCGCTTAGAGCCTCTAGAAGGAGGATGGATGGCCT
Organism: Globicephala melas; assembly: GCF_963455315.2. NCBI lineage: Eukaryota > Metazoa > Chordata > Mammalia > Artiodactyla > Delphinidae > Globicephala > Globicephala melas. The sequence continues at coordinate 34,238,343 of NC_083331.1, read as the reverse complement.
TGTCAACTCCTGGTTCAGCCCAGGGAAACTGGTTTTGGAAGTCTGTCTTCCAGAACCATAAGAGAATAAGTGTGTTTTGTTTGAAGCAAGCACATTTGTAGTAATTTTTTACAGCAGCCATAGGGAACTAATGCATACCTCATAGGAACTATTTCTCCAATTAAAATGTGTGACTGGAAACACACTTGGTGGCATGTCTGACACATGGTAGGTATGCTACCGTAGGTAGTTCTTGGAAACTGAAGCCTTGGTTTTGAGAGATCATCAAAACCAGTACAATGGTTGCCATGTTTCTCCTTGTTCATCCTGGTGACAAACCTGTAGAGAGAGCTTCATCCTTTCCCACAGGACGCCCACCCCTAGTACATAGAGGGAAGAGGTTATGTCTCACTTATGGCACCTTCTACCTTTTTTTTCATTAATCTTCATCCAACTGGCCTTTCTAAATTAAAAAAAAAAACAAAACCATTTCTCAATGGATTCAGATACTACCCCAAGTTAATTTTCCAACCAAGTTCTTGTTCTTCCCGGTCTCATCACCAGAAATTTCTGAGCTGAAATCTTCTCTAGTTTCTAGGATCAGTCATTTTCTCATTTCTCCCCTCTCTAGTTCAGAGTCTTGTCAGTTTAGTTCCTTCCCTAACCACAACATCTAATAAGGTGCCACAGCAAAGTGATGAAAGTCTAGACGGTCTGGTTTTCATGCTGGGTTTCTGTGCCCTACTTACTGTGTGGCATTAGACAAGCTATTCAACCTCTCTGGGCCTCAGTTTCCCTCAAAAATGTGAATATTATGAATATTACGTACCTATAGTGTTTCCATTTTGAGGATTAAGTGAGTTAATATTTGCTAAGCACTTAGAATATTACTTTTTATAGTCTAAGCACTACAGTTGTGCTTGTTAATGATAATAAATGCAATTCCAAGCATATAACTTACTCAACTTTCTGTCATAACTTTGAAGTGTTGGTCTATCTGTTGGCCGACGTTGCAGGTAAATGAGTCAAGGCATGGGCTGAGGCATTGCTACCAGTGAGTGGTGTGTTCCGAGAACTAGGAACAGCCGTGTGAAATGGGTAGTGGTTCTACTTGGAGACGGGGCAGACTGGAAAATGACAGCCTGGGAAGGAGGTGTGGTGTCCATATCTTTGGTGTCAGAGCTGCTGCCTGCTGAAGCACCGATACTGGCGTAAGCCATAAAAGGGGGGCTGGGGAAAACAGGGGCAGAATGGAAAGGGAAAACAGGGGCAAAATGGAAAAAGATAGCCTGGGTGGGGTGTGTGGTGTCCATAGCTTCTGGGTCATACGTGCTGCCTGCTGAAGCACCGATTACCCCTGAAGCCATAAATGGGAGGCTGGGGAAAAGGGAGGCAGAATGGAAAGGGAAAACAAGGGCAGAATGGAAAAAGGTAGCCTGGGAAGGAGGTGTGGTGTCCATGGCTTCGGGGTGAGATGTGCTGCCTGCCTGATCTGAGAAAAGAGAGTGAAAGTGGGAGAACTTCTCCCTAGCTTCTAACTGTTCTCTAGGTCTAGCACGCACTGGACACTGGACAGCTCAGCCTGGGTCTCGAAATTCCATCGTACGTGTCACAGAGCAAGGGCGGGTGGGTAATGGGGTGGGCTGGGGGCACCACAGAAGCCCAGCCCCTGGAGAAACCCGGCCCAAGGGCAAAGAGCCCGAGCCCTTCTGGACTTTCTAGCGGCTGGGACTTCTCGCTGTGGGTGGCAGGTGTTTGGCACCGGATGGGCCACCACGTGGAGACTGTTGGGGACTGTGGAAGCCTTCTGCTCCAGAGCTCACCCTACCTGGGCACCGGCTCTGCAGGCGCCTCAGCTCTGGGTATGTATCGGCCAGCCCTTCCCCGCAACGGGGCCCAGAGGCCAGAGCCTGCTCAGAGGTGAGTGCAGAATGCACCCAGAGATTTCCAGGCTGTGGCCTGCCTCCTCCGTGGACCTCCCCAGCTTGTCTGAGAGCCGTGGAGACAGGAGCACCTTCCAAGGACACCTTGGCTGCTGAGCTGCCGGCATCACCATGAGCCAGGCAGTGAAGGTTTCTAAGCAGGGGATGCAGAGACCTGACCCGACTGGATGCTGCACCCCACGATGTCCCTTCCTGGCAGATAGGTTCTTTCTTCACTTCTTTTTCGAAATTTGGTAAAACAACATTTAAACCTTTGACTGTTCTTCAGGGTATACAGATGGTAGTGGCTTAGCCAGGATTCGAAGCAAGCCTGTGTGATTCCAGAGCTCGTGCTCTGGACTGTGGTGCCTCCTTATCATATATGCTTCATGTGATACTTTTTCTTTTTTTCTTGAAGTCCTTATGATACTTATCCCTATGTGCCATACCTGTAATGAACACATACACTGCCCTGCAGGAGGTGTTCTTTTGTTCAAAGCGTGAATCCACCACACTGGGTTTTAATCTTAAAAGATAGGTCAGGGACCACCAGTTGTCAGCATAGCACCATCCCACATTTCTAATTGAGGCTTGCAGCCTAGGTTTTTCCCTTTGATCTAGTTTGAAGGATCCAGGTATGTAAAGCTTATATTCTAGATAAATCATGGGCTATCCTGAAAGGAATTCATCAATGAATTATTCTGTATGGATTAGAAGCCAGTTTCTCTGGCCTTCCTGGAGTATATCCAGTAAGGCATCTCATTCTGTCTAGAAAGCAAGTATATCATTTATTGCAACTTCAGCATGGAGCGATGTATTGGTTTAAAATAAAGTACGATCAACAGAATTTGGTCATTGTGAGTATGCCAGCTGGGTCCACTCTTTACTACACATATGTAACTCTAGAGTTTCTTATGCCCCGGAGACACACTCTTGTGTGTCTAGGACAAGGGAAACTTGTGTTGTTATTCAGGAGCTGGAAGCTACAGAATGACAGGAAAGAATTGAAAAATCCTGGTCTTGGTCTACACATCACTTTACCTTGTTCGAATCTTGTTACTTTGGCTTGCTTCATTGGAGTGTTTTCTCTCTCCTTTGACTGACATTGTGTGTTATATATCAGGCATGTAACATGTAGAAGTTTCAGAACCCAGAATCATATAGATCAGTAAAAATTTATATATTTTAGTTTAAAATCTATTTAGAATAACACTGGGCATAAGTCATATATTCCAAAAGTAGTTTGACCCTGTCCTCATGAGATTCTTTTTATGGTATGTCAAAGCAAATTTGGACTTCCATCCCCAATAAACTTTGAGGTTGGAGGACACAAAAGCTTTTGCTCAGACCTAAATTCTGTCTGAATAAAAAGGGTAAATATTATAAGCCCTTTCTAACCTCTCCAAGGGCAGAAATGATTTACAGCTATGGCATTGAACCATAATTTCTTGATCTCATTTGGGAAGAGTTCAGTAAGAAACAGTGTCTTGATTTTTGTTTGTTTGTTCCCTGTTTTCTTGTCTTGCTTACCAACAATCCACTGTAATACATGAGTGAGTATGGCAGCAGGCTGACTGTTCCCTGGAGCTCATTAAATGAACTGTTTTTCCTAAAATGACTTTTGTCTCCTTGTTTTCAGCCCCTCTTCTTTCATCTGCCCTTTAGTATAAACAGAGCTCAGCAAAAGCTGACTGGCTTTGTGCAGACCCTACTTAGGGTAATCTTTTCTTCATTATTTTATTCATGGCCCCTCCATTTCATTGTTTGCCTTCTCGAAATGTGTTGAAATCTTTCTGTGGTTGATGACTTCCACAATGTCTTGGCTTTTATTGGTTGATGAATTTTGGTATTTCTACAGTTTTATTTAAATATGGTTTCAGGAGGACCAGAAAGTAAATATATTTCCTAGTCTGCCATCTTGAGCTGAAAATCCCTGGTGATTTTAGCATCCAATGTTCCCATGGGAAAACACCCAACCTTGGCATTAATAGAGGTAACACTCAAGATTTCAGCTTTTCTTGAGCAATCACTAAGCATTTAACATGTGGTCATTTCTAATGGGAAAATAATAACTATCTCATGGCGTTGATTTGAGGATTAAATTAGATAATGAACATGAAAATGCTTTGTAAGGTTTAAAAATCTAGAAAAATGTTTTTGTTATTATTTGATTTGTTGCTATTTCAGCTTTAGCTGACAGTTGTTTATGACCTTGCCTATGTGAGAAAATGCCCTCTGGTTTATTGTTTTGAAAGCCAGAATATATTTTTCAGTAGCTCAATGGAAATGGCATCATTTGTGAAGGTTAAGGGTGAAGGCATAAATGTTTCTTGACACCTATCACTTTACAGTGTTTTCAGGAACTAACTGACTCATGTATTCCTCTTCCAAATTTTGCTGAGGACCTCCTACCAGCCAGATGCCTTCCATCAGGTGTTGGAAAGCATTTTCTGGATTTTAGATATCTTAGGCTCTGTGGGACACATACACTTTCTGTAACTTCTCCTCCTCTTTCTTCTTCAACAAACTTTCTGAATGTGAGAACCATTATTAGCTCTCAGTCACACAGTTCCAGGCTGAGCACCTGATTTGATTTGTGGCCAGTATTTGCTGATCCCTGCTCTGCATCCTCACTGAGGACGAGGCGCATGTTTGAGTAAATCACTTCTTTGAATCAACTATTGGTCTTCTGGGGCTTGTCCTTATTCTCCTGCAGTCTCTAATCATCATGGCATCCAGAGAGATCCTGTTAAAACATAAGTCAGATCATGTCACTCTAGACTCTTCAATGGCTTCTTCACAGGAAAAGCAAAGTCCTCAAAGTGCCTCCACAGCCCTAGAAATCTGGGCCTCTTGACTGTTTCCTTCTCCTCTCCACTTTGCTCCCTCTGTTTTCCACACACTGACATCCTTTCTGCTCCTTGGATACTCCAAACCCACTCTTGCCTCATTGCCTTTTCATCTGACTGTTCCCTCTGCCTGTACTATTCACTTCCCAGATATGCACCTTGCTCCCTCTCACAACCTTAGGTTCCCTCTTAAATTTTATCTTCCCCAGGAAGCCCTCAGTGATCACTGAGTTTCAGATCACAGCCTCCTCCTACCAGCTAACAATCTCCATCTCCCTTCCCTGCTTGCTGTTTTTCTCCAGCACTTACCTGATATACTAGTTATTCTACCATTTATTCAATTTTTATTTATGTATTTATACTTATGATTTTATATTTGCTTCTTTACTTTTGTCTCTCCCCTCAGCTCGAGAGAGGCTATATTCATCTGTGTTAATCACTGCTGTGTTTCCTGAACATGCCTATAAAATATACTGAAGAAGGGTGCCTGAAATTTGGTAAGGGATCAATCAGTTTTCTTGGCTGAATGAAGAAATATGTTCATAAATTAATGAACAAATCTCTGGGGTTTCTGAATTAAGGACTAATGGGAAGAGGAAGGCAAATGGTTGGAACAGCGTACTGCAAGAAGTAGTATTTGGAGTACTCTGATAGCTATCCTAATAGATAACATTTTGTTCATATAAATAGTTTTAATGAGAGAGCTGGGAACTAGGGACACACAGCATCAAGGTTTTTATAATGCATTCTGTAGAGTTCTTTTTAAGTGTGTACAAATATCATTGAAAATATATGCATGCATATAAACCTCTGTTACTTTATTCAGTGCTTTACAAGAGCCCCTCAAGGAAGGGGTAGTAACAACTATCAGTGTCCTTCCTTTATGATGAGCTTAATTTATTCAAAGTTACATCGTAATTTATTTGTAACTCTGAAACCAGACTTAGTTATTTAGTAGACCCTCCCTAGAAACCTATGACATTAATAAAACCAACAGAAGTGTGTTCAGTTTCCAATGATACACACACTACAGACTCAGTTATGTGTCACCCATTTTAATGAAGGGAAGAAGTGATTTAACAAATACAGAGCAAACAGAATATGAAGTTTTGTCCTCCATTAATATTAGTAATGGATAAAGTGGGCTCCAACACCTTCAAGGTAGCTTGAGACCATCATCTCTGTGTCATGGGCAGGGGGATCCTCTGCCAGGATATCTTTCTCTGTCACTGAGAAAAATTTCCATAATATATAATGATACTTACTGAAACAGATATGGGGCATTTGGGTAATTAGGAATCCGTTAGCATATTTTTCCAGAAGCCTTGACTACAAAATGAAGACAGTAGATTTGGACACTTTCAGCTATGAGGAAGTTGTCTGGGTATTCATCTTTATGCCGAATGAAGTAAGCTTATTTCATCTCTGCAGCTTCCCATATACCATTTTCCCACCTCTGTTTTGTGTTTGGAAAGACATTTAGAAATTAAAACAAGTTAAAATGTGAGTGACGTGCTTCCCTGGTGGCCCAGTGGTTGGCAGTCCGCCTGCCGATGCAGGGGACATGGGTTCGAGCCCCGGTCCGGGAAGATCCCACATGCCACGGAGCGGCTAGGCCCGTGAGGTATGGCCGCTGAGCCTGTGCGTCCAGAGCCTGTGCTCCGCAATGGGAGAGGCCCCAACAGTGAGAGGCCCGCGTACCGCAAAAAAAAAAAGAAAAAAAAGTGAGTGACAACTTAAATGATATATGGAATATTTTGCTGACCTACAAGTGCATGCAGAATTAAATATGACCCAGTTGAAATGTTAATTTTATTTTAATGTGTATATTGGGGTGGAGTCTTAAAGGTGCCAGAAAACAAGCATTCACCCATCCTGTTTGGAACTGCAGCACACAGACACCTTCAGTTACCAGTTCTGTTCATTCCACAGAATCATCTTGGGAAAACATAACTGTTTGTTATGTACCTGGTATATATCTTAATTAGTTTGAAGAATTTCCCAAATATCTGTTAATATGTAGTTCTCCAATTCCAATCTTGTCACGTCCTGTACCGGTGACACAGCACATAGGAGTTTTATTTCTCTTTCTTTCTCTGGGTTGTTCAGAACCCAACGAAAGAACAATGGAATGGCATCAAAGAGATCAGGGTTCTTGACTCAGATTTACCATAAAATAGTAGTGTCCTCTTGGGAAAATTATAGTTATTCTAGGCCCCTTTCCTTTTCTTTACTTTGACAGAGCTGCACTAGATGACCTCAAGTAACATTGCACTCTTTGCAGTAGTAGCTTAGATGTTATTGGTTTTCTGAAACAAATGAAGACAATGACACAGGAAACTGTGCAACATCTCTGCAACTATGTTTTCTTAGAGTTGCCTCCATTTTGCAGATGATAAGATAGCTGAGCACAGAAGTAGATGTTTTGACCAGAGGTTCCAGAGTAGATGGAACTGAACCACAACTTTCCTTCTTTCCTGAAGCTCGCTTAGCCAAAACATAGTCTTCTGAATATTAAGCTGCAAAGCATATTATCAGTATGCTTTAAAAGAAGCGGTTCTTCTAGGATTTCTAATTAATAGCAGGAGGTTTTGAAATTCTTAAAAGATCATCTAATATTGTGAGATTTACAGCTCTATTTTCCTGTCAAGCAAGTTGTATTAGTACCAGACAATCATCTGAGCTTCTGGATGCTTCTCTGAACCTCTTGACTTTTTCTTCTTGCTATCTGAAATTCATGCCAGATAAGCCTTTTTGTAGAGAGTATGTACAGACTTGTCCATTTTCATATAAGAAAGCGATGCAGTAAGTCAGGTCGGGGGTTAAGTCCTCATTCTCAGAGTGGTATTGAGCTCCTGGTGAAATATAATCATCATTTCCTCAGAATAGAAAAGCAGTTATCTCAAGTTTTTAATGCCATTAACTATTTATACATTTACGTATAATACATATATTTATTGTACCTACAAGGTGTGTTCTCTTTGGGAAGTACAAAGCTATTTGAGACATAGGTTGTTCATTTTATTGTTTTCCCACAAATACTGTACAGCCCTTTGAGCAGGAAGGTCTATATTTTACTAACATCTAGAACAAGCAGCTAACACCGTGTCTAAGATGTAGTCAATAAATATGAAATAGATAAATGAACACATTTTTAAGGAAGGGCCAGGACATGAACAAATAGAAAATTTTCATTTTCAGTCACAAAGCCACAACAGATATAAAAATGATACAGACAACAAGTGCTACGGTCATTCAGAGAAGGCATAGAATTGATACAACAAGGATCTCCTCTATGGCACAGGGAACTATACTCAATATTTTGTCATAACTTATAAGGGAAAAGAATCTGAAAACGGAATCACTGTGCTATACACCTGAAACTGACACGACATTGTAAATCAACTATACTTCAATTAAAAAACAAACAAACAACAACAACAACAAAAACCCAAAGAGGTCATAGAAGTTCTTACGGGATTCCAGAAGAAAAGAGAAGCCAAATGAGGACGGGAGAGAAGGCTTTTGAATCAGTTCGGAGGAAAAGTCACAGAGGAACTAGTGTTTGATCTGAATTTGAGATTAAGATTAAGATGAATTAATCTTAATTAATTAAGATTGCAACACAGGGATATTACAGATGAACGTAATCACATAAACTTACTATACTGAAACTTGCAGAGGTTATGAGTGTTGTTCAAGATCCCAAAGCAAGTGCATTGTGGAATCAGAATTTTAAGTGAGGCCTAATGAACTAAAAACAAATGAACACAGAAACAAGCCCTTCCTGTGATACCACGTTGCCCTTGAAGTCGTTTTTCTGGTGGGTTGGTAGAAACTGGTTCCAGTGTTTCTTGCAGGAATGACTAGTTCTGTCCCCCCGCGGCCCCCGAGCCCCGAGTTGATCCTCAAAGTTTCCTTTAGAATGGACTTGCTAAAATGCAGACATGCAAGTATTAATGACGCCTGTGTCCAATCATTTCTCCTGCCATTGCCTACTTCACTTCTGGATTATATGAACAATTCACTATCTTCATTTATATTTTTCTCTCCTCCAAGAATTCCTTTCTCCCTATGGGGCACCTGGGAAACCCACTTCATTTTTCAAAACTCAATTTACATATTATGTCTTTTGTGCAGTCTTCTTTTTAGTGTTGTGATCACACGCTCCTTTTTGCTACCCTTGCACTTCTGCATGCCTGATTGTTGCACTCGCTACACTGTATTGTGATTGTATTTTTTACATATCTCTGTGTTCTCCTGGGCAACATTCCTTGGGGCCAGGGACTACCTTTTTTCATCTATTGATGTTGCCTTAGCATGTTACTTGTTGTGAAGTAGTTAGTTATAAAAATGAGATTTGAATAAATTAAAAATTGTTATGTACATATTACTTATCACTTTACAGATATAACAGGAAAAAGTATTAATGTTGGTGCTGAAAGTTCACTTCTAGTAAATGGTGGTGGTACTTGACTCTACTTATAATACTTTTCCCACTATTTTATATCTTTCTACCTGATAGCTCTTCTTTATTTCCATCTATGTTTCCTTATTACTAAACTAAGAAAAACAGGTATGAGGGTAGGGCTAGGCCATACGTGGCTGGAATAGTAAAGAAATTGTGTGGGGTTTTCATCAGAAAATCCTGAAGCATACAGGTCTGCATGTTCCCTTTGAGGCATGTGGAGGGGTCTGTTTCTGATTTCTTTTACATTGTCAATGTGGATGATCATTTTTTACTGCTCGGGTGGTTGTGGTGGGGAGTGACAGAATGTTCCTTTCCTGCTCCTGATGTTTCAGTCCTGTCAAGAGAGCTCTTAGGGTCATTTCAGCCCTGCTTCTTTACTGACTCTGCCCCAGGGTGATCAAGTGACTTATATAGAAAGCTTGAAAAGAATTAAGTGAGCATGCTTGCCTTGACTAATTCTGTCCTCTCCCTTGAGAGTGTGAGTGAGTGTCTTCTGTTTCTCTCATTCTGTGTATTACTAGTTAGTAAATCTGCCCAATTCTGGGGTTCCGTTATGTGATCATCTTATTGAAACTGGATTCTCAAGCCAGGGCTATCAACAGTAACTGGAATATTCGGCCCTCCATCTTTCCGCTTTAATCTTATTTCCTAATTTATTCCAAACCAAATGGAATTAAGGCATTGTACTTCCTGGAAGGTAATTAAAAGACCCTAACACTTGATGTATTACCTGGGAACACTGAGAAATAAAGAGAAAGGAGCAGACATTTTAGAGAGCAAAATGTCCATGTGGAAGATATTTTGTTACTGCCAAGGAAGGTAGTCTAGTGCCTTGGTTTTTAATGTATGGTGGGATGTTGAGACCTTTGACTGTGTGAAAATATTTAGGTTTGTGCAGTAAACTGCTGAAGCCTAGAAAAGGTTTAAGGCATGCTGTATAAGTGTCCCATGCTTGCTGGGAGACTAATAAACTTGAAGGCTTAACACAATAGAAATGTACTATCTCACAGTTGTAGAGGCCAGAAGTGTGATATCAAGGTGTCAGCAAGGCTGCCCTCCCTACAGATGCTCTAGGAGATTCTATCCCTTGCCTCTTTCTGGTTCTGGTGGTTGCCATCTTCCTTGGCTTGAAGCCACATCACTCAGTTTTTGTCTCTGTCTTCACATCACCCCCTTTCTGTGTCTGTATCTTCTCTTTTGTCTGTCTCAAATGTCCCTCTGCCCTTCTTTTATAATAAGGACAATTGTCATTATATTTAGGACCCATCCAGATAATATAGGATGGAAATCCCATCTCAAGATCCTTAATGACATTTGCAAAACTTTTTTTTTTTTTCAAATGCGGTAACAGTCAAGGATTAGGACATGGATATATCCTTTTGGGGGCCACCATCCAACCCACTATACCAGCCGTAAGAAACTTTGATTTTGGCTGATGGCTGCAGCTTATGGTGTGGGAGAGTGGCTGTTTCTTTCGAGCCACTTAAGTAAAGTTCTGACATAAAGAAAAGGGGCGTTAGGGAGTTGCAGGTGACTGAGCAATACCTGGAGCAGAATGAATAAGGCACCTGGAGGGTCTTTAGTATACAGAGACCTTTACCTGGCACTTGACTTGAGAGTGTGCAGGAGTTTACAGGGCAGGAAAGTCTCAGGCAGCCGTCCACCTTGCCTTACTCTTCCGGTACAGTTTTTCCCAAGCAGGCTTGACTGAGACAAAGACTCAATTGTAAGGAAAACATGTTTTGTAGAACTTGTCGGCATTGACACATAGGGTCTACCATAGGCTGAAGTGACTCCCTTTACATGTGGACCCAAGCTGACACTGGATTTGTCAATTATGTTGGAGAAAGAAATGTTCTCTTAAAGGCAGCCACCTTTGGTCTATACAGTTCCATAGCAGGAGGCAGTGAAAATGGCCATGGCTGCCTAGGACTGTCAAATCTATGCATCAGAACTGGAGGTGTAATGTCACTTCACAGAACCCGTAATCAGTTCAGTACTGCAGTGTGAACCACAAGGTCATCAAAGAGGAAGGATAACTCAAGAGTCCACGTGTGACAGATGCTCAGGGCTGTGCATTTCACGTGGCAAATTCATAGTGACAAATCAACGTCAGGCTTCAAAGATTCCTCCTGGTTCCAAGTTCATAGGTCAGAAATTTCAGTGAAATGGCATAGACTAATGGACATCCTAGTGAGGCTAAAACGAAAGAGACTTTATCTTTCTCTCAAATGCCATTGAGTTTCTGCTTTGTTCTTTGGTCAAATTCTGTACTGGATTCTGGGAGTGGGGGATTGATTGGCTTGCTTTTGAGATTGTTTTTAAATTTGGGAGATAGTGCTGTAAAATCAAATTGTATCTTAGTAACTCTTTGGACTCTTTAAAAGCATGGTTCATGAGAGACTTGATAAACTGATAAAATAGCCAAGGCCCTGAGAGACACACACCCGTGTCAGTGACAGAAGTCCAAGCTACAGATACTGAAGGAGGCCTCAGTCCCATTCAGGCAATGAAAGCCCTGTCACTGAGAATGAACCAAATGTACATTTGGGAGGATGGTTTATGGACATTTAGGACTTTGGATTTTTAACCCACAGTAACAAGGAAACTTGATTTCAAAATTGGACTTTAATACTTTGGGACCTTAATTCATAAGAGCGTTTAATGTGTGCCCTTTTAATTTCTCTGTGAAGAATCTGATACAGGTGTACTTTCACATTTGCAACATTTCTATGATTTCTGAATTGCATTACTGGATGCTTTCATGTATTTAATCTTAGTTTGTCATTTAACCTCATCAACTTTCTATGGTTAGCTGTGCTGTGGATGGCTGGTAGAACAAAAAGTTGTTTCTGATCATTGAATATGAGTAGCCCTGGAGTTAATTTAAATTAAGGCAATTTCTCACCCATATCAGAGACATCTGCGATGAAACTCTAAGTTGTCCACCAGCAGTTCCCGGAGGCCACTCAAATGAGTAGCCCCATAACAGTGTGAGCAGGACTGTCCTGATAAAGGTCTTTTCTTTTTCCTGAAGGGAGAGCCACATTCCATTAATTACAGGCTTAAAGGCATAGTTGAGTGGGTTAAGAGATTGAAAAAAACAGGGAAGCATTAGTGACAATTTCCCTTCTCATTCCTAATGGTACCAGCATGTGAAGGGAATTTGAGTAGTATAACTTTTAACCTCCCTCCTCTTATATTCACTGACACTGGCTAGGTGAGGTGACCTACTTGACTGGCAAAGTTGGGAAGAATAACTGGCCATGCTTTGCTAAGCTCTTCATTCCTTCATCTTGGGAGTGAGTCTGGTGATAGAGAGACAAAAGTTCTCTGCTCCACTGTGGACATGCCCCTTTCACATGGGTTTGCCTGGAACCAACTTGCTGCAATAAAGTGGGTAAGTCTGGATAATTCTAGAATTCAGTTGACAGACTCACTTGGCTGTCTCATGAAGCCCCATTTTCCAACATGGGCTCTAACAGTAAAATGTGACATAATGTGTGGACTCCAGTGCAAAATGAAAATATAGTGCCTCTTGTTCAAACTGCAAAGAAAAGGTGTTGTTGAAAGTATTTGCACCGGGGTGCATAGTGTCCTCCCCAAATTCATGTTCACCTGGAACCTGTGAATGTGCCCAAGTAAATTCTTTTTTCAGATAGAATCGAGATAAGATGACATCATACTAGATTAGGGTGAGCCCTAAATGGGTTCTATGGGTTGTTCTCTCTTCTGTTTTTCATATATGTCATCTTTTTCAGCAGAAGTGTTTGGCTAATATTGGGAAGTAACACGAGTAAGAAAGGATATGATAAGATTCCTTGGACATTCTTCTTTCTTAAAAAACAAACTGCTTTCTTTCTGTGTTAGAAGTAAGTTCAGATTCAAATGGAAAGCATGGCCTCCCAGAGCTCTTAACACCTTCACTTAGTCTTGGATGTGACCAGTAGCACAGAATTCTGGTGGAACTCAGTAAGACTCCAAATGGGTACCAAATAAGCATGTCATGGAAAGCACACCATAAGCAGGGTGAAAACTAGATGTGAATGGGGCAGCAGGAATGGTGGCAGACACACATATTGCACATGCCTCCTCTGCTCATGCGTATATTTTATTGTCCCATAAAGTTTACTTACAAACGTAAGTTCAAAGATAAAATCATTAAGAATTTCAAGACAGCAATAGCAGAGCATGAAACCAAGCAAGCGTGGGGCCCTTCTGAGCATGGTTCATGCGGGACTTGATCAACTGGTAAAAGAGCCAAGGCTCTGAGATACCCACACCATGTCAGTGACAGAAGTCCAAGCTACAGATATTGAAGCAGCCCTCACTGCCACTCAGGCACAGAAAGGCCTGTCACTGAAAATGAACCAAAATGTAAATTTAGGAGGATAATTTATGGACTTTTAGGACTTTGGATTTTTAACCCACAATAACAAGAAAACTTCATTTCAAAAGAAAGTGTGAGGTCTTCAAGTTTGCTTTGGTTGTTAAGGGTCCTTTGTGGTTACATATCAATTTTGAAGTCGTTTCTTCTATTTCTGCCAAAATAGGGGATTTTGATAGGCATTGCATTAAATCTGTAGGTAGCTTTGTGTAATATGGACATTTTAACAATAGTTCATGAACGTGGGATGTCTTTCCATTTATTTATGTTTTCCTTAATTTCTTTCAATAATGCTGTAGTTTTCAGTGTACAAGTCTTTCATGTCTTTAGTTAAGCTTATTCCTAAGTATTTTATTCTTTTTGATGCTATTGTAAATGGAATTGTTCTCCTAATTTCTTTTTTGGATTGTTCATTGTTAATGTGCAGAAATGCAAGTGATGCATATATGTTGATTTCATATTCTGCAAACAAACTTTGCTAAGTTGTTTTATTAGTTCTAATAATTTTTTTGTGAAATATTTAGCATTTTCTACATCTTTTTCAATAGTTTCCCTTTCAGCCTCAGTGTATCCTTAAATCTAGGGGACATTTTGACCTCCGTCTTAGGCTTTCATCTTAATTCTCAACTTCTTCAGAGTCTTAGCTGGTTAGTGTTCTCCTTATTGTTTGCCACTTTGGAGAATCCAATAAAATGTTGTACTCAAGGTGAGACCTCTTTTCTCTTCCACCTCTGAACCTGAATATCACTTATTACTTACTTCATTCTCTTAGAACTTAGCATTCGAAGTTTAAATGGTGATCTTTCTTAAAGGAGGTCAATATGCTCACCGAATTCAAGACCTCTGGTGAGTTGTGTCAAGTGTGTAGGAATCATATTAACTTTTTGGCTGTTAGCCCCCATAGAAACATTTCTAAAGTGGCATTTGAGCTTGATATTCAGGTTTATTGGACACCGCATTAAAGAGTTTAACAGAATAAGAGTAGGCTGGTCGTTCCTAAAGCTGACTTTATCCAAGGGTGACCTTGTAGCCACCTGCATCAGGCTCATCCTCGTTGAGTCATTGAGTGCCCTCAACCCCCCTAAACTGTAAACTCCTTATAGACAAGAATTATGTTTTATAGCTCTTGTTCCCCTTCCCTATACCTAAACATGCCTGGAATGGAAGGTGCCTCTACGAACAGATGTTGCTTTATTTTAAACTACATTTAGTACATGTATATGTTCATTTCCCTCTGGGAAAGGAGGCTACATTCCACAGGATTCAAATATTAAGCTGTAAACTTTCTTGAACCCACAAATATATAAATAGTTGCATAACTATCCTGTCTCTATACAGCTCTAAGATGATTATATCAAAGTATGGTCATTAATTGTTTTTGGGTTTTTTTTGTCTTTTTGTTTTTGCAGTATGCGGGCCTCTCACTGTTGTGGCCTCTCCTGTTGCGGAGCACAGTCTCCGGACGTGCAGGCTCAGAGGCCATGGCTCACGGGCCCAGCCGCTCCACAGCATGTGGGATCTTCCCGGACCAGGGCACGAACCCATGTCCCCTGCATCCACAGGTGGACTCTCAACCACTGCGCCACCATGGAAGTCCCCATTAATTGTTTTTAATTGCAAACAGATAATAAGCAAAGTGAAAGGAACTTTTTCCACCAAAGTAAAGGCCAAAGTTCAAAAAGTCAAATTAATATGGGATTTGTTGCTATTCTAAATAGTAAAGAACACTGACAAGAAATATCACAGTGCTGGTTGCTATTATCATCTTCTCATTTTCCATTACAATTGTCTATATTATCTTCATGGGATATCACTGAAGTTATCAAGGTTTCTTAATTGTCAAATTAAAAATCAAAATCCCTTGAAATACCAATACAAAGAAAACTGAGTCAGAACATGAAAAAATGTTTTAGACAAGTTGACAACATATATTCGTTGCTTATTTCTCTTTTTGAGAGAAGTTCCATCTTATTCACACCCACATGTACAATAGACTGAATAAAATACAACCCCATCACTCAATGGTGATAAAAAAAGGAAAGACAAGCTGGTTCCAGAAAATTCCCCTATTTATTCCTAGTATCTTGTTGCATCCGGCAAAAAAGAGCATTTTGAAATATTCTCTAAATTTTTGTATTTTATTTTATAATAATTTGCTTATTTATCTCAATGTAAATGTTAAAAACGCATGAGAAATATTTTAACATTTGACATTTGACTATTCCTATCTATTTCCTTAATGTTTCCTTTGTGTCCTATGATGATCTTTTGGGATAGACAGTACATACCACTCTCATACTCCCCAGAGTCTACAGCCCCATACACATGCAAAATAGCTTGTGAGGATGTGTTAACATACACTTGGTTGAGGCAGGAAGGCTGTAGAGTACATAGTTTTTACACCTCAACATTTTAAGTGTTTTTGGAAAGTAACCCTAGTTTGAGTGCAAGTTCCATCGACTTATCAAATGCATTTCATGTATACCTAGGTATGTCCAGTAAAATGGTAAGGCTATATTACTGGGAGACTATTTACATGAGCAAGTGAAAAGACATCGTGAAAGAATATATTATAACCAAGAGTCAGATATAATACGTCAATCAAATAGAATGTAGATCCCAGAAACATATCCACACATATAAGGACAATTGATTATTCAACAGAGTTGCAAAGCCAATTTCGAGGAGAAAGGATAGTCTTCTTGACAAATGGTGCCGGAAGCATATAGCACACAGATACCGTGCATAGATAGCCATATGCAAAAGTATGACCTTTGATCCCTACTTCACACCATATAAAGATTTAACTAAATGTAGATCAAAACATAAATCTCTAAAACGTGGATGAAATTATTTTGACCTTGGGTTAAGCAAAGATTTCCTAGAGATGACACCAAAAGCAAGATCCATAAAAGAAAAAAAGTGATAAATTGGGTTTCATCTTTGGAAGCCATTATTAATAAAAGAAAAGCCACAGCTTGGAAGAAAATATTTACAAATTATATACCTGAAAAGACTTGTGTCTCTAACATGTATGGAACTCTCAAAACTCAGTAATTAGAAAAATTTTTTAAATTAAGAATATGGGTAAAAATATTTTAAAAGAGATCCTGCCAAGGAGGTGTACGGATGCAAATAAGCACATGAAGTTGCTCAATGTAATCAATTATTAGCTAAATGAAAATGAAAGCCCCAGGAGATATCACTACACATGTATTGAATGGCTAAAATTAGAAAAGTCCAACCACACCAAGTATTGGTGAGGCAGTGTAGGAACTGAAAGACTTTTACAATGCTAGTGGGAAGGAAAATGGTGCAGTCACTTCAGTCAACAGTTTGGCTGTTTCTTTATAAGTTGAACATACACCTACCGTATGATCCAGCATTTCTGCACCTAGATATTTATGCAAGAAAAATGAAAGCATATGTTCATACAAAGACTTGTACATGGATCATCACAGCATCTTTATTTTTAATAGACAGAATTGTACAACCTCGAGCATCCATCAACAGGCGAATGAATAAACCTACTGTGGTATACTCATACAGTGAAACACTACTCAGCAAAGCAAAGTGATAAACTATTGATACCCACAAAAATATGAATTACACTCAAAATAATTACATTGTGTGAAAGAAGCCAGATAAAAGAGTCCTCACTGTGTGAATCCATTTATATAAATTGCTAGAAAAATGCAAACACATCTCTAACGATACAAAGCATATCAGTGGTCACCTGGGTATGTGGAGGGGTGGAATGTGAGGGGAAAAATGGGGCTTTATGAAATGAGGCATAAAAACACTTGCAAGTGATGGATATGTTCCTTTCCTTGATTGTGTTGGCAGGTCCATGGGTATATGCATATTTCAGAACTTAAATTGTGTTCTTTAAGGATGTGCAATGTACTGTGTGTCCGTTCTATTTAACAGAGCCATTAAAATCAGGCTAAGAACAGACGTTTGTCTCAACAAATAAATGTAGCAAAGAACACAAAAGTCAAGTACAGTATGATCTCTGTCAGTTGAATTTTCCTAGTTTATTTCCCTCAAAAAATATATCCGAGTCCTTAAAAGAGATGGGACTCTTAATAAAAGGTAAAAAAAAACCCGGCAAAGCCATCAGCAGGGTGAGCTCCAGCTACTTTTCAATTGTGGGACACTAGGTGCATGGTGCAGACATGCTAGGATGTTTGTTCTTCCTGCCCAATATTTTAGAGAGGATATTAAACACCCCCATTAAATGCCTGCAAGTGATAGCCAGAGTGGAGTTTGGAGAATGATGTCTGTGATCTTTAGTATGGTTGTGCCTTTGTAAAGAATCTCACTCAGAATTTCCAGGGTAATTTTGGAGTCAACTTTTTTTTGTTTTTTGGATGATATATATGTCTAACTCACCTCAAGAATATATCCACATAGACTTGAAGTTAGGGACCAGCTGGTGTAAATTTGTGTGGTTATCTCCTGTCCTAACCTTTTAGCTTCTTTTTGTTCCTTGATTGTAGTTAAGCTTCATCTTGCCTCAGGGCCTTTGTATTTGCTGTTCCCATGTTTTGGAAATATTATTTTCAGGAAAATTGTCCATAAATTATTCCTTTTTATTCTTTGGCACTCATCTCTTAAAGATATTTTTTTTTCCTTGATTGTCCTACCAGCCTAACTTAGTCCCAATTTATCAGATTACCTTACTTCTTTCACAGAATAATAATAAAAACAAATATTATCTTTGGTGTCTCTTTGTATTTAGATGAACTTCTTCCCAAAGAACTCAAGCCCCACAGTGACAGTTTGTTACCTTTCTTATCCCTTATTCTGGGTCTTAGAACTGTGTCTGGCATGTAGTAATCATTCGAGGTCTGTTGACTGTGTAAAGAATATGTGAGTAGATGAACAGATTTGGAGTTATTTGAGGTCGCTCTTAATGATGGCTGGTGTTGGTGATTAAATTAAAATTGTAGGTTTTAGAGTTGGAGGTGATCTTGCTGAGTCTCACAACTACAGCAAAACTCTCCCTACTGTAGCATCCCTGACAGATAATCAAGTCTGAGCTTGAAAAACTGTGTATGAAAGACCCTAACCAGGGCAACCTCGTAGCTTTCTTCAAGCAGATCACAACCTTCCATGGGAGTTTGCTGCCTATTATTCAGCTGTAATTAGGAGAAAACGGTTTGATTTACCCAGAAGCATCTTCTCTCAGTCTCCTTGTTCTAGTTCCTAGAGAATAGACAGGACAGAGTTTCCTCTAAATTACATCCTTTTGGGTTTGCATGCATGCTTGTAACAAAATAAGCACCATGCTATGGCAAAATTCCACTTGATTGTCTGCCACTTGTTGCTACATTCCTTGTTAGTGTTTAGAAATAATTTATCTTAATGTTCCACATTATAATTGATGGAGTACAGAAATAAAAGAGATCTCGGGGTTATGTCAGAAGCAATCAGACAGATATTTTAACTTACCCTTTTAATGTTTTTAATGCTGACACTGTGAGGAATTGAGCAGTATAATCACCGCGTTATTGCCATTGCTGAAGAAATGTATTTCTGGTGAAATTTATGGTCACTTTGAAAGCATTAGCTGATGGGGGATTTGTCAGCTACATCTTAGAGCTCTGAGCATTTCTCAAAAAGTTGTGATATGAAACAGCTCTGCCTTTTCTTGTATTTCTGTTATGTTCAACTACTTCACAAAAAGCATTCCTGAAATAATGATGGGCTTAGTTGAGATTCTTTTGGGTCCTAAGGGACCAATATGTGTGCATAATAGTGTCGAGTTACACAGAGCCTGGATGTTTGGCTCCAGACTGAAAGCCCCATGGAGTCGTTTTCTCACATCTGTTCACCAATGTGTATGAATGGAGAAAACAAAAGTTCTTGTTTGTTCAATCAAGGGGAGCCACACTCCTTTTACTTATGCTGAGACAAACAAGTAAAGAGGTGTAAAATATCTGAAAAGAGCCTCTGAAGGCTTGGTAGAACGCTTAAGTAAGATGTAGAGAATATACAACAAAAAGAAAAGCAAGTGAATTCTGCTGGCAAACTTTTTCAAGGACAGCTAACAAAATAATAATAGTAGTAACAACAATAGTAAGATTGATTTTAAAAGACTTAAGAGTGGCATGGATTCCTAACCCCTCTACATGTATTAACTCCACGCCACAGCTCTGTAAAATGGGTGAGGTTATTAAGCCCTTGTTTTTCAAAGAGGAAGTGAAACACAAAGAAGTACCACTCCTGAAATCCCACCACTAATAAGTAGTGGAGCTGGGGAAAAAAGATCCAGGCAAATTAATTTCACAGTTAGTGCTCTTAACCAATAGGTTATGTCCCACAGGTAATATTTGCACATTTTGAAATCACTTTACAAATACTATTTTTACCCTTAAAGTACACAGAGGATACCCAGGGAAATTGGCATTATAATTATTTTTATATCTTTGCCAATACTCTGTTAACTTTTGGCAGTTCAGTATCCTTCCCCAACTTCTTAAAAATTCAGCTTACAATCCAAAAAATAAGGGCTAGTGAAAATAAATGTCTTGTAAATCCAGTTCAAGAGAGCAACTAAACTAAGGCCCCCAAGGATGTAAAAGAGAAAGCAAAAGAAAAGAAGAGACAAGAAGCCCAAACCCTATGATTAAGCTCCACGTTGTTAGGTAAAGGAGCATTTAATTAATGCTTCTTTAATACCTTGTGCACAGAGGCGTGGCTCTACAGAAGCCAAGGAGTCTCCCTTTCATCACTGATTCATGGTATGCTTCTGGCAGGGTCACTTCCTTCTTTGAGTCTCAAAGCTTTTCATCAGTACAGTGAGGGAAATGGAATAAGGTCAACTCTCACAAGCCAGCCCTCATGTTCTCTCATGTTACCTGTGAGCCTAGGTAAGTGCCGAATGTCTTTAACATGACAGATTATATTTTTTCTTAACCACTTCTCTTCTCCTGATTTTTACATAATTTCTAATACATAGTAGAATAGTAGAAAAGGAAAAATACCACACTGAAAAGTAACTGATACACTAACTTTCCATTCTCATTTCACTGCCAATTCAGCCAAACGCCTTCTGTAGAATTCTGATGCAGGCCATGAAAACACACTGTAAGTGTTCCAAAGTCTTTTCCATATTTGGTAGTCCTGTGATTTCCTTTGGCAGAACTATCTTGGACTGTCATCTGAAAATCTATCAAAAAGAAATTAAGTAATAGGATTTCGTATGAATGGTATTGGAGAAAAAAATCCTTGAACTTATCTTACTGAGGGAACCTTCATCCATGTACAAAATCAACAAGGAGCTTTAAACTTTAAAGGCAACATATTCCCATGAATAGAAGGGAGAACATAACACAACTTATATACAATGCTAACATTATGTACATACACATATATACAAGTGATCTTAAAATATATTCCAAGATATTAATTGGATTAAAGTTTGGGGCATTTAAGCATTTTTTCTCATAGAGAACATTATACTTTAAGGCACATACAGACACACATATCTGCCCCGCTGGCCTCTCACAGTTTCAGTTGATTCCAGTCATGCCCCCAGTTCATTTCCCCATATATTTATTCTCAGATTAGTGATTTTTGAACAGGTGTTCCTCTCTTTAGAAATACCTGTGCCATGACCGCAGAGTAATCAGATTTCTTTTTGGCATTTGGTGGCATATGATGGGGAAAGTGATGAGTTGTATGACAGGAGAGGTACAAGGTGAACCTTAGAGTAACTAAGACTTTATGCATAGTTCTTAATCCCAAAAGGAACAGAGAAAGATAGCAGCAAAAGTCATTGGAATAAAGGACCTCTGAGATGAATCAGCATTAGGATAATTCATTGGTTACTGACTGTCCAGTCGGTTTAGGTTATAAAGTATTCCTGAGTGACTGCATCACTTTATGAAAAGATCTACCTAACTATAGATTTCTTTTGCTGGAATTAGTTTATATGGCAATAATACACATAGAGAATGGCAATTGTGAATTCATGTCTTCCCCAAATTGAAGACATTCGTTAAGGTACAAGTTTCCCCAAGACTGCAAATGATTTATCCATATTATACTAACTGAGACTGTGTTTTAGCATTCTTGTTTGTTAAAGGAGATAACAAGGCTAACTTTGAGTAGATTAATAGCAGGATACTTAGAAAATACTTTCAGGTTAAGTTTTGTAAACAAAGTTCACTGTTTACCCACCAAGAGCAAATCAGCTCATTTAGTATTGCAGGAAATGCCTTCATACTTTTTCACTGCCACTAAAGGAATTTAAAACACCTGTTGGATATATTCCCTCCTAGAATGCCATTTGTACACTTATTCCTAATAGGGCCTGTTATTTTAAATTCAAACTCATAAGGCTCAGAACTGATACTCAGTATTTTTAGTGATCACATGGTTTAGGGTTCTCAGATTTGGGCTCAGACTTGCATTTCAAGCATTGCAATCTGGGCTTGTTAAATGATTTCCTTACAACCAGGAAAAATTGTTTATCTGAATCTAAAGTCCAGTTAAAGAAATGTGATAGTGGTGATAGTGGTTGATGAAGCCGACTAGCATAGCAGCTAGGGCAATTATAGACAAGTTACATTTAACCTCTCTGTGCCTCAGTGTCTTCCTCTGAAACTGAGTTTCTTCATCAATGGGGATAAATACTGGTACCAATCTGACAGAGTTATTGTAAGAAATGAAGGAGTTCACAAATTTCCTAAAGGCTTAATGTTTGGCTTGTCATTACTAAATGCTGGTAATTATTAGTAAAACAATATCCCTCTATTATTTATTATATCAAAATAATAATGGTAAGAGCCTGTTATTTTAGTAGTTCTATTTTTTGGTCATATAGTTTAGACTAACTCATATTGTTTAAATGTGAAACCAAGAAGAAAAACAGTTTTGTTTTGTTTTTTTTAATCTGGTCAAGGAACCCAAATCACCTAATTCAGAAATGTTTCTAACTTGGCATCTGCTTTGAATCTGTCACAGCCAGAGAAAGTTTATTGTCTCAGAAAGTGACAGCCTTGTATTTGTGTAGCATAAAAAAAGAAGATACATGCTAGATAAGATACATACCCCTTATCATAGTCATGCCACATATAGTGTAGCACTATTCCTGCTGGGTTCAAACATTGTGATCCAGAGCCTGCCATTGCCTATTATCAGGAGCAGGAAAGCATAAGAACCATATGTGTTTGCCCTTAAGTTGGTCTACAACACAGAGACTGTCAATCAGCCTCTGATTGTACCCTCCCCGTGGACAACCTTCTGTGCTTTTTTTTTTTTTTGCAGTACGCAGGCCTCTCACTGTTGTGGCCTCTCCCGTTGCAGAGCACAGGCTCCGGACTCGCAGGCTCAGCGGCCATGGCTCACGGGCCCAGGCGCTCCGCAGCATGTGGGATCTTCCCAGACCGGGGCACGAACCCGTGTCCCCTGCATCGACAGGCGGACTCTCAACCACGACACCACCAGGGAAGCCCTTCTGTGCTCTTTTGAGTATGCTTAGATGGAGTCTACCATCTGTGTGGTGGGACTTCACTTCGCTTCAAGTTTGTCCAAGTAGAAGGGTGAAATTAACAAATACTAAACAAATTTGTGGCTGTCCAAACTAGGAAAATAGTTAAAGAATCAGGACATGAAGAATCAGGCAAATACTCATTTGGCATCAACCCAATAAAAAAGCTTCTTGGCGAGAAAAAAGTTGCCAAAGATGAAAGCCCAGAATAGTGCTACTTTAGCCTAACCACAGTGTCAAAGCAAATAACACACATACACGCAAACGCAAAAGGAAGCCCTCTTCACATTACTGCCCCGAAGTCCTTTATTGGTCTTCAGATTTAGCAGATTAGGTAGGTTGATGGTTGTCCTTTACAGACTGGATCCACCTAACAAGACTGGTTACTAACAGAATATCTCTGTTTTGTCATTTAATAGACATCCCAAACTTAATATACCTTGCAATCAAATACACACATAGTCACTCATGCTTTTTCTGTAGACTTTCCAAAACAGAAAAGCGCAGCTCCATTCTTCCTGGTGCTCAGTTACAAAATGTGATTCATCTTTGACGTTTTTCTTTCTCTCTCCTGTCACATCCAATACACAAGCAAAATGTGTCAGCCCTATCTTTGAGATAGAACCAGAATTTGACAGTTTCTCGATTTTTCCACTGTTACCACTCAGGATTAAGATTTCGTTGTCTGTCATCTTAATTATTATCCCTCTGAACTGTGTCCTTAACACAGTGGCCAGAGAACCCTTTGAGAATCTAAGTCAGAAGAATTATGTGACTTCAGGGTCTTCCCCTTCATCATAGTTGAAGCTGAAGTTCTTAAAATGCTGGAAATTTGCTACATGATTACCCTCCACATTATATATTTGATCTCATCTCCTCCACCTCTACTCCTTGCTCACTCTTTGCCAAACACCTTATACTCTTTAGTCCTTGATGTTCAACAAGTATAGTAGGTAGACATTTTCAATTGCTGTTCCCTTTACCTGAATTGCTGTTCTCTTTACTATACAGTACTCATCCACTCACTCTTTACTATCTACAGTACTCATCCACTCACTGTTTTCTCAAATATCACCGTCTCCATTATGAGGCCTTGCTTGGATTCCCTGTAATAACCTGCAGCCCCACTAATACACCCTACCTCCTTAGAAGCCTCCCTTCTGCTGTAGAATCTGTTGAATGAATGAATGGAGTGAGCTATGTCTAATTTCCAAAAAAATAAACATCAACCGTAAACACTTGTTGAGAGACGGGTTCAGGGTATAAAGAATAAAAGAAGTGTAAATTCAGGCCTTATCATTCACCATCCATTCCCTCAGGCTTCTGCTATGGTGTATCTTTGAATAAAAAGCACAATTTGAGGGCTTCCCTGGTGGTGCAGTGGTTGGGAGTCCGCCTGCTGATGCAGGGGACATGGGCTCGTGCCCCGGTCCGGGAAGATCCCACATGCCATGGAGCGGCTGGGCCCGTGAGCCATGGCCGCTGAGCCTGCACGTCCAGAGTCTGTGCTCCGCAATGGGAGAGTTCACAACAGTGAGAGGCCTGCGTATCACAAAAAAAAAAAAAAGCACAATTTGATAAGACTAATTAATTGCTTAAATTAGTTAGAATCCCAAACACTTTATAGTAGAAATGTGAGAAAAATTGTGTCAGAGATTCTCAACAAAATGTTAGCAAATTGAAGCCAAAAAAGTATAAAAACAATTGTATACCATGACCAAACGGGATTTGTGTCAGGTATGTAAGGCTGGTTCAACACTTCAAAATTAATTAATACAATCCAACCAAGACAAAAAAAGGAAAAAAAAAAACATATAAATACATGCGGAAGAAGCATTTGACAAAATCCAGCATGCACTCATGAGAAAAACTCTCACTAAACTAGGAATAGAGAGGGACTTTCTTAATTTGATAAATATGATCTACAAAAAAACCAATAGCTAACATCATACTTACTTGAGAGAAACTCAATGCTTTCCCACTAAGATTAAGCACAAGGCAAGGATGTCGTCCTTTATTATAACTTTTCAATATTTTGCTGCAAGTCCTTGCTAATGCAATAAGGCAAGAAAAGAAAATAAAAGGTGTACAGATTGAGAAGAAAGACATAAAGCTGTCTTTGTTCACAGGTGACATGATCATCTATGTAGACAATCTTAGAGTTAACCCAAAACTCCTGTAACTAATAAGTGATTATAGCAAGGTTGCAGTATCCAAGGTTAATATACAAAAGGCAATTGCTTTCCTATATACCAATAATGAACAAGTTGAATAGGTTAAAACAAAACCCACACTATTTACATTAGCATTGCCACAAATGTAATACTTCAGTATAAATCTAATAAAATATGTACAACCTCTATAGGAGGAAAACTACAAAACCGTGATGAATGAAGCCAAAGAATAACTAAATAAATGGAGAGATATTGCATGTTCATGAACAGGAAGACTCTGTATTATCAAAATATCAGTTCTTTCCGACTTAATCTATAGAAATCCAGTGCAATCCCAATCAAAATCCCAGCAAGTTATTTTATGGATATTGGCAAACTGATTCTAAAGTCCATATGAAGAGGCAAGAGACCCAGAATAGCTATCACCTCATTGAAGGACAAAGTTGAAGGAATGACACTACCCAGCTTGAAGACTTATTAGGAAGGTTCAGTAATCAAGTCAGGGTGGTATTGGTGAAAGAACAAATAGATCAATGTAACAGAATAAAGAGCCCCAAAATAAACCCACATAAATACAATCAACTGATCTTTGGCAGAAGAACAAAGACAATACAATGGAGCAAAGATAGTCTTTTCATCAAATAGTGCTGAAACAACTGGATGTCCATAGTAAAAATAAAAATCTAGACCCAGACTTTATATCCTTCATAAAAATTAACTCAAAATGAACCACAGACCTAAATGTAAAACACAAAACTGTAAAACTCCCAGAAGATAACATAGGAGAAAACCTAGATGACCTTGGGTATGGCAATGACTTTTAAAATATAACACCAAAGACACACTCCATGAAAGAAAGAATTGATAAGCTAGACTTCATTAAAATAGAAAATTTCTGCTCTGTGAAAATCACTATCAAGATAATGAAAAGACAAGCCACAGAGTGGGAGAAAACATTTGTAAAAGACGCATCTTGTTAAGGTAAAGTGGCAACTTGCAAGCTTCTTACATGTGCAACTGGTGTCATTTATTTTGGTATGTAGTGTGAGGTACAGACTTTAGTTTTAAATGGGTGTGTAGTTTTTTAGGCATCAATTTTAAAGATTATACCTTGACTTTGTCACAATCAAACTTCCCAGACATACTTAGAACTATTTGTGGATATTCTTTCCTATTTAATTTGTATATGTATTCATTCATGTAGTAATGCTACAATGTATGAATTGTAGTGGCTTTATAGTTGTTATATAGCTGCCTGCTAATTAACAGATACTCAACTTCTAATAAAATTTAGGACTTGTACCTGAATGCCTCCAGATTATGTTCTTCATTCAGACTCTTTACTATTCACTCAATATAAATTCAGAGCTGATATACATTAAAAACTGAACTAAAGTGGCTAACATTTTTTAGTTTTCATCTATATTCCTAGATTTAAAATATGAGAAAGTAGAAAATGCAACATTTTTTAAAACCTCTAATGACTCACATTTTCTATCTCTAATTAAAACAGAATACCCTGTGGAATATCTTTGCATCATTTACCCGGTTTCATTAATTCTGGCTGCTGAAGTTAATTTAAATTCACTCTGGTAAAATGAGAGCTCAGTATAAGGTTTTAGCATATTCAGTGAGACTTACAAATAGTCATCTGCTAGGTGGTAAACAGTAAACAGTCTTGTTTATTGCAAATAATCTTAGCCAATAAAAGTTATTTATGCTCCATTTAAGAATAAAGATGTTAATCTGAGATCACAAAACGATCTTTTTGTTAAAGCTAAAAGCAATTCTGCTTTGATTATTTGCAAATGCAAATATTACCCAACTTCTTTCTCCTTCTTTGATAGTTGTATAGAAATAAAACTAAATATAAGAATGTAAGTCAAACCCACTACAAATGAAACTGCACTACAGACCCACTATCTTCAGTGATTTCTGGATGATTTCTCTGCTCAAACCTTCATTCTATCCTCTCTTCCTAAACATAATTGTTTTGTTTTGTTTTTTGGTTTTGAGTAACTTTTATTACACAAGAGATTCATATTCTTTATAGAGAAATCATGTAATCAAATAATCCAAAAATAGATTAAAAAGCAGCCATAATTCCACCTCTCAGATATATTATCACTGTATCTATTTTATAGTATAGCTTTCTTGTATATTTTTTTAACATCTTTATTTCAGTATAATTGCTTCACAGTGTTGTGTTAGTCTCTGCTGTATAACAGTGCATCAGCTATACGTATATATATATCCCCATATCCCCTCCTTTTTGCGTCTCCCTCCCACCCTCCCTATCCCACCCCTCTAGGTGGTCACAAAGCCCCGAGCTGATCTCCCTGTGCTATTTGGCTGCTTCCCACTAGCTATCTATTTTACGTTTGGTAGTGTATATATGTCCATGCCACTCTCTTACTTCGTCCCAGATTACCCTTCCCCCTCCCCATATCCCTAAACAGAATTTTAAGAAGTTAGCCAAGATAAAATGAGAAACTGATTCAGACTTAGGTCCCAAATTTACAGCTTCAATGATTTAGGAAAATCCCTTGACAGCTATACTGAGCCTCAGTTTTCACATTTGTAAAAGGGTGAGGATTAAAAAAACTGATACTTCTGGAAATGCCTGTCATTCTGATTGGATATTTTTAAAATGTTAACTGAAATTTAAATGTATAAATTATAAAAAGAAGATGACAGAAAGGTCTATTATCATTTTATTACCCAGATAAACCCTGGTGGTCCACTGATAAGAAAATTGGCTTCTCTAAGTAGTTTTCTTCATCCTGATTTCTGGACACTCCCTTCTTTAATCTGCTTTTGGAGGCAGCGGGTGACATTTTGGCAAGTTTTATTCAATTTCTTTATGCCTTGATTTTAGGAAAGAAGAATAGTAGCTGTGCTGAGCTCTGCCAGGTCAGATAGAATTTTGGAGTATTCTCTTTCTCTCTCTTGTAGACAGCCACTGTCATTTGGTAAGCCATAAGCCTTTCTTTGTTTTGACTGTGGTTAGTGTGTTTGCTGGATTTCTAAAATATGTTTTTAGTGTTTACTTGTTTAGATTGAAAAGATTGGGCTATATTTTTTAAAGTTTATCCCTCCATTTTGGAAGGCCTTTTAAGTTGTGATATTGCATGCAAGAGAGCTAACGTAATTCTGGACTCCATATTTTCGTGTTTATCTTTTTTTTTTTTTTCCTCAGACTTTGAACCAACAATGGCTAATAATGAAAGGAACTCAGACCCTAATATTTTTTCCTTTGTCAAGCACAGAGAATATGGGAAAAAATGAAATTGGGAAATTGTTTTGCCGTCTGCTTTCCTCCTTTTTGGTCAGTTACCTTAGTCGTCCACCTCACTTTATATTTCTAGCCTGGCTTCAGAAAGACCTGAATTTGATGAACTACACACTGTTGGAGTAGTAGATTGCTAGAAGGAACCAAGATCCAGACAACCTTAAATGGTGGCTTCATGGAATCATATTCAAGAAGGATGGTCCAGGGAAACCTTGAAGATGGCGGAAGAGTAAGACGCGGACATCACCTTCCTCCCCACAGATACATCTACACGTGGAACAACTCCTACAGAACACCTACTGAACGCTGGCAGAAGACCTCAGACCTCCCAAAAGGCAAGAAACTCCCCACATACCTGGGTAGGGCAAAAGAAAAAAAGAAAAAACAGAGACAAAAGAATAGGGACGGCACCTGCACCAATGGGAGGGAGCTGTGAAGGAGGAAAAGTTTCCACACACTAGGAAGCCCCTTCGTGGGCGGAGACTGCGGGAGGCGGAGCGGGGAGCTACGGAGCCGCGGAGGAGAGCACAGCAACAGGGGTGCGGAGGGCAAAGCGGAGAGGTTCTCGCACAGAGGATTGGTGCCGACCGGCACTCACCAGCCCGAGAGGCTTGTCTGCTCACCCACCGGGGCGGGCGGGGCTGCGAGTTGAGGCTCGGGTTTCGGTCGGAGCGCAGGGAGAGGACTGGGGATGGCGGATTGAACATAGCCTGAAGGGGTTAGTGCACCACGGCTAGCCGGGAGGGAGTCCGGGGAAAAGTCTACACCTGCCGAAGAGGCAAGAGACTTTTTCTTCCCTCTTCGTTTCCTGGTGCGCGAGGAGAGGGGTTTAAGAGCGCTGCTTAAAGGAACTCCAGAGATGGGCGCGAGCTGCGGCTGAAAGCGCGGACCCCAGGGACGGGCAGGAGAGGCTAAGGCTGCTGCTGCCACCACCAAGGGGCCTGTGTGTGAGCACAGGTCACTATCCACACCCCTCTTCCGCGGAGCCTGTGCAGCCCACCACTGCCAGGTTCCAGGGATCCAGCGACAACTTCCCCGGGAGAACGCACGGCGGCCTCAGGCTGGTGCAACGTCACGCCGGCTTCTGCCGCCGCAGGCCCGCCCCGCACGCAGTGCCCCTCCCTCCCCCCCCCCCCCCGGCCTGAGTGCGCCAGAGCCCCCGAATCAGCTGCTCCTTTAACCCCGTCCTGTCTGAGCAAAAAACAGACGCCCTCCAGCGACCTACATGCAGAGGCAGGGCCAAATCCAAAGCTGAGCCCCTGTGAGCTGTGAGAACAAAGAAGAGAAAGGGAAATCTCTCCCAGCAGCCTCAGAAACAATGGATTAAACCTCCACAATCAACTTGATGTACCCTGCATCTGTGGAATACATGAAAAGACAACAATTCATCCCAAATTGAGGAGGTGGGCTTAGAGAGCAAGGTCTATGCTTTTTTCCCCTTTTCCTCTTTTTGTGAATGTGTATGTGTATGCTTCTGTGTGAGATCTTGTCTGTATAGTTTTGCTTCCACCATTTGTCCTAGGGTTCTATCCGTCCATGGTTTTTTTTTTTTAATTTTTTTCCTTAATAATTAATTTTAATTTTAATACCTTTATTATACTTTACCTTCTTTCTTTCTTTCTTTTTTTCTTTCTTTCTTTCTTTCTTTCCTTCCTTCCCTCCTTTAGACAACGAATCATCCCAAATTGAGGAGGTGGTCTCTGAGAGAAAGATTTATGATTTTTTTCCCCTTTACCTCTTTTTGTGAGGGTGTATGTGTATACTTCTGTGTAAGAGTTTGTCTGTATAGCTTTGCTTCCAACATTTGTCCTAAGGTTCTATCCGTCCCTTTTTTTTTTCTAAATAATTATTTTTTAATTCAATAACTTTATTATACTTTATTTTATTTTACTGTATCTTCTTTCTTTCTGTCTTTTTTCCTTCCTTCCCTCCGTCCTTCCTTCGTCCCTCCCTCCCTCCCTCCCTCCTTCCTTTCCTTCTTGCCTTCTTTCCTTCTTTGCTTCTTTCTTTCTTTCTTCCTTCCTTCCTCTTTCCTTCCCTCCTTTCTTTCTTTCTTTCTTCCTACTTCTACTAATTCTCTCTGCTTTTTCTCCCTTTTATTCTGAGCCGTGTGGATGAAAGGCTCTTGGTGCTCCAGCCAGGAGTCAGTGCTGTGCCTCTGAGGTGGGAGAACCAACTTCAGGACACTGGTCAACAAAAGACCTCCCAGCTCCACATAATATCAAATGGTGAAAATCTCCCAGAGACCTCCATCTTAACACCAGCACCCAGCTTCACTCAACGACCAGCAAGCTACAGTGCTGGACACCCTATGCCAAACAACTAGCAAAACAGGAACACAACTCCACCCATTAGCAGAGAGGCTGCTTAAAATCATAATAAGGCCACAGACACCCCAAAACACACCACCAGACGTGAACCTGCCCACTAGAGAGCCAAGATCCATCCTCATCCACCACAACACAGGCACTAGTCCCCTCCAACAGGAAGCCTACACAACCCACTGAACCAACCTTAGCCACTGGAGACAGACATCAAAAACAGCGGGAACTACAAACCTACAGTCTGCAAAAAGGAGACCCCAAACACAGTAAGATAAGCAAAATGAGAAGACAGAGAAACACACAGCAGATAAAGGAGCAAGATAAAAATGCACCAGACCTAACAAATGAAGAGGAAATAGGCAGTCTACCTGAAAAAGAATTCAGAATAATGATAGTAAGGATGATCCGAAATCTTGGAAATAGAATGGACAAAATGCAAGAAACAGTTAACAAGGACCTAGAAGAACTAAAGATGAAACAAGCAACGATGAACAACACAATAAATGAAATTAAAAGTACTCTAGATGGGATCAATAGCAGAATAACTGAGGCAGAAGAACGGATAAGTGACCTGGAAGATAAAATAGTGGAAATAACTACTGCAGAGCAGAATAAAGAAAAAAGAATGGAAAGAACTGAGGACAGTCTCAGAGACCTCTGGGACAACATTAAATGCACCAACATTCGAATTATAGGGGTTCCAGAAGAAGAAGAGAAAAAGAAAGGGACTGAGAAAATATTTGAAGAGATTATAGTTGAAAACTTCCCTAATATGGGAAAGGAAATAGTTAATCAAGTCCAGGAAGCACAGAGAGTCCCATAAAGGATAAATCCAAGGAGAAATACACCAAGACACATATTAATCAAACTGTCAAAAATTAAATACAAAGAAAGCATATTAAAAGCAGCAAGGGAAAAACAACAAATAACACACAAGGGAATCCCCATAAGGTTAACAGCTGATCTCTCAGCAGAAACCCTACAAGCCAGAAGGGAGTGGCAGGACATACTGAAAGTGAGGAAGGAGAAAAACCTGCAACAAAGACTACTCTACCCAGCAAGGATCTCACTCAGATTTGATGGAGAAATTAAAACCTTTATAGACAAGCAAAAGCTGAGGGAGTTCAGCACCACCAAACCGGCTTTACAACAAATGCTAAAGGGACTTCTCTAGACAAGAAACACAAGAGAAGGAAAAGACCTATAATAACGAACCCAAAACAATTTAGAAAATGGGAATGGGAACATACATATCGATAATTACCTTAAATGTAAATGGACTAAATGCTCCCACCAAAAGACACACGTTGGCTGAATGGATACAAAAACAAGACCCTTATATATGCTGTCTACAAGAGACCCACTTCAGACCTAGAGACACATACAGACTGAAAGTAAGGGGATGGAAAAAGATATTCCATGAAAATGGAAACCAAAAGAAAGCTGGAGTAGCAATTCTCATATCAGACAAAATAGACTTTAAAATAAGGACTATTAAAAGAGACAAAGAAGGACACTACATAATGATCAAGGGATCGATCCAAGAAGAAGATATAACAATTATAAATATTGATGCACCCAACATAGGAGCACCTCAATACATAAGGCAAATACTAACAGCCATTAAAGGGGAAATGGACAGTAACACATTCATAGTAGGGGACTTTAACACCCCACTTTCACCCATGGACAGATCATCCAAAATGAAAATAAATAAGGAAACACAAGGTTTAAATGATACATTAAACAAGATGGACTTAATTGGTATTTATAGGACATTCCATCCAAAAACAACAGAATACACATTTTTCTTAAATACTCATGGAACATTCTCCAAGATAGATCATATCTTGGGTCACAAATCAAGCCTTGGTAAATTTAAGAAAATTGAAATTGTATCAAGTATCTTTTCTGACCACAATGCCATGAGACTAGATATCAATTACAGGAAAAGATCTGTAAAAAATACAAACACATGGAGGCTAAACAATATACTACTTAATAATGAAGTGATCACTGAAGAAGTCAAAGAGGAAATAAAAAAATACCTAGAAACAGATGACAATGGAGACACGACGACTCAAAACCTATGGGATGCAGCAAAAGCAGTTCTAAGGGAGAAGTTTATAGCAATACAAGCCCACCTTAAGAAGCAGGAAACATCTCGAATAAACAACCTAACCTTGCACCTCAAGCAATTAGAGAAAGAAGAACAAAAAACCCTCAAAGCTAGCAGAAGGAAAGAAATCATGAAAATCAGATCAGAAATAAATGAAAAAGAAATGAAGGAAACAATAGCAAAGATCAATAAAACTAAAAGCTGGTTCTTTGAGAAGATAAACAAAATAGATAAACCACTAGCCAGACTCATCAAGAAAAAAAGAGAGAAGACTCAAATCAATAGAATTAGAAATGAAGAAGGAGAAGTAACAACTGACACTGCAGAAATAAAAAAGATCATGAGAGATTACTACAAGCAACTCTATGCCAATAAAATGGACAATCTGGAAGAAATGGACAAATTCTTAGAAATGCACAACCTGCAAAGACTGAATCAGGAAGAAATAGAAAATATGAACAGACCAATCACAAGCACTGAAATTGAAACTGTGATTAAAAATCTTCCAACATACAAAAGCCCACGACCAGATGGCTTCACAGGCGAATTCTATCAAACATTTAGAGAAGAGCTAACACCTATCCTTCTCAAACTCTTCCAAAATATAGCAGAGGGAGGAACACTCCCAAATTCCTTCTACGAGGCCACCATCACCTTGATACCAAAAACAGACAAGGATGCACAAAGAAAGAAAACTACAGGCCAATATCACTGATGAACATAGATGCAAAAATCCTCAACAAAATACTAGCAAACAGAATCCAACAGCACATTAAAAGGATCATACACCATGATCAAGTGGGGTTTATTCCAGGAATGCAAGGATTCTTCAATATATGCAAATCTATCAGTGTGATAAACCATATTAACAAATTGAAGGAGAAAAACCATATGATCATCTCAATAGATGCAGAGAAAGCTTTTAACAAAATTCAACACCCATTTATGATAAAAACCCTGCAGAAAGTAGGCATAGAGGGAACTTTCCTCAACATAATAAAGGCCATATATGACAAGCCCCAGCCAATATCATCCTCAATGGTGAAAAACTGAAAGCATTTCTACTAAGATCAGGAACAAGACAAGGTTGCCCATTCTCACCACTCTTATTCAACATAGTTTTGGACGTTTTAGCCACAGCAATCAGAGAAGAAAAGGAAATAAAAGAATCCAAATCGGAAAAGAAGAAGTAAAGCTGTCAGTGTTTGCAGATGACATGATCCTATACATAGAGAATCCTAAAGATGCTACCAGAAAACTACTAGAGCTAATCAATGAATTTGGTAAAGTAGCAGGATACAAAATTAATGCACAGAAATCTCTGGCATTCCTATATACTAATGATGAAAAATCTGAAAATGAAATCAAGAAAACACTCCCATTTACCATTGCAACAAAAAGAATAAAATATCTAGGAATAAACCTACCTAAGGAGACAAAAGACCTGTATGCAGAAAATTATAAAACACTGATCAAAGAAATTAAAGACGATACAAATAGATGGAGAGATATACCATGTTCTTGGATTGGAAGAGTCAACATTGTGAAAATGACTCTACTACCCAAGGCAATCTGCAGATTCAATGCAATCCCTATCAAACTACCACTGGCATTTTTCACAGAACTAGAGCAAAAAATTTCACAATTTGTATAGAAACACAAAAGACCCCGAATAACCAAAGCAATCTTGAGAACGAAGAAAGGAGCTGGAGGAATCAGGCTCCCTGACTTCAGACAATACTACAAAGCTACAGTAATCAAGACAGTATGGTACTGGCACAAAAACAGAAAGATAGATCAATGGAACAGGATAGAAAGCCCAGAGATAAACCCACGCACATATGGACACCTTATCTTTGATAAAGGTGGCAGGAATGTACAGTGGAGAAAGGACAGCCTCTTCAATAAGTGGTGCTGGGAAAACTGGACAGATACATGTAGAAGTATGAGAGTAGATCACTCCCTAACACCATACACAAAAATAAGCTCAAAATGGATTAAAGACCTAAATGTAAAGCCAG
The DNA here is from genome assembly GCF_963455315.2 of Globicephala melas. Taxonomy (NCBI): domain Eukaryota; kingdom Metazoa; phylum Chordata; class Mammalia; order Artiodactyla; family Delphinidae; genus Globicephala; species Globicephala melas. The sequence continues at coordinate 34,203,303 of NC_083331.1, read as the reverse complement.
AAACTATCAAACTCGTAGAGGAAAACATAGGCAGAATACTCTATGACATAAATCACAGCAAGATCCTTTCTGACCCACCTCCTAGAGCAATGGAAATAAAAACAAAAATAAACAAATGGGACCTAATGAAACTTAAAAGCTTTTGCACAGCAAAGGAAACCATAAACAAGACCAAAAGACAACCCTCAGAATGGGAGAAAATATTTGCAAATGAAGCAACTGACAAAGGATTAATCTCCAAAATTTACAAGCAGCTCATGCAGCTCAATAACAAAAAAACAAACAACCCAATCCAAAAATGGGCAGAAGACCTAAATAGACATTTCTCCAAAGAAGATATACAGACTGCCAACAAACACATGAAAGAATGCTCAACATCATTAATCATTAGAGAAATGCAAATCAAAACTACAATGAGATATCATCTCACACCAGTCAGAATGGCCATCATCAAAAAATCTAGAAACAATAAATGCTGGAGAGGGTGTGGAGAAAAGGGAACACTCTTGCACTGCTGGTGGGAATGTGAATTGGTTCAGCCACTATGGAGGTTCCTTAAAAAACTACAAATAGACCTACCAGATGACCCAGCAATCCCACTACTGGGCATATACACTGAAAAAAACAAAATTCAAAAAGAGTCATGTACCAAAATGTTCATTGCAGCTCTATTTACAATAGCCCAGAGATGGAAACAATCTAAGTGCCCATCATCGGATGAATGGATAAAGAAGATGTGGCACATATATACAATGGAATATTATGCAGCCACGAAAAGAAACGAAACTGAGCTATTTGTAATGAGGTGGATAGACCTAGAGTCTGTCATACAGAGTGAAGTAAGTCAGAAAGAAAAAGACAAATACCGTATGCTAACACATATATATGGAATTTAAGAGAAAAAAAATGTCATGAAGAACCTAGGGGTAAGACAGGAATAAAGACACAGACCTACTGGAGAACGGACTTGAGGATATGGGGAGGGGGAAGGGTGAGCTGTGACAGGGCGAGAGAGAGTCATGGACATATACACACTAACAAACGTAAGGTAGATAGCTAATGGGAAGCAGCCGCATGGCACAGGGATATCGGCTCGGTGCTTTGTGACCGCCTGGAGGGGTGGGATAGAGAGGGTGGGAGGGAGGGAGACGCAAGAGGGAAGAGATATGGGAACATATGTATATGTATAACTGATTCACTTTGTTATAAAGCAGAAACTAACACACCATTGTAAAGCAATTATACCCCAATAAAGATGTTAAAAAAAAAAAAAGTATGGTCAAGCCAAATTCCTCACTACCATTGTGAAAGGAGTTCCCTATTCCTAAGAAAATGGAACTATGTCCGACTGACACAGAAGATGGAGATTTATCCTAGTGCATTTGTATATGTATATATATTAAAATTATGTGTGTGTGTGTATATATATATATATATATATATATATAAAATGCCTAATGGAAATATCTCAGATGTTCTATTTTGTGTTTTTTCTTTAATTTTACTTATAAAATTGTGACCATTTTTTATCTCAAAAGAGGAGAACCTTAAAAATTAATTAAAAACACATTCTCAGTAGTCTAAGGTTCAGAGTGACTTGGCAGAGAAAATTGCTGAATGGTTAGATAACAGTGCTGGTATGCTTGGCTATTGTAACACTTTACATTTGAGTTTCTCTTCCTTGAAATTACAAGAACTATATGACTCAAGAGAAATATTGATAATTAGGAATTTTCTGCTTGCTTTTTATATAGCCCATTGAAGAACATTTTGATTATTTGGAGGACATAGGAAGGTACCTTCATGATCTAACTTTTGAACAAGTAGTGTTGCAACACAAAGCTATGACTTAAAATTAAAAAGGAAATTTGAAATGACCTATTTCTTTCGGCATCTCAAGCCAGATATCTGTCAGTAAAGTGAGTCACTTTTCAGTCAAATGGGTTGTCAGCAATATAATTTTTTATTGGGAAGCTGAAAGACACCATTGCCAAACAGAGCATCTGCAGTGTTCACATCTATATTTGAGCATCTGTCGTTTTCCCAAGGGGTGCAGATGAGAAGAAGGAAGGCAGAGAAATGCACTTGCATAAAGCTTTTCAAGATGGATAGAACAGAGAGCATTCCCAGAGGCAGGTCAAGTTCAACCCAATAACAACTCTCTCAGTGCTTTCACAACTAGTTAAAATACAAGACCAGTAGTAACTCAGCTCTCAAATCAGTGCTGAAATCAAGCAGAAGGTTGTTAATATTGATACGGTTAACATACATCAAATAGGACTACTGAATTTTCTGAATCTAAATGTTCTCCACAGTGTTGACATTTCCTTACTGAACTCCCAGGATTGTTTGGTTCCAAAGGCTGTTGGGCTCAAGACGCATTTGGTTTTAAATAATCCTTCATATAAAGTTCAGCTTTCAGTCTAATATGATTGAAACCCAGCTTGAGTGTGTTTTATAATGCACTGAACTGGAAAGACTATGGGCATTGAATTATTCAAAACATGGTAGGCGAAGGAGTGATATGTAGGGAGGAGGTGATCAATGAAATCAGTGAGACTTGATATGTCTTGTTATCTCATTTTATTTACCTTTTAGAACTCTTCCAAATATTAGAGGAAAGAAATCAATTTTCACCTGTCACGTTCCACACTTCAATTATTAATGAATGTCAAATTTGACCACAGTTTTCTGTACTACCTGCTCTGCAATAATATTTCTGAGCCTTTATTAAAAATGTAAAATTGTCATTGAATTTCCAAATATGATTCTCCAGTGGCTAATTCAGCTTGTTTTATTAATAAGCAAGTTCTGATGAGTAATACTAATTTAATACACCAGCATGTAAGGTTAAAGTGTAAATTATTCCTGCCGAAGGTAATGAGATATGACTGCGATATGGTGGTAGGGCACTCACCTTCCTGAACGAACCATGCGAGCACACAGTTCTTGGGAGAAAGCAGTACTTCATATAGTAGCAAATCTGATATTATTTTTCATGTCTCCTGTAGCAGTGGAATGCACACACACACACACACACACACACACATATCATGGGTGAAAACACACACACGCGCACCTTAGTTGCTTACATTAATTTCTGAATATAGTTCTCCAGAAAGAAAAAGCTTTACTGATGATTTGTATTTTTATAGTTTATTATTTTATCCATACTAAAACACTTCATGAAATCACTTCCTATTTTGTTGTCCATGGAATGCTTTCAATTTTGAGATGCTCAATATAAATCGAAATAATGATTATAGTCCTTGGCCATGAAAGACTAAGTTACAGAGAACCCGGTGACTGGAGGTCAGAGCTGCGACAGAATTATTCTCTGCTCCACAGACCATTAGAATATCACTGTGTACCCACTTAAGGATAGAATGCTACTATTGAGAAACTAGCTCTTTTATTTTTACTGAAAGGAGAGAACAGTAGGGGACCTTGGCTGCGTGAGTGTATGAGACTTTCTCTGTTTTGTACAATAAGCCAAAAACAATACATGAAATAGCCTCGGGTCTTTTGTCTTTTGTACCCAGCTCCTTCCTGTGTTGCTCCTGATCAATTACACTTAAATCAACAAGAGTTGCTTGAACATTTTGACAGTTAAGTTCCCCATACCCTGAAGCATTTTTAAAGGGTTACTGAGATAAAGCTCTTTCAAAAAATACTCCCTCCACATTTTTTCACGGTGGCATCAATGAAAGTAACTTAGAGGAAAAAAACTCCACCTTGAGTTCCTGGCCTACCACTCTAAGGCCAGGCAAGCATAAACCTTCATAGCAAAACCTAAGTTTGCTCCCAGTTGAGAATTTGGTTTCCATGGTCTTATATAAAAAGTATATGGAGACTTTAATTCCCTATAAGCTCTTTCCAAAGAGTGAATACAGTTCATCAATCGTAAGAGATGATGAAAATTACAATTTTGTTGAATAGGTGGAATATATATTGCATATAATATATATATTTATTTTTAATATATATATAAAATATATAAAGTTACTATTCAGAGTCCTAAAACATGGATTTTTCTTACTTACCAAGAATGAACAGTAACTTGATCTCTAAACAATAAAGCACCTGGTCATAACAGAATCATAACAAATATTTGATATCAGAATGAATTCACTGTTCAGGTGTAAAGAGGGAATAGCTTCAGTTTTCCTCTTTTGTACACCCCATTATTGCATCCTGGACAGAGGGGATTTTCTTGACTTTAAACTAAAGGAGAAATGTTCACTTTTGTTGAGATGGAAATTGACAACCTCAGTAGGCAGAGGCACTGTTTTTATTTGGCTGAATTCATGTTTCTAGTGATAATTCAAGATGTAATAGGGTTTTCTCAGCCACTCCAAAATCCGAAAATGATAAGCATCTCACCAGAGTTTCAGGATGGCCCATTACCTATTCTGTGGAAAGGATATTCAAAATACCATGCTTCATCAATGTCTTCTTTGACTTATTAAGGAATGGACAACTACTGTGTTAAGACAGTGTCTTATCCTTGCCTCAAAACAATAAAAACAAAAAAAAAAACCCACAAACACAAAAAAACTGTTAACGATGAAAACTTATTATGCCAGGCCTTAGTATGGCCTGACTTGGAAATTTAGTTTCAGAGGCTTTTGTGAATATACCAAGGAAAGAGGACCTAGGTGTATCTTATTCCCACAGGCCGTCAATAAATATTCACAGAGAAAAAATTAATATATAGTAGAGGAGAGAACCTGACAGATGCTTAACATTATTGAGTGATAGCAATGCCCAAACTCATCCGTGATCAAACACTATGAAAGTATCCTCCTAAGGATAAACTTATTACAAATAAGTGAAAATTCCATTATGGAGATACTTTCCGTTTCAGCTTTGATATGCAAAAAGCTTGGAAGTTGTCACTGTATCTTGTCCTTACAAGATAATGCTGTACAAAATGAAAATCAATGACTTTTCTCAGACATGATTAATAAAACATGTAACTATGAAAGAATTTTAAAACTGTAATTATGTAAGTGTATATATGTGTCTCTGAAAAATCTATGTCAAAGAAAACTGAGGCTATCAGTATAAACTCATTTAACTTCTATCTATTCTTACCTTTATTTCCTCCCAAACTTACCAGTATCCATCCAACTCAAAGGATACAAGTGATATTTATATACTGTGCAAGGTTTTTTTCTTATTCATATGTCCATGTTTCCCCAATTCTCTAAATTATTATCTACATCTTCAGGATCTCCTTTATCGGTTCCTTCATTTCAACATATAAAATATAAGTCCTTCTCATTCTAAAAAATTCTTTTTTGCTAATTATTTTCTCTTTTCATCCAAACTCCTTGAGAGTAGCCTATTCCCACTGTCTTCACTAGCCCCGCCTGGCCCCCACTGGCAGCCCTACACCCTCAATTTATTGCCATCTGGCTTTTTGTCCACCACTTCACTGAACTGCTCTAAGGTCACTGGGGACCTAACTGCCCAAATCCAATGGACACTCACATTCTCTGAAGGATGACACTGTCATCTATTTCCTCCTTCTTGAAACTCTATCACCTCTCTCCTTCCCAGAATTCTTTCTCTGCTTATTACTTAAACGTTGTCAGTACTCACAATTCTCTGAAATCTCATCCATTTTCATGATTTTAATGACTGCTGATATGTGCTGATGACATTCAAATTTTTATCTTTCCATGTCTTCACGTGCATGTCCAGTTATCTACCAGTTTGTCTCCTGAATTCTACAGGTGCTTTAAAATTCTACATGTCCAGAACTAAAGTCTTTTCCCCAATTCAGTTCTTTATCCCCTATTTCCAAACTCAATGATACCACTACCCAACCTTAGTCACACAGATGGGGGTTCAGCCTCCACCTCCTACTTCTTCCTCATTTCCCAAGATCAAGTTTTGCTTGTAATTTCCTAAATACAATTAGAACTTATTTCCTCCCTTCATCTGTACCTTATTTCAGACCCCTTTCTTCTTGCTATTACCTGGTCTAGAGGTTACCAAATTGCTGTTTGGTGGAACCAGTTGTTAGACACTTTTGTTAAAAAAGGACTCTAGAGTCAAATAGCTTTGAGGATGGCTGTGTACCATACTCCTGCTGTGACAATCCAGAATGAACACTAGCCTACAGCAGCCCCGAGGAGCTGTACAGTAAAGAAACCTGATTAACTTTACTTAAGCCAGGTTCTCCCTTCTGCCGGCCTATAAACCTTTCAGTAGGGACAGGAGAGGAGGTGGCAGCGTGAAAGTCCCACTTGAAAATAAAAAACACTGCTCCTCAGAAGAGTGGGGCATAATTGTCTCCAGGCTTCTTCAAATTCCTCATCCATACTGACGTCAGTGGCCTAAAATGCCACCTGAACTTGTCCTTTCCATTCTTAGCTGTTTTCTGAGGAAACCAGCTCCACGCACATGGGTGGTTAATTAAGACCCGCTCTCCTCCTCCTCGCTGCCTCCGTTAGGGGCACTTGCCACTGCCTGGGGACACTGCACTGATCCTCCAGAGCCTGTGACTGTGGCTCCGTAACACACCCCTCGCACACTCATGGCTCTGGACTTCTGCTGTCCTCTCTGCCTTGAGTGTCCTTGCCCTTCACCGGCTGACTCACCAGTTTTCCACGAGTCCTTTAAGACTTAGCTTAGGGTCTGCCTCTTTCGATGATTTTTCTTTGCCTCACAGCTCCCCCTCTTCTTCCACAAACACTGACCAAACGCCCTGAATATGCCCGTCACAGCATGTCACGTGCAGGATGAGACATCTGCTGTGCGTCTTCCCCTCTCACCCCACTGCTAAAGGGCCGCTACATCTTGCTCATTGTTTTACTCCCCAAACACTCAATCCATGACTAATGAACTAACTAGTACTGTGGCAGCCCTCTTAGTAACAATCAGGCAGGACCTTCTAAAAGAAATCTGACACTCCAGCTTTTCTCTGATCTCACCTTTCACTCTGATTGAACTAAAGACTTATCTGTACATGTTTTACCAGGGAGACATAATTTAATCCAGAGATGTGTCATCACATACTGTTACATACTCTGCCGTTTAAAAATTCGGCTCACGATGGGGGAAGGAGACAGGTGTGCTTTCTGACAGCCCCACTGTTATGCACTTCCAGTGCTCACTGCCTTCTCTCTCGGTGCCTTCCTTAAACCCTTCTTCTCTTAACAAGGATACAGGATAACAAAGTAATTAAGAGCCTGGGTTCTGCCTATCTGTGAACAGAAACATAACCAAGGACATAGAGAATAGACTGGTGGTTGCCAAGGGGGAGGGGGTGGGAGAGGGTTGGATTGGGAGTTTGGGATTAGCAGATGCAAAGTGGTGTATATACAGGATGGATAAACAAAAAGGTCCTACATGGGACTTCCCTGGTGGCGCAGTGGTTAAGAATATGCGTGCCAATGCAGGGGACACAGGTTCAAGCTCTGGTCTAGGAAGATCCCACATGCCAGAGAGCAACTAAGCCCGATGCCACAACTACTGAAGTCCAGGCACCTAGAGCCCGTGCTCTGCAACAAGAGAAGCACCACAATGAGAAGCCCGTGCACCTCAACTAGAGAAAGCCCGTGTGCAGCAACGAAGGCCCAACACAGCCATAAATAAATTAATTAATTAATTAATACATTTATTTTTTATAAAGTGGATTTATTTTTATAAAAACAAAAAGGTCCTACTGTAGAGCACAGGGAACTATATTCTATATCCTGTGATAAACCGTAACAGAAAAGAATATGAAAAAGGATGTAAATAAACGTGTAACTGAGTCACTTTCCTGTACAGCAGTAATTAACACAACACTGTAATTCAACTGTACATCAATAAAAAATAAAATTTAAAAAAATTGCCAGAAAAATAGTCACATAAGGGGAACTTCCCTCGTGGCCCAGTGGTTAAGACTTTACCTTCCAATGGAGGGGGTGAGGGTTCGATCCCTGGTCAGGGAGCTAATATCCCACATGCCTTGTGGCCAAAAAACCAAAATATAAAACAGAAGCAATACTGTAACAAATGCAATAAACACTTTAAAAATGGTCGACATCAGAAAAAATCTTTAAAGAAAAAATTCACATAAATCAGAAACAGATGAAACATAATAAAGTCCATACATTTAAAAAAAAAAGAGCATGGGTTCGGGTCAAATCGCAGCTTCCCACTTACTTATAGCTGTGTAATTCTGGGCAACTCACATAATGTCTCCTCATACTCCTCATCTATAAATGGGAATGGTAACAGTTCCCTACCTCAGAGCGTTGCTGTAATCCATAAACACGGTTAAGGGCCTTGGTAAATGTTTGAGGCTCTTTGGTTATTGTGAATTGAAATACATCAATGTCTTCTGGCCATGTGATTTATAATAGTTTGACATTTAACCAAATGGTAAAACTATTCCATTTATTATTCCCATCTCTTTTTACCCTTACCCTGCTTTGTTGTTTATGTTTTCTCCCACCACAAAGTGCTAGTTCCAGGAGAGTAAAGGCTTTATTTTGTTCACTGCTGAAAGCAATAGCACCCAGAAAAGTACTGTACATATGAAGCCCTCAGTAAATACTAGCTGAATGAATGGTGCAAAGTGTCACGAGGAAAAGTACACCAAAACTTTCATTATAATAAAAAAGTATAGATAAATCTTTCTCTAATGGCTTCCAGTCAAGTAACTGAAAACACCATATGCTATAATAAAAACATAAGTAATTTATTAAAACTTGAAGGCAAAAACATAATTTTAAAAGATTTAGACCTATGTTAGGCATGATAGAGTATGGATGCTTTCTTGAAATACACAATCAGATCCAAGAGTCACTTTCAGAATGTTCTAGTAGATTGAGTTTACTTTTAGTTGTCTTTGATGAAACAGTCACTATTCTACTCTCTTTCTTAACAGAAATGTGTTTTTTCGAAGACTCACTTTTAATTGGTTTATTAACCAAAGAATTATTTTGCCCAATTCCTTTGCTTTTCTGCTTTACAGGTGAATCAGAGCAGGAATGCAGGTCCTTCCCAGGTTGTTTCTTAGCAGAGTATTTTTTGGTATATTCACCTGCTTTGCTCATTTTCTCTGAAGAAGACCTGCTATTTCTAGATAATTCCTCTTCTTTTCTTTGACTTCCAGTTCCAGAAATGACGTCTGCTGAAGGAGAACATGTTCTAACAATGAAATCTTCAAAGACTCCTGTTGCTGCTCTGTGACTGGGACCCCCAGGTTGTCTTTGGAAGTTTCTAAGGCCTCCTGAGTAGACACTGGGACACGGAAGGAGTCAAGAGGCAAAGGAATCCTAGCATCACCTGTAATTTTCTGAAACTGGAGGGAAAAACAAAAGACAAGACAAAAATTCAGTGATGAACAAAGCCAACCATTAAAAAGTAGAGTTCAAAACTTCAATGTTACTCTGTAATCTTATTATTAACACAGTCAATATTCAGAAGATTTCAGAGCCAGTTTTTTTCTAATTATATCTTGCCAAGTGATTCTCAGCTTAACCTAGCTATATCCAAGTCTATGTCCACTACATTTTCAGACTTTGGTGACTGGGGTAGTTATTACCCATTTCCTTTCCCTCACTAAAAATAAAACCCTATTCTGTAAGATAATTAATTTCTTTTCTATCCTCCAGGCACATGCAAACAGTATATAGTTTGTGACCAGACTGTGTTCTCAAGGTGTCAGTTCCCAAGACCAGTCTGAGATTGGTTGATGGGGGCTCCAAGTAAGGCTAGAGGAAAAGCTGACAGGTTTTCCCCTCCCATTCCCATAACCAGGTGATTCACTATAATATGTTACCTATTAGCTATGTCTGGATTACTTATTTTAAAAATTATATCAGTATGTGTACCTTCATTAGTGTTCCTTCATTGTAAGCTGACTGCATACAAATAGAAACCTAGATAAAATATGAATAGAATAGACATTTATACAATTTAAAATCTGGAATATTTTCTCTAATGTTTTCTTTCTTCATTAAGGATAGTTCGTTTTAACTCATAAATTTTCTAAAGAACTTCCAGTCTCCTTATTTACAACAATACAGTGTCATGAAATGGGCACACATTTACTAATCTCAGATTTGGAAAGGATTCCAGAGTCTTCTAGCTCCTGAGCATATGAACTATTAGAGACTGATCATTATTGTTTTCTCCCTGACTTGGTCATTTCCTTTTTGCTAATCACTCTTAGAATCATTAAGTGCTGTTCTGTCCACTTACTTGGATGTTTTGCATTTGTCCTGGGGCACCCTGTTTTGATTCTGATTTTTCTTCTTCAAGTGCCTTCTTTTCTTCTTTACGTGGACTACTAACAGTAGAATTCATCTGGGGATGACCTAGTAAATGAAAATCTGACTGATCTATACCAGCCATTGTGGCCAGCTGCCCAAGCCTGGACCAGAGGAGGAAAGGAGAAAAGACAAAGGTTATTATAATCACATAAGAGCAGTTTAGATTTCCCCAGACCTACAATCATGAAATACTTCTAAAATCTTAAAAGCCAACATCCTACTCCAGACTACAAGCCTCTCTCTCCCCTAAATTCTCAGCCCTTCCCAGATTCATCCTCTAGGACACATCCCGGAACAGGGCTCGAAACCGTGTCCCCTGCCTTGGCAGGCAGATTATTAACCACTGCGACACCAGGGAGGTCCAACTATTGTTATTTTGAATTCTTCTCCATTTACAAGTAATACTCTTACATGACTATTTTCTCACTAAATTTGAGGCATTATCTGTTCACTTTCTATTTTACTAAGTAAGGGTTTAGTTCCTTTACACTCTTTCCTATGTCCACACTGCTCAGTAAAGTTATGTCATCATTAGTTATTCCACTGCTGATGATCTCTTTGACTTGTAGTGATACTTAAAAACCTACATTGTTGATCAACTATAAACTCTCTCAACGTCACGCTTTGTAAAATGAGGACATTCATACCATCTTCCCTTTTTTCTACCTCCTGTCTACCTTCCAAACCTAGCTTTTACGTTGTCAAAGTTGAAATTTATATTCTGTTCTGTGTGCAGTTAAGTCTACCGTTACTTGAGAGTCAGTAGGGAGTAAGGTTTAAGAGAACAGGTGGAGAGCCTAAACTCAAAGCCTCGATCCAACCCTAAATTAGGTACAGCCTGGGCAAGTTCCTTCCCTGTCTTAGCTTCCTTTTCTCAAAAGTGGGAATGATATTAGCACCAACCTCATAAGGCTATTGAGAGGATTAAATGAGCTAATATATGCAAAAACACTTAGAGCCTAATATATACTAAATACATACTAGTACACAATACATTTCAGTACATACCAAGTTAATACTAATACATACTAAGTATAGTTTAGGTTAGTTATTTGTTATTACATGCAAGTTGACAATAAAAGCTGCAAATCAAGACAGTATTGCCATTATTACAATGAAATTAATATTGCCCACTGCAGATGTACTGTGCCTCTGTGTATAGACTACACCTCGATCCATACTGTGCCAGGGTGCAGGGTGTGGAGGGTGCAGGGTGACCACATACCCCAAGCCGCCTTGGGCTGTTCCAGTTTATACCTGTTGTCCTGATGTTACAGCATTAGAGCGCCTCCTTACACTATTGAAGTGTAAGGAGTTTGGACAAGTTCTGGTTTGGACAACAAATTAGATAGGTGGTCATTACCCATATGTGTCGCTGAAAAGGGGAACTTCTATAGTGTCAAGTTTAAGTGGATTATTCTCCTGCTCACCAATGGTAGGTTAAAAATCAACCATAGCTTAGTTTGCTTCAGGTTTATGTCAGTACAGCCTTTTCTCCTCTGGAGTTCAAGTTCCTTCTCCTCTTCCTCTCCCTCCTCCCTTCCAACAGTGCCTAATACCTAGTAAGTACAATATGCCTCAAGGTGTTTCTAAGCTCTCAATCACCCAATCAATAGAAGCCTCTCCAATCTAGACTAGCTGCTCTCTGCACTGAATCCCCTATTACCTTCCTTCTTGGTTTATTGCCTCATTTTGCTGGATTATTTCTATAAATAGCTTAAGGTGTAGCACAGGAGGTCAATTTTTCAAATTTCTTTGTGTACAAAATATCTTCTTCAGCCTCCACTTATGACTGATAGTTTGGCTGGATACAAACCACTAGGGTGAAAATTATGTGCCTGAAAAACTTTGGAGGTATCTTTCTAATGCCTTCCAGGATCCATGGTGCTGATGACAAGTATGATAAAGTCAGATTTTAACTTTCTTTTTTAGGTGACCAGTACTTTTCTCTCTGGAATGGATGTATCCTGTCAGTATTTTATTCTATGTTAATTTATTTTTTCAGCATTTTAAAGTTTCGTAATGAAGGGTGCCTAGGTATGAGTCTATTCTTGTTCATCTTGCTCAAAACTTGAGTAACTATTTTCAATCTGAGGCCTGATGTCTACTTTCAGCTGTGGGGGATTTTGTTGCCCTTTGACAGCTTCCCTCCATTTTTTTCTGGGTCTGGAGTTTCTAATAGTAACATGTTGTATCTCCCAGATGCAGTCTCTCTAACATATTGCTATCACATTTTCCATTGTGTTTTTCTTTTTTATATAATGAGAAATTTTTAAAATTCCTACTGAAGTTATTTCAGCAACCATATTTTCTTTTCCAAGAGACCTCTCTTGCTTTCTGACCATTCTCTTTTTTTTTTTTGCTGTACGTGGGCCTCTCACTGTTGTGGCCTCTCCCGTTGCAGAGCACAGGCTCCGGACGCGCAGGCCCAGCGGCCATGGCTAACGGGCCCAGCCACTCCGCGGCACGTGGGATCTTCCCGGATGGGGGCACGAACCTGTGTCCCCTGCATCGGCAGGCGGACTCTCAACCACTGCGCCACCAGGGAAGCCCTGACCATTCTCTTTTTAATTAACACCCTAGTCTTATTTTATAGTTGCTAGCTCTTTTTAAACCTCTCTCAGGATACTAATTAGGGTTTTTTCTTAAATTATTTTGTTCCCTAAATTGTCCCCGGTCCTACCAGGATATGTTTTCACACTTTTTCCCCCTCTCTCATGTTGTAGGCTTTACTCAACTATCAGGCAAATGACAGTTATTTTCTATTAAGGAATGAGTGCAGAAAGCTCCCTGAAGTCAACAATTGATTGGTTTCTTATGCAGGAAGAAGCGGGGAGTAACTGTAATAGGATCCCCCCCAAACACAATTTTCTAGGTTATAAAAACTCACACTAGCTGCCCTAGTTCTCGCCAGTTTCACTGTTTTCAAAATGAAAGCATCTCATTTCAGGAGTGTGAGGGCGGGGCTGGGAGTCCACTCCTCCACACACAACCCTTCAATGATTTCCCCTATTTCAGTCATACTTTTAACTAACTCCACCCTCTCTTCTACATGCACATCTGAGCATGGGAATACTTCTGCAGGTGGAGTCAGAATCCTCCTCAGTTGCAGGTGGTCCCTGTGCATACTCTAGGGATGCTTTTCCTCTGTTCTACTGCTTCAGTTTCACACTCTTCCACTTGTCTTCCGTCTTTCAAAACTATGTTGAAATCTCTTGATTGTTGTGGGCTTATATACTTAAACACATTGATACCATCCTTGTAGTGCCTTGTCAAAACAGAGAAGAGCTGAAAGGGTTCTCAGTGCATTCTGAATCTGCTATTCTGTGGTCCCAGTGTGTAAACTTCTTGGTCTTCCCCAGTGTCTATCATTACTACTAGAAATACAATCTCCTGGTCTACTCGTGAAGGAAATGAATACAGCACATCTAAAATGACAAGGAAGGCGGTTAGATGCTCTAGGGTCTTGTCGTACTCTGCCATTTACTAATAACCCACTTATGTGCTAAAAATTGTAGGTGCTCATTTATAAAATGAAAGAGGGTAACTCTACATGAACTATAGATTTCTCCTACTCTAACATTTCATAATTTTCTAAGTTTTTTCTTAAAATTTCTCTATATTATCATTAATTTTACTTAAAAAAATAAAAATCTAACTTTTGAAAATCAAAGAGTTAATTGCCATAGTCCTACAATAATGGGATAATTAGTTCTGAAACCGGTCAAGTTTCATGTTTCATACGAAAAGAAAATCATATTAAATAATTTTTAAAAATTAAACATGCACTTTGTAGCACAAAGACAAGGTCCCCCACAAATGGTGTTCCTTTATTTACTAGAAATGTTCAGCTCTTCATTAAAGTTGAAATAAAATAAATATATTATTTTTTAGGTGCAAAAATTTCTTATGAAAATCAATTTTTCTTTTCTGTCCATACAAACAAAAGTATGGAATGACATTAGAGGTCAGGTTTATTTGGTAAAAGAATGTAGCTTCTTGATATTTTTTTATTTTAGGAAAGGAGAATATCAACATGAAAACTTTTTTCAACTTTACTTTTATTTAAAATGAGGCCATATTTTCCTCTTGTAAAAAGAGAGTTCAACTAGAACTGTCAATTTTCTCACCTGTAAAACAAGAGCACTGAATCAGCTGACTACATTCATTCAGAACTCAATTTCTTTATCTTATGATCACTAAGGTTCTCCCTAAATCTAATATACTACGGTTCTAAGGAAAGGAAAATATATTACTAATGACATGTTTTGATTTTTATTTCCTAGAGTTCAAATGTCCACCATTCACCCTGGTCTAAGCTTAAGGAACCATTCAAGGGGATACAATGCAGATGGGAAGAGAAAACAGAACCCTCACACAAGCTTTGCCGTATTGCAATCAGGCTTCCGTTTGAAAAATAATCTTCTCTATAGCTTTCAAGTGATAACTTTGTCCCGGCAATGCTTCTTGTTTCAAACTGATTTTCTCTGGCTCTTCCTGAACACTTTCTGAGGACTCATTGACCTCTTCATTTTCTGAGGAGGAAGGACTCTCTACTGTCACAGTCACAGGAAATTCTGATAGACCTGAGTGTCACAAGAAGAAGATAGGAAACCACAGAGTTGTTAAACTAAAGTGCAAAGAAAGAAAACAAGATTGTATAAAAGACAACACAAGCCAGATACCAAATATCCAAATATTAGAGGACATTTAACAAAAGTGATCTGAGGCATCATTATTTATAAATGTCTCTCACTGCTCCTTAGTCTAAAACAAGCAATGATTAAGTAAAATTACAGGAACTTATTTTCACTATGTTACTGCACAGACCTCTGTTGTACATGGTTAGGATTAGTAATGGGAATTGTCCATATTATTTTATTTTCTTTCACAAAAGCCAAGTGAAGATCCAAGGTAACCATTTTTTCTCAGATCAACTTTAGACTGCAAATGAAAAATTTATTTTTCACTATCAGACAAAAACAGTCTGGAAGAAAATGTAGTTTTTTGGAGGAAAATACACCAGTAAAGGGACTGATAAAGAATCAGAAGAATAATCAGAAAGTCAACATATCTAAGCTGTGTATAATAGATGTTAGAATTTTAAAAAGTAAATCACATACACATACATAACTAAAACTGACGCATCAAAAATTTCATCTTCTCATCACCCTGAAGCCAAAACTAGGGTAACAGTAATACAATTCTATCAAGCTTCACTGCCACTGCAATGTTGTTCAATTGGACATTTCCAAACATTTAAAACCTGACCTGGCCACAACCCCATAAAAGTCTACAGATCATAAAGAAGTGTGCTGGGGTTATGTAACTATGCAGAAGACAAGTCACTAGGACATCATTTTGACAACAAGCAGCAAACCTGCAGCATAGGAAAATCCGAACAGGAGAACAAGGTGCACACCCCTCTCTCTGGGCATGCAAGGGCAGGACTGACACCCAAGATGCTCTTCTCTCAACCTCAGCAGTGGTGCCTTTCACAGAGCAACTATGCAGTCTCCCAGAACCACTGGGAAGGAGAATCTGATACTGACAGTATTAGCTTGCCATGAGGCCATAAGCGAGGGAATGTTTGTGGCCTTGGTGAGAGAGCAGAAGTGTGGGAAATGTTGCTTTATATTGGCTTTCAGATCAGGAAATTTGTACACATAGCCTGCAAACAACGTTTCTTGCAAACATATGAACGTTCTTGAGTATGAGAGCTCCATGTGAGGGGTCAGAAATGGCAGTCAAGTTCGTTTCACTGGGTAACAGCTGATTTGCAGACTGGAGAACAGGCTTCCTTGTTTACAGACATAACCACAAGGCTGCCAGTTGTGTGCCAAATCCACACAACTACACAGTTGCATTGGGAGAGCGACCAAACATATTTTCCATGGATTTATTTCAGAGAGGGAAATGCTTCTTGTAAGGCTCTGTCCGTTTAAAAAGCAAGGAGAATGCCCATCCACCTTTCCCAATTCAAGTCCTATGTATCATAAATATGATAGCTACACACCAGCAACTGATTACATACATCACGAGCTTTGATGAATGCAAAGCCCCTAAAAAGATATCAACAAAACGAAGTTAGATCTTGATGTAAATACATCACCAGTTAAACCCAGTTAATACAACTATTTAGTATTATGTACAGTATCCATATAGAATTGTGTACAAAAATAAATAAGCTCAAAAGAAGGACGGGGAAGGCTCTGCTACAGAGAAAAGTGAACAGAATTCAACCGACTGGTTTCGTAATGACTCTTTGAACTGCTGAGAGGCCCCTTCCGCTCCTATGTTCAGGATGGTTGAGATTTCAGTCTAACTTCTGTAAATGGTGATATTAATCGTTCTCTAATTTACCACTCTGTGTGACGAGGATGGACCTGAGATTAAGTGTCTCAGGAAGAAGATAGAAAACCACAGAGTTGTTAAACTCAAGTGCAAAGACTGGGGATTCAACACTATACTTTATGCAACAGCAATTCACATTACCATTTGGTCATATTCTTTCAACAAAACAAAAGCTGCACTCACATGTATTAAAAGACAAAAATTAACTGCCATCTGTATCAATATGTTAATGTGCTTCAATCACACATGTTTTCATGAAAGTTTAAACATAAAATCACCTTTAAGATCTTGACCATGTGATCTGCTCCCTGCCATGTCAGATTATACCCCGTGAAGTTTACTGTCTTAAGAGTGATAGAGTTCTTTATACCTTGACAAATAACTAAAAGGAAAAATAAAAAACCCACACACAATAAGATGAAGAGCCTATACATTTGTCAATCTTGACTTATTTGCTTTTCTTGAATCAATTGGAGGTTTACAGCCACATTTTTAAAATCATTAACTACAATCTTCCCAAAGAGGTAATTGATGAACTGATGCGTTCTAAAACTTGTCAGTAACAAAGTCTTATTCCAGTTTACAGCAACACTTTAATTCTATTTAGGTACTAAAACTGAATACACTGAATACTGCAAACGTTATTGCCAACCACTCAGTAAAGTACTACATACTTTTGAGACAAAGGAAAAAGAAGAAAAACCTAAAAAGCATAAGACTCTTCCGATTTTCAGTTCCAATGATACATGCCAATCTTGATGATCAATCAGCGACTTAAATGTCAACTATAAACCCGGTATTTTATTAGCTGCTATGCAGTATACTAGAGCAATAGAAGAGAGATAACCTCAAACCCTCTGTTCCCTCAAATTGAAAGGCAGGCTTCCTGAACCTTCCAGACCACTACTGGACACAAAGAACACACACTAATGTTTCAGGACCCCAAGGAACAGTCACCTGCTTTGTGATTACTTCCATGACACACTCCCACTAACACCACTGAATTTGCTGCTCCTATGGGATGTTACATATATTTCCTATTTTAACACATACCACAGTGCATTATAATTATTATTGCAGATACATGTTCTAACAATTTAAAGATCATGATGACTTTTTTGCTCTTTATATCTTGCTATTTCCCTTCCCATAATATTTCTTGAAGAGAAACCATAAAAACATAAACACATACAAAAAACAGAAAATATAGAAAACACATGGTTTGTGGCTTAACACAAACTTAAGTAAGATTAATTCTGACAATATCCAGTATGACAAACTTGCATGGTACAAATGAGAATGGACCAAGGTTTGAGCAGGTATAGGAGACAATCCACGCATGAACACCACCAAGAAAAGGTAGACAGGAAAAGGTAGACAGACATGGTGTGTAGGAAATCACGAGACCAGTATGATGGGAAGAGACTTAAACAAGACTGAAACTCACTTTCTAAACCTCCATCTCCAAGTGGACAATTCACAAGACACAGGTGCACCAAAGAAGGCAATTATTCAATCCCTTTAATGGGGAGGAACAGTTTAAACTTTTATTGGTTTAGTTTGCCCCAAAAGCAACTATCAAAGGTTGGCAGGACACAATGAAGGCTTACCTTTGTTAACATAGTTAAGTCTCTCTCTCTCAGAACTAGCCCATTTAGCTCCAGGTTCCTTAGCGCACGGATGCACTTACACAGCAATTAAGAGCTTTACACAACTGCAAGGTCACATTTGTATTTCTTATCGCAGGAACACAACTTCTGTAAACTTTATTTCTGCCACAACCTAAAGCAAAATTATTGTAAAATGAGTGATTTAAACCATACATTTTATCATCATTAAAAAGCATCTAAATAAAAAAAACAAGCATCTGCTCTGTGCTAAGGATTAGAAACGACTCCTGCCCTTAAAGCCTTCATTAAGGAGGGAGATGTATAAACTCAAAATTTCAATCACATGAGATAAATAAACATAACTTTTATGCACAGAGGTTCCTATGGAGGCAAAAACTTATGTCTAAGTGACAGCTTCATGATAACCCTGAAGTACAATCTAGAAAGATGAGGCTATGCAGAGTTGGAGTACTAGGTGCATTAACTGCAGAGGGAACATCTGTCAAAATACACTCAAGCCTGAGTCCTGCTGGGCACTGTAAATACTACAGGTGGGGATGACTATAGCCCAGGGGTCCAAGTGTGAGAACAGACAGAAAGGAAAATAGAGATGCTGGCCGAAGCAAGCCTGGCAGAGAGCATGGCTTCTATCCCACAGGTGATGAGGCCTGGGACTACCACTGGCTGAGTAGGGTGCCTCCGCTGATTAGAAAAAGGCACCCCACTGCTGAAGGACTGATTGGATAAAGGGAGTGATCACAAAAAGCTCCCCTTCCTCAGGGCCAAAGAGCCCCATGAGGCTTGGCCGAACACAGTTCAGACTACACGCCTCTGTGCAGAGCACACGCTGGGAGGCTAGTATGCACTAACTCTGTGTGGGCAAGCCATTAGCAGCATTATTTTAAGCACATCTTTTTATGGTAGAAGATCACTTAACCCGAGTAGGCAGATGAACTTAGAGGAACTGAGTCCAAGGGCCAAGAAACCACCCAGGAGTTTCTGCCATAGTCCGGGCAAAATGTAATATGGATGAAGAAGCAAATTTACGAGGAAGCCAAAATTTACAAGATAGACCCATGGATGCAAGACATAAAGAAAGTTCAGTGAAGGAACTCTGAAGAGAATGGGCTCTACAATAAATTTTTCTTACATTCAATGTAAAATATTAGGCAAAATTAAGTACCGTGGACTTTAAGGTCCCTTCCAGCTATAATTTCTTTTGATTTCTAACTTATTACTCTGCTTAAGTAAAGTCCCTTCAGAGGTACAGAACAGTTCTTACACCTGAATGGGATGCAAAGAATAATCTGACTTCTCTTCACCAGGCGATGAGTTGAACTGTCCTTGCAGAAGAGATAACACATGGTGTGAACCCCAAATCCTAGAAAAGGGCCAGGCACACGACAAGCATTCAGCTTTCCGAAAACAAATGAACAATCAATTCCTCTCCTAGATCTTCATACCCCTCCTCTGCTGGCTTTCTCTCAGCTTATAAACATCCTCAAATATACCCACTTAAAAAACTCTCAGACCTATGATTCTTTGGATCTTCTTGTGGATAACCTAAGTCTCTCCCATGCCTTCAAACACCTGTCCTCCCAAAAAGCCCAGATCTGTACCTTGGGCCCAGATCTCTCTACCAGGCACCTCTAAAGCACTGAAGATGAAGTAAGATCCTCTCCCCACCCCCAATCCCTTTCTACTGTGCTCTGTTTATCTCACAAAAAGATGCAGCTGTAAACTGTCACCCACGCTTGCTGCCCTCCCTTTTTTAACTGGTCACCAGGCCTCACCCATTCTCTCTCAGATCTGCAAAACCCAGTCCCACCATTTATAACTTAAGTGGGACCCTTAGATTACAATTCACACTGCACCCAATCAAGTGCCTTCCACATGGAGGTCCCAGTGAGCCTCTAAACCAGAATTCCATTTCACTGTTCTTTGGTGTTTCCCACAGCCTTCAGGATAAACATCCAAACTTCTGACAGGACAAACAAGGCCCCTTTCTGTGGGGTCCCACTAGCTTTCCAGTATCAACTCTCATTGCTTTCCCAAACCCTGAGTTCCAGTCCTGTACATTAGTTTTGCCATATTTTCTTATATTTCTCAAACTTTGACACACACTGCTCCCTCCTGCCACCCCAGGAGCTTCTACATATCCTTAGAAAGGATGGCACCTCCTCCAAGGAGCCTACCCTGAACTTTCCCTTCCAAGATTCTGTGCTCTGCAAAGGGGAAAGATGGGGGGGAGGGATTAATTAGGAGTTTGGCATTAACATATCCACACGACTATATATAAAATAGGTAATCAACAAGGACCTACTGCATAGCACAGGGAACTCTACTCCATATCCTGTAACAAACTGTACGGGAAAAGGAATGGATATATGTATAACTGAATCACTTTGCTGTACACCTGAAACTAACACAATATTGTAAATCAACTATACTCCAATATAAAATATAAATTAAATTAAAGAAAAAAGAGATTCTATGCTCTGTAGCACCAAAACTCACTTCTTCCAGATCACTGACTACTGTGCTTGTGTTTACTTGCTGCCCAGTAGAAAGGAAGATTACCTAGGGCAGAAGCATCGTCTCCAGCAGCCCTTGGTTCTGACAACTCATTCAAGTGCCAGGATACTTTACACACATAACCTGCTTAATTAATTCTAAGAACCCACAGAAAGAGTGGTTATTAATGTCATTTTACAAGTGTGGATATTGTAGTGCAAAAGAAACTTGCCCAGGCCACAGAGAGCATAAGCCCGGGAATTCAAACCCTAAGCTGCCTTCACACCGGTGCTCTTTGCACTGTATGATACGACTATTGAAATAAAAATTTTTTTTCCTGAGCCCTGTTTTAATGGATAGGAAATGAAGCTGGGATATATCCATTTCCTAATCGCTTTGGTCTGTACCAGGCAAAGTCATTCCACAGACCAGGTAACATCTGTGCAACAATTAACGATGCTCCAAACTGTGCTAAGTGTTCTACATTGCAGAGTCTACAAGCATTAACAGAGTGAGTCCTTGTAACCGCCACAGAGACTGGATCTTGTTAAGCCCATGCTACAGATGAGAACACTGAGACCTTGAAGCCTTAAGGCACTCGGCCGGGGTCACCGAGCTGGCAGGAGTTCTAGGCCGCATGCCCTGTCTCGTGCACGCATACCCGGGCACTGGGCACCGGTTCTAGTGCCCACCCTCCACCTTGTACCATCTAAAACCCCGCTTCGCAGCGCCCACACGACAGCCCCCGGAAGCGGGAAATACAAACCTGTCTCGCCAAGCCGTGGCTAGAAGAAGCTCTAGATACAGATCAGGGGCAGAGGGTGCTCAGGAGCGGCACCCAGTCTACCCCGCGGAGGCCTTAACTCCAGCAGGGCGTTCCGCAGGGAAGCGCGCACGGCAGGCAGAGGCACCGAGCCCTGCAGCGCGCACAATTCTCAGAGCGCGAGAAGTCGGCCGCACTGTCCCGGCGCAGCTTCACCGAATGATTATGGCCCGAGCGCAGCCTCGGAGACGCTGGCTGAGGACACGATGCTCACACCCTCCTGGGGGCCCCGGCTCGCCTCCCGGCCCCTCGGGCGCCCACCGCCCCGCGGCTGCGGCCCCGCAGTGTACGCAGGACCGGCGTCGCAGCCAGAAGACATCGGGTCACGGGCCTCAGCTAGGCCAGCCCCTCCATGCCGCGCTCTGGAGCACCCGGTTGGTCTGGTTTTAGCGCCAGCATCAACGCCCTGCACGCCGCGGGGCTGGGGTTTAAGCCACGAGGGCGGGGCCGTGGGGCGGGGCTCGAGGACGTCAGCACGTTCGCCGTGCGTCCGCTCGCAGCCCCGTCTCCCATGGTGACGCGGCCTGAGGAGTAGGGGCTGGAGCTTTGTGACTAGGGCAGCGCGAAAGGAAGGAGGTGTGGAGAATATGGCGTTTCCAGAAAGCGTTTGCTGACTCATCCAAACAAAAGTGAGACATGGTTATATGAACGCATTTTAAAAGTAAACTCCCGATAAGTCTGTGTGCTCGCCCCTCCAGGAGAGAGCGTGCACTCCGTGAGGGACACAGGAAAGTCTGAGTGGACGTCTGCCTGTGCTCCCTTACCTGGTGCACGGGTGTGTGAATTTCTGCGGAGAGCTCTTAATTTCTGTAGTTTCTGCTGACTTGACACGGTGGTTGGCAAATGGTGACGTGTTCCGTGCATTTAGGACATGATCGTGGTTAGTAATAATCACTCTGTTTTGTACTGACAACTCCACAGAGAATTTACTACTGAATATCCACTTTACAGAAGAAAAACTGAGGCGTAGGAAGTGAAGTGAATGAGTAAGAGGAAGGACTCAGACAATTTGTGTTAGTAAATTAACCCTGCAAGGAGGCCGTTAGCCTGCAGTGGCTCTAGTGATGCGGTTGCCTAGGTAAATCAACAAAAATCTAAGCCTGTCATCGCCTCAGGGTGACGAAAACCGCTGAGGACAACCAGTCACAAACCACCAACTAGGCTTTAAAGCTATAGCAAGTCAGTCATTTCCTTGCTTTGCTTCTTGCCCTTTTAAAAGAAACATCTCTGCAGCTCCTGTGGCTGGAGTGCTCCTCACCTCTTCTGCTTTCGTGGTGCCTGAATTAAATCTATTTTTGCTCACGTAAAGTCTTAAAATTTTAAATATGCCTCAGATTGTCTTTTAACATTGGCTGTAGAAGTTGGATTTGTGTCCAGTTTCTAGAACAGTGGTCGTCCTCTGGTCAGGCCTTAGGCGTTATGCGTACAACGTTCCTCTTCTGCCACCACCTGGATGCCTCCACCCACTTACCAGCTCCCGCGCATCAGATCCCCTAGATGTGGTCAGCAATGGCTTTTACATGCAGCGTGCTCACATTATAACATCACAGACACTCCTCTGTCCTCCAGCCAGCGTGTGAAGTGAAACATTACCATTCCTGTTGAAGAGCCTGGTGTGACCACTTTCCCAATCACAGCCACTCCCCAGCTGACCCTGGGTAACCACTCTTCTGAACTTGGTCTCCTGCACTGTCATGGATGTCTTTCTGTTTAGGCTACATTTTTAAGTATTGTTAAACCTCATATAGTATTCTACTATGTTTTCTCTTCTTACTTGCTTTTTTTTTAGTGTTATCTTTGCTAGGTTCATCCATGCTGACACGTAAAGATCTGTCTAGTTCATGTACTTTCCTCACTATGTAGGATTCCCATGTAGGGAAATACAATAATTTATATGTGCATTTTTCTGTTGATGGACATTTAAATTGTTTCCAATTTTCAGTATGATTTCTGTTTTAAAAAAATTTTATATACTTTTTAGAGGTTACTTTACATTTACAGTAATTACAAACTATTGGCTATATTCCGTGTTGTACAATACATCTTTGAGCTATCGTACACCCAGTAGTTTAGATCTCTCACTTCCCCACCCCTGTATTGCCCCCTCCTCCCCCTCCACACTGGCAACCATTAGTTTGTTCTCTGTATCTGTGACTCCCCTTCTTTTTTGTTATATTTGGTAGATTGTTGTATTTTTTAGATTCCATATATAGGTGATATCCTACAGTGTTTGTTTTTGTTTGACTTATTTCACTTACCACAATGCCCTCCAAGTCCATCTATGTTGCTGCAAATAGCAAAATTTCTTTCCTTTTTAAGGCTGAGTAGTATGCCATTTGTTATATGTACCACATCTTCTTTATCCATTCATCTTTTTTTTTACATCTTTATTGGAGTATAATTGCTTTACAATGGTGTGTTAGTTTCTGTTTCATAACAAAGTGAATCAGTTATACATATACATATGTTCCCATATCTCTTCCCTCTTGCGTCTCCCTCCCTCCCACCCTCCCTATCCCACCCCTCCAGGCGGTCACAAAGCACCGAGCTGATCTCCCTGTGCTATGCGGCTGCTTCCCACTAGCTATCTACCTTATGTTTGGTAGTGTATATATGTTCATGCCTCTCTCTCGCTTTGTCACAGCTTCCCCTTCCCCTTCCCCATATCCTCAAGTCCATTCTCTAGTAGGTCTGTGTCTTTATTCTTGTATTACCCCTAGGTTCTTCATAACATTTATTTTATTAAATGCCATATATATGTGTTAGCATATGGTATTTGTCTTTCACTTTCTGACTTACTTCACTATGTATGACAGACTCTAGGTCTATCTACCTCATTACAAATAGCTCAGTTTCGTTTCTTATTATGGCTGAGTAATATTCCATTGTATATATGTGCCACATCTTCTGTAACCATTCATCCAGTGATGGACACTTAGGTTGTTTCCATCTCCGGGCTATTGTAAATAGAGCTGCAATGAACATTTTGGTACATGACTCTTTTTGAATTATGGTCTTCTCAGCGTATATGCCCAGTAGTGGGATTGCTTGGGTCATATGGTAGTTCTATTTGTAGATTTTTAAGGAACCTTCATACTGTTCTCCATAGTGGCTGTACCAATTCACATTCCCACCAGCAGTGCAAGAGTGTTCCCTTTTCTCCACACCCTCTCCAGCATTTATTGTTTCTAGATTTTTTGATGATGGCCATTCTGACTGGTGTGAGATGATATCTCATTGTAGTTTTGATTTGCATTTCTCTAATGATTAATGATGTTGAGCATTCTTTCATGTGTTTGTTGGCAGTCTGTATATCTTCTTTGGAGAAATGTCTATTTAGGTCTTCTGCCCATTTTTGGATTGGGTTGTTTGTTTTTTTGTTATTGAGCTGCATGAGCTGCTTGTAAATTTTGGAGATTAATCCTTTGTCGGTTGCTTCATTTGCAAATATTTTCTCCCATTCTGAGGGTTGTCTTTTGGTCTTGCTTATGGTTTCCTTTGCTGTGCAAAAGCTTTGAAGTTTCGTTAGGTCCCACTTGTTTATTTTTATTTCCATTTCTCTAGGAGGTGGGTCAAAAAGGATCTTGCTGTGATTTATGTCATAGAGTGTTCTGTCTATATTTTCCTCTAAGAGTTTGATAGTTTCTGGCCTTACATTTAGGTCTTTAATCCATTTTGAGCTTATTTTTGTGTATGGTGTTAGGGAGTGATCTACTCTCATACTTCTACATGTATCTGTCCAGTTTTCCCAGCACCACTTATTGAAGAGGCTGTCCTTTCTCCACTGTACATTCCTGCCTCCTTTATCAAAGATAAGGTGACCATATGTGCGTGGGTTTATCGCGGGGCTTTCTATCCTGTTCCATTGATCCATATTTCTGTTATTGTGCCAGTACCATACTGTCTTGATTACTGTAGCATTGTAGTATAGTCTGAAGTCAGGGAGCCTGTTTCTTCCAGCTCCGTTTTTCGTTCTCAAGATTGCTTTGGCTATTCGGGGTCTTTTGTGTTTCCATACAAATTGTGAAATTTTTTGCTCTAGTTCTGTGAAAAATGCCAGTGGTAGTTTGCTAGGGATTGCATTGAATCTGCAGATTGCTTTGGGTAGTAGAGTCATTTTCACAATGTTGATTCTTCCAATCCAAGAACATGGTATATCTCTCCATCTATTTGTATCATCTTTAATTTCTTTCATCAGTGTTTTATAATTTTCTGCATACAGGTCTTTTGTCTCCTTAGGTAGGTTTATTCCTAGATATTTTATTCTTTTTGTTGCAGTGGTAAATGGGAGTGTTTTCTTGATTTCACTTTCAGATTTTTCATCATTAGTATATAGGAATGCCAGAGATTTCTGTGCATTAATTTTGTATCCTGCTACTTTACCAAATTCATTGATTAACTCTAGTAGTTTTCTGGTAGCATCTTTAGGATTCTCTATGTATAGGATCATGTCATCTGCAAACAGTGACAGCTTTACTTCTGCTTTTCCGATTTGGATTCCTTTTATTTCCTTCTCTTCTCTGATTGCTGTGGCTAAAGCTTCCAAAACTATGTTGAATAAGAGTGGTGAGAGTGGGCAACTTTGTCTTCCTGATCGGAAATGCTTTCACCATTGAGGACGATGTTGGCTGTGGGTTTGTCATATATGGACTTTATTATATTAAGCCAAGTTCCCTCTAAGCCTACTTTCTGCAATGTTTTTATCATAAATGGGTGTTGAATTTTGTCAAATGCTTTCTCTGCATCGATTGAGATGATCATATGGTTTTTCTCCTTCAATTTGTTAATATGGTGTATCACGTTGATTGATTTGCATATATTGAAGAATCCTTGCATTCCTGGAATAAACCCCACTTGATCATGGTGTATGATCCTTTAAATGTGCTGTTGGATTCTGTTTGCTAGTATTTTGTTGAGGATTTTTGCATCTATGTTCATCAGTGATGTTGGCCTTTAGTTTTCTTTCTTGTGACATCCTTGTCTGATTTTGGTATCAGGGTGATGGTGGCCTCGTAGAATGAGTTTGGGAGTGTTCCTCCCTCTGCTATATTTTGGAAGAGTTTGAGAAGGATAGGTGTTAGCTCTTCTCTAAATGTTTGGTAGAAATCGCCTGTGAAGCCATCTGGTCCTGGCCATTTTTTTGTTGGAGATTTTTAATCACAGTTTCAATTTCAGTGCTTGTGATTGGTCTGTTCATATTTTCTATTTCTTTCTGATTCAGTCTTGGCAGGCTGTGCATTTCTAATAATTTGTCCATTTCTTCCAGGCTGTCCATGTTATTGGCATAGAGTTGCTTGTAGTAATCTCTCATGATCTTTTATATTTCTGTAGTATCAGTTGTTACTTTTCCTTTTTCATTTCTAATTCTATTGATTTGTGTCTTCTCCCTCTTTTGCTTGATGGGTCTGGTTAATCAATTTTGTTTATCTTCTCAAAGAACCAGCTTTTAGTTTTATTGATCTTTGCTATCATTTCCTTCATTTATTTTTCATTTATTTCTGATCTGATTTTTATGATTTCTTTCCTTCTAAGTTTGGGGTTTTTTTGTTCTTCTTTCTCTAATTGCTTTAGGTACAAGGTTAGGTTGTTTATTCGAGATGTTTCCTGTTTCTTATGGTAGGATTGTATTGCAATAAACTTCCCTATTAGAACTGTTTTTGCTGCATCCCATAGGTTTTGAGTCGTTGTGTCTCCATTGTCATTTGTTTCTAGGTATTTTTTAACTTCCTCTTTGATTTCTTCAGTGATCAGTTCGTTATTAAGTAGTGTATTGTTTAGCTTCCATGTGTTGGTATTTTTTACAGATCTTTTCCTTTAATTGATATCTAGTCTCATAGTGCTGTGGTCAGAAAAGATACTTGATACAATTTCAATTTTCTTAAATTTACCAAGGCTTGATTTGTGACCCAAGATATGATCTATCCTGGAGAATGTTTCATGAGCACTTGAGAAAAATGTGTATTCTGTTGTTTTTGGATAGAATGTCCTATAAATACCAATTAAGTCCATCTTGTTTAATGTATCATTTAAAGCTTGTGTTTCCTTATTTATTTTCATTTTGGATGATCTGTCCATGGGTGAAAGTGGGGTGTTAAAGTCCCCTACTATGAATGTGTTACTGTCGATTTCCCCTTTAATGGCTGTTAGTATTTGCCTTATGTATTGAGGTGCTCCTATGTTGGGTGCATAAATATTTACAATTGTTATATCTTCTTCTTGGATCGATCCCTTGATCATTATGTAGTGTCCTTCTTTGTCTCTTCTAATAGTCTTTATTTTAAAGTCTATTTTGTCTGATATGAGAATTGCTACTCCAGCTTTCTTTTGGTTTCCATTTGCATGGAATATCTTTTTCCAGCCCCTCACTTTCAGTCTGTATGTGTCTCTAGGTCTGAAGTGGGTCTCTTGTAGACAGCATATATATGGGTCTTGTTTTTGTATCCATTCAGCCAATCTGTGTCTTTTGGTGGGAACATTTAGTCCATTTACATTCAAGGTAATTATCAGTATGTATGTTCCTATTCCCATTTTCTTAGTTGTTTTGTGTTCGTTATTGTAGGTCTTTTCCTTCTCTTGTGTTTCTTGCCTAGAGAAATTCCTTTAGCATTTGTTGTAAAGCTGGTTTGGTGGTGCTGAACTCTCTCAGCTTTTCCTTGTCTGTAAAGGTTTTAATTTCTCCATCAAATCTGAATGAGATCCTTGCTGGGTAGAGTAATCTTGGTTGTAGGTTTTTCTCCTTCATCACTTTAAATATGTCCTGACTGTCCCTTCTGGCCTTGTTATTTTTCCCTTGCTGCTTTTAATATGTTTTCTTTGTATTTAATTTTTGACAGTTTGATTAATATGTGTCTTGGCGTATTTCTCCTTGGATTTATCCTGTATGGGACTCTCTGTGCTTCCTGGACTTGATTAACTATTTCCTTTTCCATATTAGGGAAGTTTTCAACTATAATTTCTTCAAATATTTTCTCAGTCCCTTTCTTTTTCTCTTCTTCTTCTGGAACCCCTATAATTCGAATGTTGGTGTGTTTAATGTTGTCCCAGAGGTCTCTGAGACTGTTCTCAGTTATTTTCATTCTTTATCCTTTATTCTGCTCTGCAGTAGTAATTTCCACTATTTTATCTTCCAGGTCACTTATCCGTTCTTCTGTGTCAGTTATTCTGCTATTGATCCCATCTAGAGTATTTTTAATTTCATTTAATGTGTTGTTCATCGTTGCTTGTTTCATCTTTATTTCTTCTAGGTCCATGTTAAATGTTTCTTGCGTTTTCTCTATTCTATTTCCAAGATTTTGGATCATCTTTCTATCATTATTCTGAATTCTTTTTCAGGTAGACTGCCTATTTCCTCTTCATTTGTTAGGTCTGGTGGGTTTTTATCTTGTTCTTTCATCTGCTGTGTGTTTTTCTGTCTTCTCATTTTGCTTATCTTACTGTGTTTGGGGTCTCCTTTTTGCAGGCTGCAGGCTCATAGTTCCTGTTGTTTTTGGTGTCTGTCCCCAGTGGCTAAGGTTGGTTCAGTGGGTTGTGTAGGCTTCCTGTTGGAGGGGACTAGTGCCTGTGTTCTGGTGGATGAGGTTGGATCTTGTCTTTCTGGTGGGCAGGTCCACGTCTGGTGGTGTCTTTTGGGGTGTCTGTGGACTTATTATGATTTTAGGCAGCCTCTCTGCTAATGGGTGGTGTTGTGTTCCTGTTTTGCTAGTTGTTTGGCATAGGGTGTCCAGCACTGTAGCTTGCTGGTCGTTAAGTGAAGCTGGGTGCTGTGTTGAGATGGAGATCTCTGGGAGCTTTTCACTGTTTGATATTATGTGGAGCTGGGAGGTCTCTTGTGGACCAGTGTCCTGAAGTTGGCTCTCCCACCTCAGAGGCACAGCTCTGACTCCTGGCTGGAGCACCAAGAGCCTTTCATCCACACTGCTCAGTATTAAAGGGAGAAAAAGTAGAAAGAATGAATTAGTAGAAGTAGAAAGAAAGAAGGAAAGAAGGGAGGGAGGGAGGGAGGAAGGAAGGAAGGAGGGAAGGAAGGAAAGAAAGAAAGAAGATAAAGTAAAATAAAATAAGATAAAATATAATAAAGTTATTAAAATAAAGAATAATTGTTAAGAAAAAAATTAAAAACAAGAACAAGAAATGGATGGATAGAACCCTAGGACAAATGGTGGAAGCAAAGCTATACAGAGAAAATCTCACACAGAAGCATACACATACACACTGACAAATAGAGGAAAAGGGGAAAAAATCATAAATCTTGCTCTCGAAGCCCACCTCCTCAATTTGGGATGATATGTTGTCTATTCAGGTATTCCACAGATGCAGGGTACATCAATTTGATTGTGGAGCTTTAATCCGCTGCTTCTGAGGCTGCTGGGAGAGATTTCCCTTTCTCTTTGTTCTCACAGCTCCCGGGGCTCAGCTTTGGATTTGGCCCCGCTTCTGCGTGTAGGTCACCTAAGGGCGTCTGTTCTTCGCTCAGGCAGGACAGGGTTAAAGGAGCAGCTGATTCGGGGGCTCTGGCTCACTCAGGCTGGGGGGAGGGAGGGGAACAGAGTGCGGGGCGAGTCTACGGCGGCAGAGGCCAGCGTGACGTTGCATCAGCCTGAGGTGTGCCGTGCGTTCTCTCAGGGGAGTTTTCCCTGGATCCCGGGACCCTGGCAGTGGTGGGCTGCACAGGCTCTGCGGAAGAGGGGTGTGGATAGTGACCTGTGCTCGCACACAGCCTTCTTGGTGGCGGCCGCAGCAGCCTTAGCGTCTTATGCCCATCTCTGGGGTCTGCGCTTTTAGCCACGTCTCGCTCCCTTCTCTGGCGCTCCTTTAAGCAACGCTCTTAATCCCCTCTCCTCGCGCACCAGGAAACAAAGAGGGAAGAAAAAGTCTCTTCCCTCTTCGGCAGGTGCAGACTTTTCCCCAGACTCCCTCCCAGCTAGCCGTGGTGCACTAACCCCCTGCAAGCTGTGTTCACGCCGTCAACCCCAGTCCTCTCCCTGCGCTCCGACCGAAGCCCGAGCCTCAGCTCCCAGCCCCGCCCGCCCCGGCGGGTGAGCAAACAAGCCTCTCGGGCTGGTGAGTGCTGGTCGGCACCGATCCTCTGTGTGGGAATCTCTCCGCTTTGCCCTCCGCACCCCTGTTGCTGTGCTCTCCTCCACGGCTCCGAAGCTTTCTCCCTCCGCCACCCGCAGTCTCCGCCCGCAAAGGGGCTTCCTAGTGTGTGGAAACCTTTCCTACTTCCCAGCTCCATCCCACTGGTGCAGGTCCCGTCCCTATCCTTTTGTCTCTGTTTATTCTTTTTTCTTTTGCCCTAGCCAGGTACGTGGGGAGTTTCTTGAGAAACTCAGACCTTTTGAGAGGTCTGAGGTCTTCTGCTAGCATTCAGTAGGTGTTCTGTAGGAGTTGTTCCACGTGTAGATGTATTTCTGGTGTATCTGTGGGGAGGAAGGTGATCTCCGCGTCTTACTCTTCCTCCATCTTCCCCTCGTCCCTCCATTCATCTCTTGATGACACTTAGGTTGCTTCCACATCTTGGTAATTGTAAATACTAATGCTCCGAACATTGGGGTGCATGTATCTTTTCAAATGCATATTTTTGAAAACACGTGTTTTTGTTCTTTTTGGATTTATACCCAGGAGTGGAGTTGCGAGGTCATATGGTAGTTCTATTTTTAGTTTTTGAGAACCCCGCATACTGTTTGCCACAGTGGCTGTACCAGTTTACATTCCTACCAACAGTGTACCAGGGTTCCATTTTCTCTAAAAATTGTAAATTTTCTTCCTAGGGGTAATTGAGATGATAGTTGAATAATAACATAAGATCAGGTGAAGTCTAAAGAAATTTTAGAAAACCTGGATAGAGTAAGAAAACTTCTGTTCACTGGCATCTGAATGTTAGAGAGACACCAAGACATGTGGGCCAAATTCTGGAGAAAAGGGAAACACAGACGCAAGCTTGACATTTGGTGCAGGTTTTCTCCTTGGGGCATTTGCTGATTCAAATCTTACAGCCTAGGAGCTGAAAAGCCAAAGAGTTCAAAAGACTCTAACGACAGAAGCCAAACGGCAAGAGCCGTTTTACATTGATAAAAAGCATTTTAACCATGTAGAAGCAGACAATGAAAAGAAAGAACTTTGCATTACATTTAATAAAAGTTTAGGGAGATCTTTGTGGTATATTAGTGAACTTATTTGTGGAAATTTAGCCATGTACTTTGTGTTGGAGAGGCACCAAGAGTTCAAGAATTCTCACAATTTGAGTACACAGTTGCCTTACATGTAGGCATGGTGGCAGCCATTTACATAACAATGATTTGGAGGATGTTGTGTTAGTCAGCTCTTGCTGTGATAATGCTTTGGAACAAATCACACCAAACTCAGTTACATAAACAAGAATTTATTTTTCTTGTACCTATGGGCTAGCTGCAGTGGCTCTCTTTTAGACCTCTAGATGGCTGGTTTTGCTCCGTGTTTTGGGTCAGTTTGAGGTCTGTCACACACATCTTCCTCTGGAGCCCAACTGTGAGGCCACAGCTCCCAGGCCCTGTCTTCTCACAAAGTTCACTGAAACATAAGAGGTGAGCCCAGCCGCACAAGCCCATTTAAGGCCTCTTCTGCTCATTTAAGGCCATCATGTCTGCTCATACTTCAGTGGCCAAAACATGTCACAGATCTAAGCTGTATTTAGAATATGTGTATTTGTTTAAAGTTGGGTGCTCTCACAGAAGAATATTGCATTTTGGACAGTTGTTACCTTAGCATTTTCATTGGCATTTGCAAACGTGATAAAAGTCGTGTGCACTTTTTCACCTTTGAAAACTTTTTGAAATTGTGAGACAATTTCTATGGGAAAAGAGGAAGGTACATTTTAGAACTCAACTCTAGTTATGGCATTGTTGGGAGAAGAATTAATGAGATAAGGTCAATATAAATGAAAGATTTGGGATTCACATATTCATAATTAACATTAGCATTCTACAGAACATTCCTGGAGAATTGTGATGCTTGCTTTACGTGATTTCTATCATAAATCATTAAAATCTGACCAAGCCACTTCAATAAAACATACATCATACAGTACATCACATTTTAGTTTTTCCTACCACTGCACAACTTATCATCAATACTGTACCATAACACAGAAACAGAAACTGAGTGAATTCTTTGTTAGCAGACGGGCTTCACAAGCAGTACTAGTGGAAGGTCTTCAAATGATAGCAGACAGTAACTCAAGCCATAAAAACAAAACAAAGAATGCTGACTAGAGCAGTTGTGTAGGGAATTATAAAAGATAATGTAATTTCAAATTTCTTCTCCTTTCTTCTCTTAGCTAATTTAAAAAGTGCATAAGCAATATGACTATATTTGGATTGTTCTGTATATAACATAAAGAAATATCATATATTTGATGATATGGCACAAAGAAGGCAGTGAGAAAAAAAGCTGTGTTAGAATAAAAATGACAGTAGATCATAAGCTGAATCTGCAGGAAGAAAGGAAGAGAACCAGAAATGGTAAATAGATTAACCCAACAAACTCAAAAATATTTATTTGCTCTACGTTCTTCTCTAAGCTTAAGTATGTAACATATATAAATGTAATAAAAACAAAAAAGAGGGGAAGGCATACAGCTCTATAAAAGTGCAGTTTCTGTTTTTCACTGGAATTAAGCTAGTAAAAATATGAAGAGATTCTGAGAAGGTATATTACATAAGCCCTAGTGCAGCCATTACTCAAACAATGTGGTTAAAAATCATTAAAGGAATTACATGTTACAGTAGAAAAGATCTACTTACTATAAAAGGGAAATGGAGGAACAACAACAATAACAAAAAAACAAAAACATGAGACATGTAGAAAACCAAAGGTATAATGATAGACATAAATAAATCTTACCATATCAATAATAAAAACTAAATGTAAATGAATTAAACAATACAATCAAAAGGCAGATATTGTCGAACTGGGTTTTAAAAAATGTTTTCTCTAGGAGACACTCCTTGGATTCAAAAGTCTAATGTGTACAAAGTAAAAGGATGAAAAAATATACATCATGCAAATAGCAACCATAAGCATGCTGAAGTGGCTATACTAATACCAGAAAAAATAGACTTTAAAACAAACAAAAAAGTTACTAGATATGAAAAGGGACATTGTATGATAAAAAAAAGGGAAGATACAAAAATTTTTAACATATGTGCCCTGAATAAGATAAAACCAAAATACATGAAGAAGAAAATACCGAAATCCATGAAGAATTGAAGGA
Organism: Globicephala melas; assembly: GCF_963455315.2. NCBI lineage: Eukaryota > Metazoa > Chordata > Mammalia > Artiodactyla > Delphinidae > Globicephala > Globicephala melas. Next base: position 34,169,472 of record NC_083331.1, on the reverse strand, counting down.
AGAAATAGATAATTGCACAACATTAGGTAGAGGCTTCAGTACTCCACGGTCAATAATGGATAGAACAGTTAGGCAGAAGATCAACAACGATATAGAAGACTTGGATAAGACTATGAATTAACGAGACCTAATAAATGTCTACAGAACACTCAACTGAACTGTAAAATACTCATCTTGCTCAACTACATGTGAAACGTTTTCCAGCATAGATGACATGCTAGGCTGTAAGACAAGAGATTGAAACCCACATACATTGCTGGTGGGAATGTAAAATGGTGCGGCCATTTTACAAAACAGCTTGAGAGTTCCTGCAAGTGTTAAACATAGAGTTGCCCTATGACCCAGCAGTTCCACTACTAAATATATACCTAAGAGAAATAAAAACTTATGTCTGCACAAAAGCTTGTACATGAATGTTCATAGAAGCATATTTCTAAAAACAAAAGGTGGAAAAAATTCAAATATCAATTGGATAAATGAATAAACAAAATGTGGAATATCCGTACAATAGAATAGCATTCAGCTCTAAAATGGAATGAAATATTGATACATGTAACAACATAGATGAACCATGAAAGCATTATGTAAAGTAAAATCAGCCACTCACAAAAGATCACATATTGTTTGGTCCCATTTATATGAAATGACCAAAATAGCAAATCTGTAGAGACAGGAAGTAGATTAGTGGTTGCCTAGAGCTGAGAGGGTTGAGGAGAATGAAAAAACCTCGTTAATGTGTAATGGGTATTTTGTGGGGGGACAGAAATCTAAAATTGGATTGTTGTGATGGTTACACAAGTCCTTTAGTGGTTACACTGAGAACCACTGAATTGTATACATTAAAGTGTTGAAATTATGGTATGTAAATTACATCCCAATAAAGCTGTTAAAATTATGATAATTTTATATTTATAAACTTGAAAATTCATCCAAAATGACAAATTCTTAAAAAATGCAAGCTAACAAGACTAACCCAAGAAAGAAAAAATATCTAAAAAACCTATATCTACTCCAAAAGTTGTTTGTATAATTAAGTAACTTTACAGAAAATGATTTCCAGGGATAAATGGCTTTCCAAGTAAATTCTTCCAAATATTTAGGGGAGAAATATTGGTAATCTTACATAAAAATCTTCCAGGAAACAGAAAACTATATATTGCTCAAAATATTTATAAGGCCAACATAAGCTTTAGATCAAAACTAAAAAGAATATTACAAGAATAGAGTCACAGGCCAGTTTCTCTTTTGAACATGCATGCAAAATGTGTAAACAGAAGCACAAACTGTATCCATGATATGTAAAACAATCATATATCACAATCAAAGTAGCTTTATTCTAGTAATGCAAGGTTGGTTTAATGTTAAAACATGAAACTGATCCCAGGAATGAATAAGAGTGGAAAAAAATGTCATTTAAAACAGAAGTCTTGGGAATTCCCCGGTGGTCCAGTGGTTAGAACTTGGCGCTTTCACTGCTGGGGACCTGGGGTCCAATTACCGGTCAGGGAACTAAGATCCTGCAAGCCATGAGGCAGGGCCCTGAAAAAAAAAAAAAGGAAAAAAAGAAGACTTAACCAGGAGAAGCACAAGATCGAATGAACATAACAGATAACACCTTATGAAAAGTAGGTGAAGATTATTGAATATTCTAAAATTTTAAAACAAAAGGAAACTTTTAAAGATTCAAGAGGATGTGACAAATATTGTACATAGGCAAAAAATAAAATAAAATAAAATATACAGATGATGGGAGCCCAAAAATCCAGATGCCCATGACCTGTCTCTGAAGATTCTCATTCAATCGGTTCTGAATTTCCTCTATGTTTAAAAACCTACAGGTGTTATAAAGCAGAAACTAACCCACTATTGTAAAGCAATTATACTCCAATAAAGATGTTAAAAAAAAACCACAACAAAACAAACCTACAGGTGATTCTGATATGATTCACAGACAACGTAAAGCTTCTGCTTTACAGGAAAGAATACCAGATTATTTTCTCATTTTATAGTTATATTAACAGGCTGTACTATTGACGGATAAGTCTGATGTCAAAATGCACTCCCCACTAGGGATAAAAAAGGAACTAGTAGTCTCTACTGCTACTTGGTGGCAGCATGCATGTATTGCAAGGGCAATTATTGTAGGAACCCAAATTAGTGGAACATTTTAGAATTGGAAGACTACATACAGATCATCTAGTCAAGCTTCCAACTATTATAGTTGTGAAAACTAAGACCCATATAAATGAAATGATTTATCTCCAAAGAGTGTTAGTGAAAGTATGAAATAAAAAATATCTCTGAACTTTTAATTTAGTGCTGTTTTTATTAATCTCAAGTATTAGCTTATACTTCAGTGTGACAGATTTGGGATTGAATTCTTGCTCACATTTACTGATTGCGTGCCTTTTAGTAAGTTAGTAAAACACTTTTTTAATTGATTGATTGATTTAATTTTGGCTGCATTGGCTATTCCTTGCTATGCGCGGGCTTTCTCTGTTTGTGGTGAGCGGGGCTACTCTTTGTTACAGTGCGCGGGTTTCTCATTGTAGTGGCTTCTCTTTGTTGCTGACCGCGGGGTCTAGGTGTGTGGGCTTCAGTAGTTGTGGTTCACGGGCTCTAGAGTGCAGGCTCAGTAGTTGTGGCGCATGGTCTTAGTTGCTCCGTGGCATGTGGGATCTGCCCGGACCAGGGCTCTAACGCGTGACCCCTGCACTGGCAGGTGGATCCTTAACCACTGCGCCACCAGGGAAGCCCTACTAAAACACCTTTAACTTCGCTTTTCACATATGTAAAATGGTGAGACTTGACTGATATAGAACATGAGATAACCTAGCACTGTTCTTAACACATACATGTAGTTAAAACTTTTTGGCTCTCATCCCTCTTAAACAGCCTCTATCCTCTTAACAATGAAAGTGTCTTTCAGCTAGCAGAGCACCCCAGAGCTGACCACATTCTGGCAAGAGATATAGGATTCTTTTTCTTACTGGGGATTCTTTATACCTGGTATTTGAACTGCACTGAAACATGAACATCTCTTGTTTATACTGTATTAATGGATTTGATAGATGAATTTTAAAAATATGCATGAATTGAGCTGCCTTACTCTCAAGAAATATAATTCGATAGTGGTGGCTAGAACGATAAACAGTGTTTGGACAGGGAGTCCATATTGGAGGGAGTTTTTTTTTTTTTTTTTTTTTTTTGCAGTACGCGGGCCTCTCACTGTTGCGGCCTCTCCCATTGCAGAGCACAGGCTGCGGACGCGCAAGCTCAGCGGCCATGGCCCACAGGCCCAACTGCTCCGCGGCATGTGGGATCCTCCCAGATCAGGGCACGAACCCCTATCCCCTGCATCGGCAGGTGGACTGTCAACCACTGCGCCACCAGGGAAGCCCCAAAATTTTGGAGGGAGTATTTTTTTTTAGGGGGTCCATATTGGATGTGAACTACCTGTACTTCCATTCGTCTCTTAAGAATAAATAGAATCCTTTCAAAATCTGTTTTAAAGGGCAGTTATTTCCTTCTGACTCATTTAAGTTCCCTGCAAGAAAAAGACAGTCTCCTGAATCCTTGTTTAAAAGGCTTTTAATATAAAGCAATAATTTTTTGCAACATTTCCCAAACTTTTCATTATCAAATTGCCTGAGGCTTCTCAACGATTATCATTTCACAACAATATTTCCATTTTCACCTTCTTTAAATAAATTGGCCTCGTAGATGTGCCATTAAAACAGAGCTTCACTCTCAACATATTTTTTTTTTTTTTTTTTGGTGGTACGCGGGCCTCTCACTGTTGTGGCCTCTCCAGTTGCGGAGCACAGGCTCCGGACGCTCAGGCCCAGCGGCCATGGCTCACGGGCCCAGCCGCTCCGCGGCACGTGGGATCTTCCCGGTCCAGGGCACGAACCCGTGTCCCCTGCATCGGCAGGCGGACTCTCAACCACTGCGCCACCAGGGAAGCCCCACTCTCAACATATTTTTAAGTTTGTATTCAAACAGTATGAAGAAAACAGGATCAGGGAATTCAGCCATAAAAATGAATGGATTTCTGATACATGCTGCATCATGGATGCAACTAAGTGAAAGAAGTCAGGCACGAAAGGCTACATATTGTATGGTTCCATCTATAAGAAATGTCCAGCAGTAGCAAATCCATACACATGGACAATATTATACATTAGTGTTTGCCAGGGGTTTGGAACAGAGGGAAATAGGGAATGACTCCTTAAAATGGGTGTACGTTTTCTCTTGGGGTGATGAAAATGTTTTGCAGCTGGGCAGTGGTGATAGTTGCACAACATTGTGACATTACTAAATTCCACTGAATGGTACAGTGAATTGTAAAATGATCAAAATGGTGAATTTTGTGTCATGTTCATTTTACTACCATAAAAAGGAGAAAGAATTAGGGAAAGACTTAGAGTTTGGGAAACTAAGGTGAACCGGTCAAGAAAAAGACAGCTCTACTGTTCAGTTTTCTCTCAGCTCTCCCAGTGCATTAATCCTCAGCAAAAAGTAGCCTGAACCTGTAGATGATAGTCATTCAACGCAGTCCAGGGAAAAGTAAATAAAATAAAACCCAACTCTTCTTCTTTAGCACATCTATGACAGGTTACCTTCCTGCTCAGCCACATGGACATTCATTAGGACGTTTTCATTTATGTCTCCTCTACTTCAGTACTTTACTCACAGCTCATTCACACATGCAGGCAACAGCATTCCTTAATTCGATGGACTCTGCAGTGCTGGTTGTGATCAGTCTCATGAAAAGAAAAGGGAAGGAGGAAAAAGCCTCCACATTGACTTGGTGGTCTTGACGAAATGGATGCAGAAGACAGTTTGATTGTCAAACTGGAAACTTTTATTTTCCTTTTCCTTTTCTATCAGGACTTCTGCCCACTTCCCACCCCCTCCTTTCAAACAGGAGAGACACTAATTAGCTGCTTTTTTTTTTTTTTTGGTAAAACACCTATTGTTTTGGGTTTCTTGTTGTTCGGTGAACATTATCGTTTTTACTGCCAAATGAGCTTCGGTGGTTGATGTAGGGGTTCTCTTGGGAACTTAACTTTTTCCAGTTTAAGTAGAAAAGCTTTTCTGTTTGAATTGGCTTTTACTGGGTGCTTCAAGGTTTGCTCTTGGCTCTTTGATGGGGGACTGAATAGCACTGTGTTTCCTTTGAGGTTCCAATAAATAAAGGATCCTATATCCTCCTGGGCACGTTTTGTTGATTTTGCTGTGTGTGCTCTCTAATAGCCAGATGCAGATTCCAGGAAAATGACATATAAATGAATATAAGTAACCTAATATTTTTAGAATTTGCTTTGGCCATAGTCCTGGTCTTATTCTACTTGTAGCAGATGGCTTAAAAGAGCATTAGCTATGTATATATTAAATATAATATAAATATACCAATATTAAATATTATATTGATGTATAAATGTAATATTCTAATATTTATATTAATGCATAACAATTATGTATTATATTAATATATACTTTTGCCTAGCATATATTATATACAAAATATATGAGTAATGAAATGTATTTATATGGTTAATAATATTAATATGATATATACTGTAATATTGATTATACAATTATATCATAATATATAAATATATAATTATTATTATCTGATATAATACACTATAGTTAATATATTCTATATAACACAATATATAATGTATTAGTATAAGACAATTGTATTATATAATATAAATATAATACATATATAAAACTATATATATTTTAATTACATATATGAGTATGTATAGCTATTTATAATTTTATTTACATAGAAATCTGTTCATCATAACAAGATGTAAAAATATGTAATATTTTCAATCAAATGGGCCTTAACCTCACTACCTACACATAACTACTTTTAAAATCTTGATCCCTGTCTAACTCATGCTTACATATTTCTCAACATGCTTTTCTACATATGCACATATACACACATTTATACACCATATATATGTATACTACCAGTTTCCAGTTCAATGTATATAACTATATAATACATATAATTATATTCCTGTGTATATAAACAAATATAAATCAAAGGTATGTGTATAGGTATGTATTTCATATATTTATATAAATATATCATACAAATAATGTATGTGTATATAAATTCATGACTATATACATACATACACAGAAATATACTAATTTAAACAAAAGGGACCTAAATAAGCATAGTTCTCTAAGAATAAAAGTAGTTATGTCTCACTGTTTCAATAACAGGTTATAATTTTCTACTGTATGTGCTTCTATAATTGTTATGAACAATTCCCATTTGTTGAATGTTAAGCTGTTTTAATTTTTGCCATTATTAATGAGGCTCTGAAGAATACGGTGGGCAAGATTACTTGAAAAACTCTCCTAAAGGAAAAGGGTTACGTATGCTAGGTTAAATGTACACAACTTATTTTTAAGTCCGTGGTTGATTTTTGAAGTGTGCAGTAGAAATTTCCAGGACCCATGAAAGAAGGGTGGTACATGTGTCAGAGTTATAGCTATATTAGGAGTGGATTGAAGATCTTGATAGCTTAGAACAGAAGCTGGAAATCCTGTTTTTATGGAGCCAAATATTTTAGGCTTTGTAGACCAAAGAGGCAAAATTGAGGATATTATTTAGGTACTTAGGTAACCATTTAAAATGTTACCAGTTAAAATGTGAAAATTATTCATAGCTCATAGGCCATAAAAAATAGGCATCTGTCTGGATTTGGAATACAGGCCATAGTTTAATGACACACCTGACCTGACATAGAGACTTGTTGTTAAAATGGCCATGACCACATGGGAGGCAGGAGGTAAGACTCCATCCCTACTAGATGCGAAGTTAGAACTAAACCTATCTATCCCTAGCTTCACCTTTAGTGAAAGGGTGTGCCAGGAGAAAAAATATCTGCTGGCAAAGGGAGACTAAGACCAAATTCTCTTGGCCTCTGCTCTGGGTAGGAAACAGGTAGGAAATCTTGAGAATTCTGAACCCCAGATCTGTGTTCACAGTGTTTGTGTTGCAAATTTATGTGCGGTCTTGCAAACAGAAGCTAGGAAATCAACTTAAAATGCTCCCAAATCAGTGGTATTCCAAACACAAAACTAAACCCTTTCTAGAGAGGTAGACCTTCAACACAGGCCTATAGCCTTCCCACAGATAAAGTTTAGCTAAACATGAGCTCATGATCTAAATTTACACAATAATGAAGAAATCAGCTACAAGTGGAGAGAATCAGCAAAAGCAATCAATACCAGAATTAGATTCCCAAGGCCATCCATCAGATGTTGGAATACTCAGGCGCAAGGCAGAAAATATACATAAAACTAGAACTGAAACAAGGAACAAGGGTGTTTTAAAAGACTGGGTAGGATCTTTAAAACATTTTTAAAGTACATGTCATTGATAAAGCTAAAACTCGAAGGTCATGCAATACAGCAGATTAATCATGGAGAAGAGTGAAATTATGCTGTTTTTATAAATATGGCAGATCAGATTTTCTGCCTAATTATATAAGTAGATCTATCTTTAAAAAATACCCATTATTTTAAAGACTTATTGGCTGTAAAATAAGTTAAGAGTATTTCAAAGGGCTTCTCTCCAAAGAAAAGTGAGAAGTAGCAAAACAAAAAGTCGAGGGGAAAAAATGTAAATATATACATTGCTATAGGGTGAAGTAAGCCTTAGGCCAGCAACAATGTGGAGGAGCTGACCCTTAGATACTTACAACTAAGCTGGAATCTTCAAAAAGTTCAACTATTTATAACTAAAAAGATTTCTTAAAATTAATAACCAAGTGTTTTAATTGACATCAGAAGAGCAAAACAATAAACCCTCAGAACATAGAAAAAATAGATAATAAAGATATGAGAACTTGATAAAACAGAAAAAAGTATAAAATTGAGGTGATTTAGTAAGTCAAAAAATATTCTTTGAAAATATTTTAAAAACACACTTTGATTAAGCAAAACAAAAACAAAAGTAAATAATACACAGAAAGAATCAGGACAATGTTATAGCAGAGAGTAAAAACAGAGAACATATGAAATGCCAGTAAATTTGAACATTTATGTAAAGTGGACAATTTCCTAGCTCCTAGAGTTTACCAAAACTGACACAAGAAATTATAGCTGGAGTTCTTTCACCACTAAGGAATTAAGTCAATAGTTTACAATCTTTCACCAAGAAAATAACAGACCCACCCAGATCGTTTGGGTGGGGAATTCTATCAAACTTCTATTAAACAGATAACATCAGTATTAATAAAGAAAAACTTCTAGAGAGTAGCAAAGAAAGAATGCTCCTTTATTCATCTTATGAAGTCTATATAATCCTAATACTGAAAATAGATTAGGACTGTAAAGAAAAATAAATTTACAGGTCAAATTTACTTGTAAGTATAAAGGCAAAAATTTTGATCTACGATATTAGCTACCCAAGTTCACTAGAGTAAGAAAAAGCATGAGCAAGTTAGGTCATCCAATGAATGAAAAGGTAGTTTAATGTCAAGAATATACATCAATAGATTGAAAACACCACATTTTCTTTATTTCATCAGTCTCTTTAAAAAATTGATAAGTACTTATATTGATCTCTCTTTTACTAGGCACTGTGCTAAGTCACTTACATATTTACTCCTTTAAACTTTCTATTATCCCTGGGGGAAGGTTCTATTTTCCTTCCATTTCTTAGGTAAGACTCTAACCCCCAGAAAAGTAAAGTAACATTTGCAAGTTTTTGTGAATGGTCAGTGATGGGACCAGTACAGGAACATCCAAAGTCTGCGCTTGGAAACAGTGCCCTATATTGACACTCACATTACAGATGAACGGAAAGGAAGCATGCACTTACCATATAGATTAAATCTCACATTACACGTTAAAGGAAAGGAACCATGCACTTACATTATAGATTAATACCCACATAACAGGTTAAAGGAAAAAGAAACATGTGCTTCTCTCAAAAGTTGTAAAGAAAGCATATCTATTTCTAAATATATTTCCCAATTTCTTTTGCTTGTTTTCTGACCTTTGTAGTGCATTCTGCCATGAGGAAAATTTTAATTCTTATATAATTAAATGTATCCTTTTTTTCTTTGAATCTTAGAAAGGTGTTCCTCATAAATAATTTATTTCAAGTCTACCAAGTTTCTGATACATTTACAGTTTCATTATCTTTTTACTTTTAACTAGTTGCTGTATCTAGAATTTAGTAATGATAGCCATATTTTCCCACTTTTGTTGAATAAGTTTTGCTACTGACCCAAAATGTCCACTTTATTTTAATCTCAAATCCCTTATGCTCTTGCATCTAATTTTAAGATGTTTCCTATCCCACTGGTTGTTTTGTCTATCTGAAACAAAATGCTACCTTAATTATAATGTAATTATAATATAATAAATGTAATTAGTAAACATAATACCATATATAATAAATAGCATAATATAAAATAACAAAATATAATTTACCATATAACAAGGTCAAAAGAGAACAAAACTATACAATCACTTGAAATATCCCCCAAAGGTATTTTATAAATTCAATATTCATTTCTAATTTAAATGAAATAGTAAAATAGGGATTTATGAATGCTTCCATAGTAAGAGAAAATTATATATCTAAAAGAGAAAGAGGTAAATGATAAACTTTAGTAACACTGGCAATAAATATAGGACAAGATGAAGATGCCTGATATAATCTTAAAGAAAAAGTATTATGTAACATTGTCTTTGCAACACTGATGAGTTCAGTGAAAAGAGAAGCTCATAGAAAAGAGTATCTCATTCTTAATGTCTGTACACTTGTCCATTGCATGAACATAACAGCTTATTTAACCAATATGTTACTGATCTGCATCTGGATTTCTAGGTTTTCATGGAATTTTATTACGCACAATTGTTACAAACTCTAGGACTACCTCTTAGGTTTATATCTTTTGAAAGAAACAGTATCTCCGTAGATGGGTTATGTGGGCTGGCTGCTAGCAGACTATGGCTACTTCTCAGTTCTTCCCTTTACATTCCTAGTCCATGTGAAAACGGAAGGCAAGAAGGTCTTCTGTTTAGAGACTCTAAAGATAGGTCTTGGTGATAAAGCCTTGGTGGTAAAGGCTAAAAATATCAACCCAGAACAAGTGTTTTTCCAGCTGTAACTATGTGTGATTCCCTTGGTTTTATTCTGTAGAGGATGTAATAAGACAAGACTGTAGGATCTGCCCTCAACGTGCTTCCAGTAAGATGAGCTAAGTCAAGTATGGTGGCATATCTAATTCAAGCAAAATATAATGGCTCCTTTTCTCTCATAGCAAAACTTCGTGGAGTGAATATCGAAGTCACTGTATGCTCTTAATTAAAGGAACACAATAAATCTTGTATTGGAAGGTGGTTATTCTGGTCTCTTTGCAGAGATGAATTGGAAATTGTCTAGAAGAAGGAAAATTAGCTTAACCAAAGTTAAACTCATAAATAATTGAGCATCTGTGGCCTATGTTTCTCTTTGATCATAATTTCTCCCAATTTGTAGACCTCTTTGATACCCGATTAATCATTGTCAAAGATGCAATTAACAATGATTATTACTGTGTATTAGGTTTTGCCTGGGCCCTGAAGAAACCATCGTAAATTATGAGCTATGATTGTCACTTGATTTTCTCACAAAGAACAATCAGAACTCCTGGTCTTAAGTGGCTTGGAATGTGAAACTAAGAAGTCTCTTAGATATTATTAGAGGATCCCACAGAGCCCATTGGTGAAAGTTTGGAAAACATTGGGCTTCTTAAAATTAATTCTTGTAGTGTGTTACGAAAGATGACTGAACCAAAAGGATAACAGTGTTTCTGGTTCTGTTGTTAGCGTTCTCCATGGAAACATCACGGAAGCTTCTGGACTCAATTTCCTTCCCCATGTGTGAATGTCACTGAAAATATCCAACTCCATTCTATCCCCATATAACTTCAGAAACTAAGCAAAATGAAGACTCAAAATTCATTTCAAATAATGAAAGGAAGATATAATGTAGAATGGAACTGGGAAAATGTCTGGTTTAAATTCTGGAAAGTACCAACTATACAATTCTGGATAAGTTGCTTAATCTTGCTTAGTCTAATTTAATGCCCATCTCACAGGCTGTTATGATGATTAATTTAATATCTTTGTATAACATACAGTGTTATGTAACTTCTTGTTCTTCTTGAGTAAATTCATATCTTTAAGCAACTCACTTTAAAAAATAGTTACTTGCTTAAATTACTCTTACCTTCTATTATCAGCTGAATTGTGTCCTGCTCAAGTTAATATGTGGAAGTCTTAAGCCCCAATACCTCGTAATATGACTGTATTTGGAGATAAGGCCCTTAAATAGGTAATTGAGGTCAAATGAGGTCAAATGGGTGGGCTCTAATCCAATATGACTGGTGTTCTTATAAAAAGAAAATATTAGGACACAGACATGCACAGAGAGAACAAAGTAATTATTAGTAACCACGATCATGTCGTGAATGCATGGAATACGTCACCATTTGCCAACCACCGTGTCAAGTCAGCAGAAACTACAGAAATTAAGAGCTCACCGCAGAAATTCACACACCCTTGCACCAGGTAAGGGACCACAGGCAGACGTTCACTCAGCCTCTCATGTGTCCCTCATGGAGTGCACGCTCTCTCCTGGGCGGGGCGAGCACAGACACTTATTGGGAGTTTTACTACTTTTAAAATGCGTTGATACAACCATGTCTCACTGGATAAGTCAGCAAACGCTTTTTGTAAATCCAAATTCTCCACACCTCCTACCTTTCGCGTTGCGCTAGTCTCAAAGCTCCCGCCCCTGCTCCTCAGGCCGCGTCCCCATGTGAGGCGGGGCTGCGTGCGGACGCACGGCGAGCGCGGAGTCGTCCTCGAGCCCCGCCCCCACGGAGCCGCAGCCGGTTTGAACAGCGTCCCCGCGCGCGGAGGGCTACGAGGCTGGCGCCAAGGGCTGGCGATTCGCGCGGGAGGCGGCGCGGGAGCGCGGCCTGGAGGGGCTGGCCTAGCTGGGGCTCGTGGCCCTGCGTCGTCTGGCTGCGACGCGGGTCCTGCGCACGCTGCGGGGCCGCAGCCGCCGGGAGGTGAGCGCCCGAGGGGCCGGGAGGCGAGCCGGGGACCCCAGGTGGGTGTGGGCATCGTGTCCACAGCCAGCGTCCCCGAAGCCGCGCTCGGGCCGTGATCACTCGGTGAAGCTGCGCTGCGACACAGCAGCCGACTTCTTCCCGCGCTGTGAGGACCTGTGTGCGCTGCAGGACTCAGTGCCTCTCTGCCTGCGGGAGGGCCTGCTGGACTTAACGCTAACCCCTTCCACGGGGTGGACTGGGTGCCGCCCCTGAGCACCCTCTGCCCCTGATCTGTATCCAGAGCTTCTTCCAGGCACAGCTGGGCGAGACAGGTTTGTAGTTTCCGCTTCCAGGGGCTCTCGTGTGGGCGCTGCGAAGTGGGGTTTTAGATGGTGCAAGGTGGAGGCTGGGCACTAGAACCGGTGCCCAGTGCCCGGGTGTGCGTGCACTAGACGGGGCGTGCGGCCTAGGACTCCTGCCAGCTCGGTGACCCCGGCCGAGTGCCTTAAGGCTTCTAGGTCTCAGTGTTCTCATCTGTAGCATGGGGTTAAGAAGACCCACTCTCCGTGGCGGTTACAAGGACTCACTCTGTTAATGCTTGTAGACTCTACAATGTAGAACACTTAGCACAGTTTGGAGCATCGTTAATGGTTGCACAGATGTTACCTGGTGTGTTGAATGACTTTGCCTGGTACAGACCAAAGCGGTTAGGAAATGGATATATCCCAGCTTCATTTCCTTTCCATTAAAACAGGTCTCAGAATAAAAAATATATATATATATTTTTATAAATTCGTTTTAATTTATTTATTTAGCTGCGTTGGGTCTTCTTTTCTGTGAGAGGGCTTTCTCTGGTTGCGGCGAGCAGGGGCCACTCTTCATCGCGGTGCGCGGTACTCTCACTGTCACGGCCTCTCCTGTTGTGGAGCACAGGCTCCAGACGAGCAGGCTCAGTAGTTGTGGCTCATGGGCGTAGTTGCTCAGCGGCCTGTGGGATCTTCCCAGAGCAGGGCTCGAACCCGTGTCCCGTGCATTGTCAGATTATCAACCACTGCGCCACCAGGGAGGCCCCCAAAAATCTTTTTTTCAATAGTCAATATCATATAGTGGAAAGAGCACCGGTGTGAAGGCAGCTTAGGGTTTGAATTCCAGGGCTTATGCTCTCTGTGGCCTGTGCAGGTTACTTTTGAACTGCAATCCCCACACTTGTAAAATGACATTAAAAACCACTCTTTCTGAGGGTTCTTACAATTAATTAAGCACCTTATGTGTGTAAAGTATCCTGGCGCTTGAATGAGTTGTTAGAACCAAGCGCTGCTGGAGACTATGCTTCTGCCCTAGGTAATCTCCCCTTCTACTGGGCAGCAGGTAAACACAAGCACAGTAGTCAGTTCTCCGGAAGAAGTGAGTTCTGGTGCTGCAGAGCACAGAATCTTTTTGTTTTTTAATTTAATTTTTATTTTATATTGGAGTATAGTTGATTTACAATATTGTGTTTGTTTTAGGTGTACAGCAAAGTTATTCAGTTATACATATATCCATTCATTTTCAGATTCTTTTCCCGTGCAGGTTATTATAGGATATGGAGTAGAGTTCCCTGTGCTATGCAGTAGGTCCTTGTTGATTACCTATTTTATATACAGCCGTGTGTATATGTTAATGCCAAACTCCTAATTTATCCCTCTCCGCCACCTTTCCCCTTTGCAGAGCACAGAATCTTAAAAGGGAAAGTTCAGGGTAGGCTTCTTGGAGGAGGTGCCATCCTTTCTAAGGATAGTAGAAGCTCCTGGGGTGGCAGGAGGGAGCAGTGTGTCAAAGGTTGAGAAATATAAGAAAATATGGCAAAACTAATGTACAGGACTGGAACTCAGGGTTTGGGAAAGAAATGAGAGTTGATACTGGAAACCTAGTGGGGACAAACATAAAGGGGCCTTGTTTGTCCTGTCAGAAGTTTGGATGTTTATCCTGAAGGCTGTGGGAAACCCTAATAAACAATAAGATGGACTTCTGGTTTAGAGGCTCACTCGGACCTCCATGTGGAAGGCAGTTGATTGGGTGCAGGGTGAATTGTAATCTAAAGGTCCCACTCAAGTTATAAAAGGTTGGACTGCATTTTGGAGATCCGAGAGAGAATGGGTGGGGCCTGGTGACCAGCTAGAAAAGGAAGGGCAGCAAGCTTGGGTGAGAGTTTACAGCTGCATCTTTTTGTGAGATACAGAGCACAGTAGGAAGGGATTGGGGGTGGGGAGAGGATCTTACTTGATCTTCAGTGCTGTAGAGGGGCCTGGTAGACGGGTCTGGGCCCAAGGTTCAGATCTGGGATTTTTGGGAGGACAGGTGTTTGAAGGCATGGGAGATACTTAGGTTACCCACAAGACGATACAAAGAATCATGGGTCTGAGAGTTTTTTAAGTGAGTGTATGTATATATATTATTTTTTAAATTTTATTTATTTATTTATGGCTGTGTTGGGTGTTCATTTCTGTGCGAGGGCTTTCTGTAGTTGCGGCAAGTGGGGGCCACTCTTCATTGCGGTGCGTGGGCCTCTCAAGTGAGTATATTTGAGGATGTTTACAAGCTGAGAGAAAGTAGCCAGCAGAGGAAGGGTGTGAAGATTTAGGATAGGAAATGATTGTTCCTTTGTTTTCAAAAAGCTGAATACTTATTGTGTGCCTGGCCTTTTTCTAGGATCTGGGGTTCACACCATCTGTTATCTCTTCTGCAAGGACAGTTCAACTCATCCCCTTGGTGAAGAGAAGTCACATTATTCTTTGCATCCCATTCAGGTGTAGGAACTGTTCTGTACCTCTGAAGGGACTTTACTTAAGCAGAGTAATAAGTTAGAAATCAAAAGAAATTATAGCTGGAAGGGACCTGAAAGGCCATGGTACTTAATTTTGCCACATATTTTACATTGAATGTAAGAAAAATTTATTGTTGAGCCCATTCTCTTCAGAGTTCCTTCACTGAACTTTCTTTATGTTTTTTATCCAGTGGGTCTAACTTGTAGATTTTGGCCTCCTCGTAAATTTGCTTCTTCATCCATATTACATTTTGCCCGGACTATGGGAGAAGCTCCTGGGTGGTTTCACGGCCCCTGGGCTCCGTTCCTCTGTTTATCTGCCTACTCAGCTTAAGTGATCTTCTAACGTAAAAACATACGCTTAAAATAATGCTGCTAATGGCTTGGCCACTCCGAGTTAGTGCATACTAGCCTCTCAGCGTGTGCTCTGCACAGAGGCGTTTAGTCTGAACTGTGCTTGGCCAAGCCTCATGGGGCTCTTTGGCCCTGAGGAAGGGGAGCTTTTTGTGATCACTCCCTTTATCTAATCTGTCCTTCAGCAGCGGGGTGCCTTTTTCTAATCAGCGGAGGCACCCTTACTCAGCCAGTGGTAGCCCCAGGCCTCATCACCTGTGGGATAGAAGCCATGCTCTCTCCTAGGCTTGCTTCGTCCAGCATCTCTATTTTCCTTTCTGTCTCTTCTCACACTTGGACCCCTGGCCTTTAGTCATCCCCACCTGCAGTATTTAATGTGCCCAGCAGGTGTCAGGCTTGAGTGTCTTTGCACAGATATTCACCGTACAGTTAATGCATATTGTACTCCAAGTCTGCATACTCTCATCTTTCTAGATTGTACTTCAGGGTTATCATGAAGCCGTCACTTAGATATAACTTTTTGCCTCCATAGGAACCTCTGTGCATAAAAGTTATGGTTCTTTATCTCATGTGATTGAAATTTTGAGTTTATGCATCTCCCTCCTTAATGAAGGCTTTAAGGGCAGGAGTCGCTTCTAATTCTTAGCAGAGAATAGATGCTTTGTTTTTTATTTAGATGCTTTTTTTTTTTTTTTGGCGGTATGCGGGCCTTTCACTGCTGTGGCCTCTCCCGCCGCGGAGCACAGGCTCCGGACGCACAGGCTCAGCGGCCATGGCTCACGGGCCCAGCCGCTCTGCAGCATGTGGGATCCTCCCGAACCGGGGCACGATCCCGTGTCCCCTGCGTCGGCAGGCGGACTCTCAACCACTGCGCCACCAGGGAAGCCCTTTAGATGTTTTTTAATGATGATAAAATATATGGTTTAAATCACTCATTTTACAATAATTTTGGTTTAGGTTGTGACAGAAATAAAGTTTACAGAAGTCGTGTTCCTGCGATTAGAAATAAAGATGTGACCTTCTAGTTGTGTAAAGTTCTTAAATGCTGTGTAAGTGCGTCGTGTGCGCTAAGGAACCTGGAGCTAAGTGGGGTAGTTGTGTGAGAGACTTAACTGTGTTAACAAAGGTAAGCCTTCATTGTGTCCTGCCAACATTTGATAGTTGCTTTTGGGGCAAACTAAACCAATAAAATTTTAAACTGTTCCTCCCCATTAAATGGATTGAATAAATCGGCCACTTTGGTGCACCTGTGTCTTGGGAGTTGTCCACTTGGAGATGGAGGTTTAGAAAGTGAGTTTCAGTCTTGTTTAAGTCTCTTCCCATCAGACTGGTCTCGTGATTTCCTACACACCATGTTACTTCCTGTCTACCTTATCTTGGTGTTGTTCATGCCTGGGTTGTCTCCTGTGCCTGCTCAAACCTTGGTCCATTCTCATTTGTACCATGGAAGTTTGTCATGCTGGATACTGTCAGAACTAATTTTACTTAAGTTTGTGTTAAGCCACAAACCACACATTTTGTATATTTTCTGTTTTTTGTGTTTGTATTTTAATGTTTCTCTTCAAGAAACATTATGGGAAGAGAAATAGCAAGATATAAAGAACAAAAAAGTCATGATGATCTTTAAATTGTTAGAACATGTATCTGCAGTCATAATTATAATAAACTGTGGTATGTGTTAAAATAGGAAATATATGTCATATCCCGTAAGAGCAGCAAACTCAGTGGTGTTAGTGGGGGGGAGTCATGGAAGTAATCACAAAGCAGGTGACTGTAAGTTAGGGTCCTGAAACAGTGTGTGTTCCCCGTGTCCAGTAGTGATCTGGAGGGGTCAGGAAACCTGCCTTCAATTTGAGGGAACAGAGGGTTTGAGGTCCTCTCTCTTCTATTGCTCTAGTATACTGCATAGCAGCTAATAAAATACTGGGTTTATAGTTGACATTTAAATCGCTGATTGATCATCAAGATTGGCATGTATCATTGGAAATGAAAATAGGAAGAATCTTAAGATTTTTAGGTTTTTCTTTTTTTTCCTATCTCTCAAAAGGTAGGTAGAAAAGCAAATAAGTCAAGATTGACAAATGTATAGGCTCTTCATCTTAGTGTGTGTGTGTGTGTGTGTGTGTTTTTCTGTTATTTGTCAAGGTGTAAAGAACTCTATCACTCTTAAGACAGTAAACTTCACGGGGTGTAATCTGACATGGCAGGGAGCAGATCACATGGCCAAGATCTTAAAGGTGATTTTTTTATGTTTGAACTTTCATGAAAACATATGTGATTGAAGCACATTAATATATTGGTACAAATGGCAGTTAATTTTTGTCTTTTGATACCTGTGAGTGCAGCTTTCGTTTTGTTGAAAGAATATGACCAGTTTTCAGTTTGGGATTCTACCATTTAGTAAAGATAGTCCACTTAATTTTAGAAATAAGAGATTTAATATATAATACATAATAATATTTTTATGTAGTTTTAGTTACTGAAAACACTGATTGTGATACTGTCAAAAAACTATGCCATTATAGTCTTCAAGACTTAAATGAATCAAGTGTTTATTAGCTGCTGTAGTTTATAAACTAATAAAATCACTACACCAGCAATTTGTAAATACAGTTTTTAAAATAATGCCTTACCAACTTTACAGTGGTTATAATGACTGTATTTAGGCCTAAAGTTATTTAATAATTTGACATGAAGCCTTTTTAATAGTTTGATGGTGCAGATCAGGGATAGGTAAACTATGGCTGGTGGGCCAGATCCAGCCTGTCGCCCGGTAAAGAAAGTTTTTTTGGAACATAGTCGCACCCATTGTTTAGAAAGTTTCTTTGGAACATAGTCGCACCCATTGTTTACATGGAAGCTATGGCTACTTTCACCCTACGCCAGTGGGGTTGAGTAATTGCAACAGAAACTGTATAGCCCACAAAGCTGGAAATGTTTAAATTTAGATTTTAAAAATTGAAAAATTCTTTGAGCCTCTACAGGGCAAGTGCATTGACCCCTGTGGTTGAAAACAGCCAAGAACTTGGGTGCCGAAGCCAAATGGCCTAGGTTCAAATTCCCTTTCTCCCATTTCATAGCTAAGTGACCATGGACAAATCACTTAACCTCTGTGCCTCATTATGAGGTTTAAATGAACTAATTTGTATGAATAGTGCCTGGCACTTAATAAGCACTGTGTAAGTGATTGCTGTTATTTCTGCTTGGAGCTTTTATAAGCTATTGTTAATAGGAAAATGACACAAATGATTTTCGTTTTAGAGTGTCAAAGGCACTTTGAGTCTTTTATTTTTTCAAGAATGTAATAAGACTTTTTTCATTTAAAGTCAGTGTTCCCTATTACCATAATTTATTTTATGAATATAAAGAATTGAATGTCTTTAAGACAGTACTTGTGGTTAAATGTCAAACCATAATTTTCCCAAGGCACATCAAACTGGCTCTGCATAGTCCAGGCCTCTAAAGTTTGTGTGCATACCCTAGGTAGCATGTGAGATCTATTTTGTAATACAGTTTTTAAAATAATGCCTTGGACTTCCCTGGCGGTCCAATAGTTAAGACTCTGCACTCCCAATGTAGGGGGCCCGGGTTCGATCCCTGCTCAAGGAACTAGATCCTACATGCATGCCGTAACTAAGAGCCCGCATGCCACAACTAAAAGATCCGGCATGCTGCAAGTAAAGATCTGGCACAGCCAAATAAATATTTAAAAAAAATAATAATAATAAAATAATGCCTTAGGTTTAGGAAAAGAAAATATTAGAACCTATTTGCCTTTGTATCATTTTTAAAATATCTGTGTGGTTTATAATGTACATACAGTATATGTATAGAACTTCGTGTATATAATTTGTTAATAAATAAGATGCATATTAAAAAGTTTTCTTATGGGTTGCCCAGTCAGGTGTTTGGAGACCAGTGGGGGACAGAATGATGACATTTAGAGCCTCAGCAATGATAGAATTTAGAACCAATTCCCTGACTTAGAAGATCAGGAAAATAATTCATAGACTGTAATTGAGTTGTCCAACTTTACATAACTGTCCAGAAACAGGTCATCCAGTGACTGGAATCTAATCACTGACGGACTAGAATGTTGATCACTGGACTCGTAAACCAGAACTGACTGTTTAATTTCTCAGCTTGATTCTCCTGGCACATATGCTTGATACGTGTGTGTGTAAATCTCTGACATAATAAGCCATACTCAGTAGGCACACCCTGTTTCCTTATTGAAGCATCTTAATTTTGTCCCATTAAATCTTTGAAGTATCAGACTATCAGAAGGCACGAAGAAACCTGGGCTGAGAGTCTTCATTCCAGGAGACCTGATCTTGACTGTATGGCTGGTTTGAGACGCATCACTCTGAACTGCGACATGCTCATTGGTGACCTGGGTGCAAGTGCTTTTGCAGAATCTCTTAGTGAGGATTTGTGGCTTGTAAGTAAATTCTAAAATTGAAAATAATTGAATTTTTAATAAGATACATGCTTAGCTTTTGGCTTGATACTGTCATGATAGGAATTTTTTTTAAAGCATCATTTTTCTGATAGGTTTTATTTTGCTTGTCAACTTTCTCTATGAGTTGCATATATTCATTGTAGAAAATGCAGAGTTACAAGAGAACAATTACCTATAATCTTAATACCCAGACATAATCACTGTTCATTTTGGTGTATATACTTTCAGTCTTTTTTTTTCTATGAATATATTTTGTACACTTAGGGATAACAAAAATAAAATTGTAGTATACTTGCTATTTCATAGTCCTGCTTTTTTCATTTAATGATGTATCATGTAGTATAGCATCATATTGATGTCCCATAGTTTAATCAATTCTTTGCCATTAGATTTAGACAGTTTGTTTTTCCCTGTCAGAAACATTGTGAATACGTTGTATATACATCTCTGTGTCCATCGGGATTACTTCTGTAGAATAAGGAACTAGAAGTGGAATGACCTGAGTGTGACATATTTTTAAGACTTTTGATACACATGGCCAAATTACCATCCAGAAATGCTATGCCAATCTGTAGTACACCCCAACAGTGGATGTGAAGCCTGCCTCTCACAAACACTGGCTTGTAGCACTTGTAAAAAAATGTAAAACTACAAAAATGAGTACCTCTCCATTTTCTATGCAAGTAGGATTACTCCAAATTTTATAACATTTTTCAGTTAATTTAGTATGAGCATTTTAGCAAGTCAGTAAATTTGCATCTCCTGCATCATTTTTTGTGATTGTTCAGTATTCCATTATATGAATATGCCACAGTGCACATAGCTTATCCTTTCTTGTATATAAGCTTTGTCCAGTTTTTCAGTTACAAATTGTACTCTGATATATATCCCTACCTATATCTCTGACTATTTCTTTTGGTTAAATTCTTAGAAAGCGAGTTGTTGCATCAAAAGGGTATAGACATTTTGAAGACTTTTCTTAACAGAATCTTGGCTTAATCTGATAGGAGAATAACCACATTTTGTTTTATTTTGTATTCATTTGATTTCCTGGTGAGGTTTACTGGCTGTTTGTATTCATTTGGCTAGTTGGTTAATTATACCGTGTGTCCATTCTTCTGTAGTGAGAGTTTGTAGGGGTTGTATCATATCCTGTCAGATCCATATGTCTGACTTGCTATTTCTGTATGTCATGGGGTGTTGAAAGACTCCAGGTATTTTAATGTGATGGTCCACTCAACACTTAAATAAATGACTCATGATAGTTTCCTTTCATGTAATAGTTTTTAATACCTGTGCTTTTGTGATGATCCCTTTAGTTTGAATGAGTAGGTTGTTCAGCCCCAGAACTACTAGAAGTCATGATCATTTGTTCTGGTTTTTGTCTGACGTTTTACCGCGAGAGTTCTTGACCATCATACTTTCATGATAGGTTTTTAGTATGTATTCTCTATTCACACATTGTTTGAATTTGTTATTATTTGTATCCTAGATAACGGTACTTTTGGGCTTCCCTGGTGGCGCAGTGGTCGAGAGTCCGCCTGCCGATGCAGGGGACACGGGTTCGTGCCCCGATCCGGGAAGATCCCACATGCTGCGGAGCGGCTGTGCCCGTGAGCCGTGGCCGCTGAGCCTGTGCGCCTGGAGCCTGTTTCTCCACAACAGGAGAGGCCACAACAGTGAGAGGCCCGCGTACCGCAAAAAAAAAAAAGCAACACAAAAACAACAACAAAAAACCCCCGATACTTTACTAATGTTATACGTCCCTTATGTTTTTAGCAGATAATTTACTCATTAAAGTGAGTTATACTTGTAAATTGTTCTCATCTCTACTCAGAAAGAGGTGCACCTAGATACTAAGCCTGCTTCCACCAAGAGCATTGTTTCTTTCTTGTGCAACCTCTGAATTCTTGCAAGGAGTACTTTATTCGTTTGTCAGTTTCACAAGTAATTATTTTAATACCTATTGTGTGCCAGATACGTGTTTAGGCACTAGGGATAAAGCAGTGAACCAGACACACAAAAGTCTTGCCCTCATGGAGCTTACATTCTAGTGAAGGAGTTCAGATAGAAATGAGTAAACAGATAAGTAATATAATTTTAGATAGTAGGAGGTGCAAAAATATGTTAATGTAAAGAGAGTGAGCGGGGGCAGGTAGGACTCCATTGGACAGGTTTGTTAGGGGACAGCTTCACTGGAGAAGTGGCATTTGAACGGAGACCTGAATGAAGAGAGGAGCAAGCCATGGAAAATCTGGGGTAAGCACATTCCAGGACAAGTAGCCCATGAGTATGCAGGCATATAGGTGGGTGGAGTATTTAAGGAAAAGGAAGGAGGCAATGAATATGCAGGCAGGTAGGTGGGTGGAGTATTTAAGGAAAAGCAAGGAGGCTAACATGGTCAGAGGATTGAGTGCAGAAGATGTGGTATGACATGAGGTCAAGGAGCTAGCCAGGGGTCTGCTCTTGTAAAGTCTTGAAGGCCAGAGTAAAGATTTGGATTATTCTAAATGAATAGAGGGTTTTGAACTGGAAAACGGCATGATCCAAATAGTATCTGAATAAGGTGACCTGGTATAGAGGATGGACTTGGGAGGATAAAGAAGAGAAACAGGGAGACCAGTTAGGAGACTATCACAGTGGTCCAAAAAAGAGATGTTTATGGCTTAGCTTAGGCTGGAAGTTTGGAGCAAGTGAAAAGTGGTTGAATTCAGGTTGTGTTTTGAGGGTGTAACTAACAAGGCTTGCCGATAGATTAGATGTGGGGTATGAAGGGAATAGTAACAAGGAGACAAGTCGTTGATGATTATGTGTGCAACTGGGTGGTATCACTTAGAAAAAGGGAGCTGATGGGAGGAGCAGCTTTTGAGGGAATATCAGGACTTTGGTTTGTTATCTTAGATGCCCTTTAGGTATCTAAGTGTCTGGACAGTGCTCAGACTGTACTTTCTATCCAAAGGTATCCAAAGCCACTTTAGATGCAAAATGTTTAAAGTTGACCTTTGCTGCTGCCAAAATAGTAGCCACTGGAGGCAGTCTGCAAGATGGCATCTTAGGTTTCTGAGGAAGAAATTAGAATACACAAAGGGGGAGATAAGTGTATAATTACATAATGTAGATTTCATATTTAAATTTATGGGAAAAGCAATAATTAGTTGGCTTTTGGTTTTAAATGGAAATAGCCACTCATTGGGAACTAATTACTCTAATTTCAATTTATTTTACTTTAGATCATTGTGTGATGAAAGCAGTTATCCAGAAAGTTCTCCAGATGGAAGGAGTGCCAAGTCAGAGGTATATCACACATTTCAGTTCTCTCGGAAGAATTTCTCTTTAATGGCTTGTTTTTCTTTCTTTCTTAAAAGAAAATTATCAAGGTACTTTCTGCCATCTTAAAACTAAGTGTTTAGTCAAATGAAATGGCTTTTCTGTTTTTGAAAATGCTGTGTGATGCTTTAATTTAGGTTTCCAGAAATGCAGATTGAAAACCTTTTATTAACTTAAAGTATCTTAATTTCCAATGAAGATCAAACCCTCCTAAATTACCTGAAACTTAAATGGCATATTTATCGTTTCTGTCTCAGTACCAGTGGATAACTTCTCCATCGTGAAGGAACCATCCAAAGCTGCTAGACAGAAAAAGAGAACTCTAATTCGGGGAAGTGACCGAAAAGGAAAAGCTACTATTAGAGTTGGTAACTCTTCTGAACTATACCCCTTATGTTTTCTGGTGTGCTAAAATTAAAGCAGCCAATATTAACCACATGCATATTAGGAAGCCTATGATTATTTTGAGACTTATGAGAATTTATAGAATATAGATATAATAAATGAATTTAAAGAGATGTTAATATTAACCAACATATTGTTTGGATCTCATAAAAACTTCGTTATTTTGAAAATATTTCCTGGTTGATAATTACTTCTGACACTTTGCAGTTGTAATTTGGGGTGCACTTTGATGATAATTTTAGTAGTGGTGCTTTTGAGGAATGATTTTTTTTAAATGCAGAATTACCTTTTGCGCTACAAGAAACAAAATTTCTTCTCAGTTCCAACCTTCCCATTGTTTCCTGCTTCTTTCTTAGAAATGCTTACCTAAATTTTTGAATCAGGTAATATCTTGTTTCTGTGAATGATTAAAAAAACTTGAAATAGGTATGATCCTTATAAAAGACTTCTACAGACAAGTTTATTTACCTAGATTGAACATTTTAGAAAACAATTTTCTAAATGTTTACTGTAATGTATATTTAATTTTCCAAATGGTAGTTAACCCAGGATTTTACAACTAAGCCTATTATTTTGTTACGAAATGTAATTGTAATAGAAAGCTTTTAAAAGCCTTTAACAATCAGTGGTGTAAGTTTCACATTCTCCTGAATATATAAATTTCCTAGAATTCACTTCTACTGATAACGTTTGTATTGTTTCTAAGAGACCTTAACTTTTTATTTTCTGGAACATATTATGGTTAGTCACAAATTGTCCTTTTTTGTTGGTGATAAGAATGAATAGCAGGAGGAGCATTTGTGAAACCAAATCTAATATGAAACTAACTCTTTCTTGTGAGTAACTTTGAATTTTGAAACAGCAGAACAATAAGGTTGAATATAAAGCAAAATAAATTTTTTTATGTTTATGATCTGCCAATTTCCCAGAAAGAGTTTTGTGGTGACTTTAGTTATATACCAGATACATTAAAATCACCAATGGACAACACATCTTTTATTCAGGTGCCCTCTGAAAGTTTTAAAAATTTGTTGACTTAATATCACTGAACGGTCCACTTTAAAATGGTTAAAATGATAAATTTTCTGTTTTGTGTAGTTTACCACAATTTTTTTTAAATGTGTTGTTTGAAGATTTGGGGGTTTTATAAAGGTATTGAATTAGCATAAGAATGAAAAATTTAAAAGACTACCTCTAATTCCATTATCCTATCAAGCAATATTTACATTTTTATTTTCTCTTCCTGCTGTCCATAAACATAATTCCACGTAGCTTCAATATAATTTGCCATTCTTCTCTTTTCATACTAAATTTAAATTCTGTGATTCATAGTTATACTTTTTAACATTGTATTTACAAGGTTTTAATTGAGTTGGTCAATTTTTTAAATTGGTGAAAAACTGGAAATAACCTAAAATAAACTATTGTAAACATCTTCATAAATACAGCTTTTTTTTTTCTACTTAAAGATGTATTTTTGTTTTTGTTTTTGTTTCTTGTGGTACGGGGCCTCTCACTGTTGTGGCCTACTCCCGTTGTGGAGCACAGGCTCCGGACCCGCAGGCTCAGTGGCCATGGCTCACGGGCCCAGCCGCTCCATGGCATGTGGGATCTTCCCGGACCGGGGCACGAACCCGTGTCCCCTGCATCGGCAGGAGGACTCTCAACCGCCTCTCAACTCTCAATCCAGGTTTTTGATTCTCTATTAATCAACTTGCTTGGACAATAGCGTATTAAATAGAAGTTGTTAAGAGTGTTTATGAAGTCAAAAAAAAGCTTATGATCATCTGCCAATTGTTATTTCAAGAGAGTGATATTTTAATAATGAAATAGTACATACAAAGAAGTTAAGATTTGTGGTATCACACTAATTAGATATTATTATTAAAAATTTATATCACGTGTAAAGTATTCTTAAAATAGCTAAGTTGACTTTTGCTATGATATTAGAAATGGAAATATATATAAATAAAGCATGTATATTAGGAATTCTGTAGAATTAGTACCTGGCGGTATATAAAAGGGCATCATGGAATGAGAAGAAAACAGTTAAACTTTTTTTTATTTAGCATGATTCAACAAAGTGGAAATGTAACTGAAATATACAAACTCATTGAGCTATTTTAAGAGTAATTTTATTTCTTGGGCTTTTTTTTTGTATTTGCCTCAGTTATTTGGAGACATAGAGGTAAGCCAAATCAGTATCTGGCTCTATACCTAGATCCAGGTGAGTATAGGGGTGAAATAATGGTGTGAATGGTGTCACATTTATATTGTAATTATGTATGCCTAAAAAAAAGATGGGAACTTTTATTAGAAATTTTTTTTATCGCCTAACAAAAAAAGTGTAATTAAAAAAAATTTTAATACAAATGTATTTGCATTCGTTTCTGAAAGTAAAGGAAGGGTATACACATACAAACCACATGCATACAAACATTTTTTTTGATGGTAATTAAGTTAAAAAACATAATAAAACAGCACAAAATGAACTGAGCTCCTATATATTTTTAAGAGGCATGTAAATCTCACAGGATCGTGTGGTGATTATCAATAAGCTACACTCTATGAAATATTTGTCCTATATTACCACATACACTCCATTTTACCCTGCATCCTAATGCTGCTCAGATATAGTAGAAAGCAACAGCATAGCACAGGGAGATCAGCTCGGTGCTTTGCGATGACCTAGAGGGGTGAGATAGGGAGGGTGGGAGGGAGGCTCAAGAGGGAGGGGATATGGGGACAAGTGTATGCATATGGCTGATTCGCTTTGTTGTGTAACAGAAACTAACACAGAATTGTGAAGCGATTATACTCCAATAAAGATGTATTAAAATAAATAAATAAAATAACACAAAATATAGTAGCTTTGAAGGATAAATATAACCCTTTTAACCTATGATGTTTGTTTTCAGTAAGTTCAAATTAAATA
Source organism: Globicephala melas (assembly GCF_963455315.2). Classification (NCBI taxonomy): domain Eukaryota; kingdom Metazoa; phylum Chordata; class Mammalia; order Artiodactyla; family Delphinidae; genus Globicephala; species Globicephala melas. The sequence goes on along the minus strand of NC_083331.1, from coordinate 34,143,088 downwards.
TTTAAATGTGAATTTTAATATGTGGCTTGTTCTAAATAAAATATTAACATGTAGGTCTAGTTTTTGCAACCAAATATTTCGTATAAAGATACTTGCCTCCTTACTACTGAAATATAGGATAAGTCTCCACATTTCACTCTTTTATCCCATGGGTTTCATTTGTTTTTTTGTGTATTTTCTATATGAAATCAAAGGAGCAGTGAAGGTTGACAGGCTTATAGGAGAGTAACACTGACTCACCTGCCACCCAGCAACTTGCAGCCTTATAACTTTTATTGTCTTTACATAGAAAAATTCATCTTAAATTGAAATTTTGGTCTAATTCTGAAGATTCTGTTTGGCAGAAGTCATGGGTGTATCTGTGCTTGTGTGTCCTTGAGATTCAGAAATGCCAAAGGTGTTCTAAGATTCAGTAAACTTGAGTGTTTCTGCATAATACATAAAATGTATCATACTTTGGGATTATTTTAAAAATTTATTTTTGCATTTCTGCACATCTCAATACTTTTGTTTTAGTTAAAATAACTTGTTACTGTAGAGAACTTATATTTTTTAAAGATGCTGGCTTATGTAAAACCTTTGTACAAAACGATCCTCTTTTTTTTAATGGCCTTGGCATCATTGTCAAGTGCCTGGTTGATTCCTTTCAAGATGTACACGTGTGACAGTTTCTCTGTAGGCCTTTGGTGCATCTTGATTCCTTCTTTTCATGCTTTGTCAAACATAGGCTTGGCTGCAAAGCAACCTGTAAGTAATGGAATGAAACACTCTGCTGGTAAAGAATGTTATGGTCCTGAACCTCTACCACCTGGTGTGTCTGGTTTCTGGCCATGGCGTACTGCAGAACGTGGAAAAATTACAGACATTTTGAAGTCTTTTCTTACAGAATCTTGGCTTAATCTGATAGGAGAATAACCACATTTTGTTTTATTTTGTATTCATTTGATTTCCTGGTGAGGTTTACTGGCTGTTTGTATTCATTTGGCTAGTTGGTTAATTACACCGTGTGTCCATTCTTCTGTAGTGAGAGTTTGTAAGGGTTGTATCATATCCTGTCAGATCCATATGTCTGACTTGCTATTTCTGTATGTCATGGGGTGTTGAAAGACTCCAGTTATTTTAATGTGATGGTCCACTCAACACTTAAATAAATGACTCATGATAGTTTCCTTTCATGTAATAGTTTTTAATACCTGTGCTTTTGTTTAAATGAGTAGGTTGTTCAGCCCCAGAACTACTAGAAGTCATGATCATTTGTTTTGGTTTTTGTCTGACGTTTAACCGCGAGAGTTCTTGGCCATCATACTTTCATGATAGGTTTTTAGTATGTATTCTCTATTCACACATTGTTTGAATTTGTTATTATTTGTATCCTAGATAATGGTACGTTTGGGCTTCCCTGGTGGCGCAGTGGTTGAGAGTCCGCCTGCCGATGCAGGAGACGGGTTCGTGTCCTGGTCCGGGAAGATCCCACATGCCGCAGAGCATCTGTGCCCGTGAGCTATGGCCGCTGAGCCTGCGCGTCCGGAGCCTGTTGCTCCGCAACGGGAGAGGCCACAACAGTGAGAGGCCCGCGTACTGGGAAGACAAAATATTATTCTCACATTTCAGTTATTTTTGAGAGCATATGATCTAAATCTGTTTTATATAGACAGAGAGATGCTTGATAAAAATCCATGGAAATGTGTGCTAGAATCCAGAAATCCCTGAAGAATCTACTCAGCTAACATATAGCAATATTTTCTTATAGGAATATTTTGTTCAAGTTTATGCATTATAAGTACAGAAAAAAGGTAATAAATTGGACTTTTGAATGAAAAGATTAGCAGAAACACAAATTTTAGTTATATCATAAGGAAATGGAATAATAATTCCAAAATATTTTTATAAAGGAGGTTTATTAAAAATTAACATAATGTACATATATGTATTGTATCCCTATTCTGATTTTTAAACTTTAAGTCCACAAATAACATAAGGTTTTGTTCTTTTAGGATATTAAAACACTGAGAAAAAATGAAATTATCCTTTTGCAACAAACAGAAAATATTATGCCAAATCTCATATCTAAAGTTTTTATCTTTATAAATAAGTGTGTTTTGTTGCAATATCATTTGTGGAATAAGTAACTTTATAAAGATTAGTTTACATGCCAAATCTGATAAGACACCATAAGTAAGAATATAAAACATTTTGATAATATTCTGTGTAAGAACTATAGATATGAAAATATTCTATGATATTAATAATCATGTTCATTATTTGGCCTTATGCTATTTGGTTTATTATTTGGCATTATGCTATTTGGACAACTAGCTTGAAGACTGGGGGGAAAATGAAAAATTTTTTTTCTATTTCTAATTGTAATCTTTATAGGACACTTGTTTTAAATAGACAATTCGTTATGTGTTTGCAATAATATTTATACCACTTGCAATCATTCAATTGAAGTACTATTATTTTATTACTTTTTAAAAGAATATATTTAGCAAATATTCCCAGAGCATCAATTTTAATATTCTTATAGATGAACATAAAAAATGGAAAGGATTGTTTTCCATGACTATTTGGTGGTCCAAATATTTTTCTTTTGAGTACATTTTATATTTCTTCTTCTTAAGAAGAATGACATTTTATTAAATATTGACAATAAAAAATATTTTATTTTTAAATAAAATCTTTCTTTTTCAATCATATGCTTTCTTTCAGACAATTAGTTTGCACCACTGAAAGGACATCTTCACACGTGTTTCTGGGAAATGTTGCATTTATCTCTTGGGTTACATTACTCTGTATGAAAAAGTTAAGGATTTGGAAATTTATTTTACTTCTCTATTATCCTTTACTAGAAAAGAACTTTTTGATTCAAAGATGAAATTTTTCTGGAAGTCCCATGGGAGTATTAAGTTACCTTGGACTAAACTGAATCATCAGTGATCATCTTAGCTGTCAATGACCTATAGATGACATATTTATCTAATTAAAAGATGTCTTATTTTGAAAGAAATGGTGCATTGTGCATAATTAGAAAATTGGAGTCATTGGCTTATTAATCTAATGAGGCTAGCCATTTATATTACTACGTGGAGAAGTTGTTTTATTTGCAATTAACAATGCTGTATATGAAATGTTAATTCTTGATAAAGAACATAAAAATTAGGCACATCATAATTTTTCAGAGGAAATTTCAGTTCTTTGCTATATACCCCTGTCACTTATTTCTGTTACTAGAGTATGAAACACTTGTATACTGTTTTTCACTAACCAGTCCCTTAGACTTGCACACCAGCCATCCATTCATCCTATTCTATCCCTGTTACAGAGATAAACATGCATCCCCTCCTCAGCAGTGATGTTGGTTCAAGCTGTAGGCATACGACATGATCCAAGTATGTCTGTGTCCTTTCCTAGGAATTTTCAAATTGTTTTGAGGATGAAGTCGTTCCTTTTCCTCTTTGATCACAGAACTCTAAGAATATAAACCTAGGAAATAGCCAGCCATGAATCCAGCTGACTTGAGATCATAAAACCATCAGCGAAAAACAGAGATAAGAGAATAAAAAGTCACTGATTTCATTAAAAACTTTGGGCTAGCCACTTCTGAAATCATGTTTTGTTTTTCTTTTTTGTTTAATTAAGAAATATAATTGCCTTCTGTTGTTTTGGCTTCTTAGAAGTGAATTTCCATTAGTTGCAATTGAAAGAGGCCTGACTATACAAGATATATTTGATTTTTATACAAATTCAAAAAAATGATGCAGAATAAAGTAAGTAAAGATAAAAACAAATAGAGAATAGTATTGTATTGTAAGTTAATCTTAAATAACCTTATTGTATAGAAAGTTTATTATTATTTTTACTTCCATTATGTGGAAGATTCTTTGGTATCTGTGAAAATTTGTGGCACATGAAACTATGTATTAGAGAGGATTGAAACTCAATTTCATTTGCCTCAAGCCTGTATGTATTGTATATAATTAGGTTAGGGTTTATATATATATACATATATATATATATGTATATATATATATGCCAAAGAAAATACATAGATGGTTTTAAACTACAGGCATTCACTTAATATTATATTAATTAGGGTTACCTTTCGCACAAAATGGTTATTTAGCTTTTTCAGTCTTAACCTACTTATTGTGAATGGTAGACTCATAGCTGGAACATGTTTATTTGATAGTGCTTATAAAACCTGAAATGAAGAAAAATTGAATATGTTATCAATCTGCACAGCAAAACATCAACAGCAATTTGGACTCATTTAATGTAGGGACAAACCACTTTATATGAATCAAAGATCACACACCATTAAAAAATAATATCATTGAAATATGACTAGAATAAATGGAAAGTATCATTGTATCATATTTTTAAAAGTATTTTTAACTAAGATAATTTTAATTAGAAATAATTAAAACAAAGTTGAGCCTTAAATGTGCAATTTCAGATATTTGCAGAATGAATATACGTGGAAAACATCATTCCTAGAATAAACAAATGTGTGTACAGTTAATGAGATGGCATTTCTGAGATGAATATGTTCCGATGTAATCATTATAGAAATAACCAAAAATGATTGTAAAATACCATAATTACCCCTACAAATAAACAAAATCATAGAAAACTTCAGGCTTCAAGTTTGTTCAGGCTCAAAATTCACAAAGTGTGTGACCTCTGTCAATTTTCTTAACTAGTCTAAACCTCAGTTTTCTGTTGGAATGATAATAGTATCTCCTTTACAGGGAGATACAAGAATACCATTTGGCAATGTGTGAAAACAGGCACAATTTATATTGCATGACAAATTATTTATTAAATCTCAGCTCCTGTTACCAGTTTTTATACAGATACTTGTATTCAATGAAATTGTTTAAAATTTGAAGATTCACTGAAGATTTATTTTTAAATCAATATAATTATATTAATACAAAATATATAAAAATAAATATATGAATAATCGTAACATTGATGGGTTTCAGATAAATTATGTTCTTCATTAGAATTCAGAGGACAGCAAGGCTTAATTTCTTTTGGGCTTTTAATATACCAAAGTATTCTATAAACCTTGATAATAACTATCAAAGAAAAGATTTCACTAGAAAAAGTAAACAGGTAAGGAAGAACTTATTCAAGGTTATTGCAATTAGAGGGAGACCAGAGTGTGTTCTGAACTCAACTCCACAGAAAAAAGGGCAGGAGTTTTTAAGAGCTGGGGTGGAGGGAACTGTAAGGCTATCTATGTTTGCTAATTGGCCTTATCCAGATATCTCATGACAGGAGGAAGTTTTACTAATTGAAGCAAGGCTGTCATAAGAGTTTGGCTCCTTACCCTCCCAGAGAAACTGGCACAGGGGAACACTATCTTGATCGATATTTACATTTCAAAGTGATGGCTCCTTGGTCCTTGAAAAAGACATTCCTGGATTGTAAAACCAGCAAGAAACTTTTTGAAAGAATTTACGTACACTTCAAGGCACAAAGAAAGACAAGTTTTCTCAAGTACATAGTTTAAGAAATGGAAGAGGAGGGACCTCTGTGGTTAGGCCATTTGGAATCTGTAAGAGCTGCTATGAGAAAAGGTCAGGAACCTAACAGCAGCAAGAAGCCTGCCTGAGGTTTAGTCAAGCTGATAGAAATGTTAAGGTCTTCTTGGACTTTATCTCTTGCAGTTAGTTTAAAATCCATGGCATTGTTGATTTTAATATTCTGGCAAATTCTTTTGTGGGTAAATAGAAAAGACAGCAATCTTAATAAATCCTAAGCCAAAGTGACATCAAATATTTGTAAGATTTTGAATGCTAAAGAGACAAGATGAAATGTCATCATTATCATATGCATAAAGTCTTCTATTTTATGCTTATTGTTTGGTGTCCCTGGATATATCATCTGCCTTGAAGCCTGGAGAGTTTTTAACTTGTTTTGCTGTTAATAATTTACTTAACAGGAAGAAATATTTCATGTATTTTATTGCAATTGTATGATAAGATATTTAAAATAGAATGTGAGTGACTGGGTAGTTCAAGTATTAGGGAAAAGTGCAAAGCAGCAAGGGCCACACAGCCAGTGTTACTTCCTTGGGCCTGTGGCCTCCAATTAAGAATCTATCATAAATTCCTTCACTTTAGACATTTTCATAAAATATGAGAGAGATGAGTCAGATGATACAAATAAGTTACCACTAGACAAAGCTATAAACTATTCAATATTTGATTTGTGTGTTTTTGCCTTTCATTGCATTTTGTCCCCTTTCCTCCTTACTGTTATTCTTCTTTCTTAAATGTGTGTGTGTGCATGTGAATCAATTATGCAGCATATATGCCAATCTTTTCATGTCAATGATTCTTAAGAGAACTCCCCAAAAATATGTAAGAATCACTTGAGAAGTCTCCTCCCTAGTTATAGTTCTCTGTCCTTTCACTTTTCTAATATTCATTTCAGAGTGCTTAATTCCCATTTGAAAATTACTTGCATGATGGGAACTGTGAAATATTTCTCAAGTTTGTCAGAGTGGTGAAAAGAATTTTGGGGACCACTATGGTAATTTATTAATTAGTAATCAAGACACTACTTAAAATAGCTCTCTCTTTTTTCATTTCCGTATAACAATAGAATGTTTTCTTCAAGGATATAGAGAATATAATACTATATTATTCTGGCTTTTTTAATAAATAAGAGATTTTTAAAATTTAGAAATATGCACTTGCCTTAGAAGGTAGCTTAGAGTGATAAATACAAGTTTAAAGGTGGAAAGTAAGCTTGAAATTAAGTATGGAAAGTGAATTAGTATAAGCAAAATCTTTCTACATAAGTCAACCATAAAGAACCCTATTAATTAGGTTGTACAGTTAGTTTATCTTCTGGCATTGAAGTTTCTTAAAATGGTTAGAGGTAAAATTAGTAAGCAAGTGATATGAAAAATCTGTATCATACATGTGAACACTCTACATTATACACTGCATTGTGAGATGCTCAAACCATTACAGGTCTTGCTGCAGTTGAATTTAACCAATAGAAAGCAGTTTTCTGTCTTCCTTCTCATGCCTACTCACTAGCATAAGCTCATTGAGTAATTTACATTTCAACTTGTCCACCCTATTTAAATATCTCTCTCCTCTACACTCTGTTTAGATCTTCCTCTCTCTCTCTCCCTCTCTCTCTAATACATATAATCATAGTCACCTAAATTAAACACACCTATGATAAATGTCACTGTTTTCTATCTAAGTTTCTTTTGTGTCATCATACACATGAGAAATCTATATACTAATTTACTGAAGTAAATTTGAAAATTTAATTGATATTTAGGTAAATTTATGAATAATGAAAAGTTACTCTTATTTGCTATAAAATATGTAAAACTTACACATGATATTGTCATGCTATTGATGCACTAGAGGCTTTACTAAATATCAAATCGTTTATCATGTATAAAATAATTACCTTGATGAAAAACAAGCAGAAACAAAATATTTCCTGATAATTTGCTCAAGATTTATATTTAACAAGAAAAACTCTTAGTAATTTTCAGCCCAGTTTCCTCACATTGAAAGAGGAATTGATACAAATAATAATGGTGACACACAGATGTGGTGATATATTCCTCTAGAAAATCTCACTGACTTTCAAATAATTAAAATACAAATTTTCCTTGTCACTCATTTTTTGTTCGGCCCATATAAGAATTATGAGATGATGATGAGTAAGTCTAAATTAATTTCTATGAATGTGACTGTATACTTTATTAATTCACTTATTAGAGAAGCAGATATCTATTGAAGTCCTCCCTATCTTAAGCAATATGACAGGTGCTAATGTAGAGTAATGAAAGACAAATAGTATGACATTAAATAATTTTTAAATTTATGATATTCAGTTGTCTCTAGGTATATCGAAATAAAGTCTCAGTCAATTCACATTTTTTGAGAAATACAAAAAGAGAAAAGGCAATAGAACTACTTCTAAATTTTTAAGTTGATTAAGTACATCAGGTAAAATTAGTCCTGTGGTTTTTGAAAGCCTAAATATAGTCTTTGATTCTGACATTTATATTGCAATCAATACAATATATGCTCTCCTCTGGTAATATCTACATTAAAATATTTGTAGAAGTATGAATAAAATCTCACAGATAAAATCTGTAATCTCTATTGTAAAGCTGAGTCACAAATGTGTTAAAGAGTTTGATAGAAACCTTCAACATGGCGGAAGAGTAAGACGTGGAGATCACCTTCCTCCCCACAAATACATCAGAAACACATGTGGAACAACTCCTACAGAACACCTACTGAACGCAGGCAAAAGACCTCAGATTTCCCAAAAGGCAAGAAACTCCCCACATACCTGGGTAGGGCAAAAGAAAACAGAAAAAGAATAGGGATGGGACCTGAGCGACTGGAAGGGAGCTGTGAAGGAGGAAACATTTCCACACACTAGGAAGCCATTTCACTGGTGTAGATGGGGGTGGGGATGGGGGAGGGGGAAGCTTCAGAACCACGGAGGAGAGCTCAGCAACAGGGGTGTAGAGGGCAAAGTGGAGAGATTCCCGCACAGAGGATTGGTGCCGACAACCAGCACCCACCAGCCCCAGAAGCTTATCTGCTCATCTACCGGCCGGGACGGGTGGCGCTGGGAGCTGAGGCTCAGGCTTCGGAGGTCAGATCTCAGTGAGAGGACTGGGGTTGGCTGCATGAACACAGCCTGAAGGGGGCTGCTGCGCCACAGCTAGCCTGGAGGGAGTCTGGGAAAAAGTTTGGACCTGTCTGAGAGGCAAGAGACAATTGTTTTGGGGTGCAAGAGGAGAGGGGATTCAGAGCACTGCCTACACAAGCTCCAGAGGTGGGCGCCAGCCACGGCTATCAGCACAGACACCAGAGATGGGCAGGAAATCCTAAGAATGCTGCTTCAGCCACCAAGAAGCCTGTGTGCAAGCACAGGTCACTATCCACACCTCCCGTGCTGGGAGCCTGTGCAGCCCGCCTCTGCCAGGGTCCGGTGATAAAGGAACAATTTCCCCTGGAGAACAAACGGCACACCTCAGCCAGTTGCAAGGTCATGCTGGCCTCTGCCACCAAAGGCTTGCCCTGCATTCCATCCCCTCCCTTCCTCCAGTCTGAGTGAGCCAGAGCCCCCTAATCAGCTGCTGCCAGCCCCGTCCTGACTGAGTGAGGGACAGACACCCTCATGAGACCTACACACAGTGGTGGGGCCAAAACCAAAGCTGAACCCCAGGAGCTGTGTGAACAAAGAAGAGAAAGAGAAATCTCTCCCAGCAGCTTCAGGAGCAGCAGGTTAAATCTCCACAATCAAATTGATGTACCATGCATCTGTGGAATACCAGAACAGATTACGAATCAACCCAAAATTGAGGCAGTGGAATTTGGGAACAACGATATTATATTTTCTTCCTTCTTCTCTTTTTGTGAGTGTGTATGTGTATGCTCCTTTGTGTGTTTTTGTCTGTATAGCTTTGTGTTTACCATTTGTTCTGTGTTCTATCTCTCCGTTTTTTGTCATTTTCTGTTTTGTTATTATTTTTTTTTTGTATAGTTTTTAGCAGTGGTTATAATCGTGGACTTGTTTTTTGGTTTTGTTTCTTCTTTCTTTTTTTATTTTTAATAGTTTTATTTGTTATTTATTTTAAAAATTATTTAATTTTATTCTTCCTTTCTTTCTTTTTTCTCCCTTTTCTTCTGAGCTGTGTGGCTGACAGGGTCTCGGTGCTCCAGCCGGGTGTCAGGCCTTGCCTCTGAGGTGGGAGAGCTGAGTTCAGGACACTTGTCCACAAGACACCTCCCGCTGCACGTAACATCAACTGGCAAAAGCTCTTCCAGAAATCTCCATTTCAATGTTAAGACCCAACTCCAATCAACGATGAGCAAGCTACAGTGCTAGGCACCCTAAGACAAAAAATGAGCAAGACAGAAACACAACCCCACCATTAGTAGAAAGGCTGCCTAAATTCATAATAAGGTCACAGACGCCCCAAAACACACCAGTGGATGCAGTCCTGCACACCAGAAAGACAAGATCCAACCTCATCCAACTGAAGACCGGCACTAGTCTCCTCCACCAGGAAGTCTACAGAATCCACTGAACTAACATTAGCCACTGGGGGCAGACACCAAAAACAACGGGAACTATGGACCTGCCGCCTGTGGAAAAGAGACCCCCAAACACAGTAAATTAAGCAAAATAGGAAGACAGAGACACCCACAGCAGATGAAGGAACAAGGAAAAAAACCACCAGACCAAACAAATGAAGAGGAAAGAGGCAGTCTACCTGAAAAGGAATTCAGAGTAATGATAGTAAAGATGATCTAAAATCTTGGAAATAGCAGAAAATACAAAAAATGTTTAAAAAACACCTAGAAGAACTAAAGAACAAACAAACAATGATGACCAACAAAATATATGAAATTAAAAATTCTGCAGGACGAATCAATAGCAGAATAACTGAGGCAGAAGAACAAATAAGTGACCTGGAAGACAAAATAGTGGAAATAACTAAAGAATTGAGGACAGTCTTAGAAACTTCTGGGCAACATTAAACACACCAACGTTCGAATTATAGGGGTCCCAGAAGAAGAAGAGAAAAAGAAAGGGATGGGGAAAATATTTGAAGAGATTATAGTTGAAAACTTCCCTAAAATGGGAAAGGAAATAGTTAATCAAGTCCAGGAAGCACAGAGAGTCCCACACAGGATAAATCCAAGGATAAACACGCCAAGAGACATATTAATCAAACAATCAAAAATTAAATACAAAGAACAAATACTAAAAGCAGCAAGGGAAAAACAACAAATAACACATAAGGGAATCCCCATAAGGTTAACAGCTGATCTTTCAGCAGAAACTCTGCAAGCGAGAGGGACTGTCAGGACAAATTTAAAGTGATGAAAGGGAAAAATCTACAACCAAGTTTACTCTACCCAGCAAGGATCTCATTCAGGTTTGACAGAGAAATTAAAACCTTCACAGACAAGCAAAAGCTAAGAAAATTAATCACCACCAAACCAGCATTACAACAAATGCTAAAGCAACTTCTCTAGGCAGGAAACACAAGAGAAGGTAAAGACCTACAATAACAAACCCAAAACAATTAAGAAAATGGGAATAGGAACATACATATCGATAAGTACCTTAAAAGTAAATGGATTAAATGATCCAACCAAAAGACTGGCTGAATGGATGCACAAAGAAGACCCATGTATATGCTGTCTAGAAGAGACCCACTTCAGACCTAGGGACACATACAGACTGAAAGTGAAGGGATGGAAAAGGATATTCCATGCAAATGGAAATCAAAAGAAAGCTGGAGTAGCAATTCTCATATCAGACAAAATAGATTTTAAAATAAAGACACTACATAATGATCAAAGGATCAATCCAAGAAGAAGATATAACAATTGTAAATATCTATGCACCCAACATAGGAGCACCACAGTACACAAGGCAGATGAAAACAGCCATAAAAGGGGAAATTGACAGTAACACAATAAGAGTAGGGGACATTGACACCAATTGACACCATACACCAATGGACAGATCTTCCAAAATGAAAATAAATAAGGAAACACAGCTTTAAATTATACATTAAACAAGATGGAATTAATTGATATTTATAGGACATTCCATCCAAATGAAACAGAATACACATGCTTCACAAGTGCTCATGGAACATTCTCCAGCATAGATCATATCTTGGATCACAAATCAAGCCTTGGTAAATTTAAGAAAATTGAAATCCTATCACGTATCTTTTCGGACCACAACTCTATGACACTAGATATCAATTATAGGAAAAAAAATCTGTAAAAAAATACCAACACATGGGGACTAAACAATACATTACTTAATAATGGAGGGATTACTGAAAAATCAAAAAGGAAATCAAAAAATAATTAGAAACAAATGACAAAGAAAACACAATGACCGAAAACCTGTGGGATGCTGCAAAAGCAGTTCTTAGAGGGAAGATTATAGCAATACAATCCTACCTCAAGAAACTAGAAACATGGGGCTTCCCTGGTGGCGCAGTTGTTGAGAGTCCGCCTGCTGATGCAGGGGACACGGGTTCGTGCCCCGGTCCGGGAAGGTCCCACATGCCACGGAGCGGCTGGGCCCATGAGCCATGGCCACTGGGCCTGCGCATCCGGAGCCTGTGCTCCGCAACGGGAGAGGCCACAACAGTGAGAGACCCACGTAATGCAAAAAAAAAAAAGAAAAAGAAAAAGAAACAAGAAACATCTCAAAGAAAAAACCTAAACTTACACCTAAAGGAATTAGAGAAAGACCAAAAAAAAAATCCCCCAAAATTAGCAGAAGGAAAGAAATCATAAAGTTCAGATCAGAAATAAATGAAAAAGAACACAAAATACCCCTAACAGCAAAAGCAATCTTGTGAAAGAAAAACGGAGGTGGAGTAATCTGGCTCCCTGTCTTCAGACTATACTACAAAGCTACAGTAATCTAGATAGTATGGTACTGGCATAAAAACAGAAATATTTATCAATGGAACAGGATAGAAAGCCCAGAGATAAACCCATGCACATATGGTCAACTTATTTTTGATAAAGGAGGCAAGAATATACAATGGAGAAAAGACAGCCTCTTCAATATGTGGTTCTGGGAAAACTGGACAGCTACCTGTAAAAGAATTAAATTAGAACATTCCCTAACACATACACAAGAATAATCTCAAAATGGACTAAGACCTAAATATAAGGCCAGACACTAAAAAACTCTTAGAGGAAAACATGACAGAACACTCTATGACATAAATCACAGCAAGATCCTTTTTGACCCACCTCCTAGAGAAATGGAAATAAAAACAAAAATAAACAAATGGGACCTAATGAAACTTAAAAGCTTTTTCACAGCAAAGGAAACCATAAACAAGGCAAAAAGACAACCCTCAGAATGGAAGAAAATATTTGCAAATGAAGCAACTGACAAAGGATTAATCTCCAAATTTTACAGGCAGCTCATGCAGCTCAATGTTAAAAAAACAAACAACCCAATCGAAAAATGGGCAGAAGACCTAAATAGACATTTCTCCAAAGAAATAATAAAGATTGCCAGCAAACACATGAAAGAATGCTCAACATCTCTAATCATTAGAGAAATGAAAATCAAAACTACAATGAGGTATCACTTCACACCAGTCAGAATGGCCATCATCAAAAAATCTACAAACAATAAATACTGGAGAGGGTGTGGAGAAAAGGGAACCCTCTTGCACTGTTGGTGGGAAAGTGAATTGATACAGCCATTATGGAGAACAGTATGAAGGTTCCTTAAAAAACTACAAATAGAACTATGATACGAGCCAGCAATCCCACTACTGGGCATATACCCTGAGAAAAACATAATTCAAAAAGAGTCATGTACCACAATGTTCATTGCAGCACTCTACAATAGTCAAGACATGGAACCAACCTAAGTGTCCATTGACAGATGAATGGATAAAGACATAGCACATATATACAATGGAATATTACTCAGCCATAAAAAGAAATGAAATTGAGATATTTGTAGTGATTTGGATGGACCTAGGGTCTGTCATACAGAGTGAAGTAAGTCAGAAAGAGAAAAACAAATACCGTATGCTAACACATATATATGGAATCTAAAAAAAAAAAAAAGAAGGTTATGAAGAACATAGGGGCTAGTCAGGAATAAAGACACAGATGTAGAGAATGGACTTGAGGACACGGGGAGGGGAAGGGTAAGCTGGGACAAAGTGAGAGAGTGCCGTGGACTTATTTATACTACCAAATGTAAAATGATTGCTAGTGGGAAGCAGCCACATAGCACATGGAGATAAGCTCAGTGCTTTGTGACCACATAGAGAGGTGGGATACGGATGGTAGGAGGGAGACACAAGAGGGAGGACATATGGGGATATATGTATTTGTATAGCTGATTCACTTTGTTATAAAGCAGAAACTAACACAGCATTGTAAAGCAATTATACTCCAATAAAGATGTTTTAAAAAAAAAGGTTGATAACTTGAAATGGATAACTACATAAGCTTTCTGCTCTACCAAGTGAATATATTTATGTTCCTTTATATTCAAGGAAGTAAATGCATAAATAATATATTGAAACCTTACAAGTAGACTCTTGCCCTGAGGCTCTAATGAAATATATAAGACTTCTCTTTGGAAAAGAGAAAATTCTTCCATCTCACTATACAACAGCAAGGACTCCCCTTTCCAGTGATACTTCTATAAATGTAGATAAAAGTGGTCTTCCTTAATTAAGGTACAAAAAATAATCATTCATATAAATTAAGCTACACAATGTTTTTTTTCTTTTTTCTCTTTATGCAGAGGAAGAATGCAGTTAGACAAATATATTTTCAGTATGAGTGAAGCTTTACATCTCCCTTGCTAGTTGCATCACCCCCAATTATATATTTTGCCACAAATAGGTGAAGCATGTACTTGCCAATCTCTTTAGTGATATCTCCTGGAGAGAGCAAGCACAATCATCCTCACTAATTGCCACTGAACTGTGACTTGGTCATACTGCTCCATTGCACATTTCTGTAATTTTACTCTTTGTTTGCAAAGGGCTAAGAAAGTTTTGTGAAATTTTGTTTGTTTGTTTTTCACTGTGCTACCATGAATGGAATAAAAAATAAATACTTTTTCTTCCCTCTTAACATTGAGAAATGGCAGTTTAACTGAATACATTTGATCTATACAGGTGACAGTGTAAAGATATGAATTCTGTATCCATTCACTTATAATACTTTTGTGAATTTCTAAGTCCCTTCAAAACTAGACAAAAAAAAAGAAAAGAAAAGAAAGGAAAGGAAAGGAAAGGGAAGGGAGGAAAGGGAAGGGAAGGGAAAGAAAAGGAAGGAAAGGATAGAAAATAAAAGAAAAGAGAAGATGGTGGTGTGGGAAGACACCGAGTTAGTGTCTCCCAACAACTAGGGCGCCTGCCCGCTGCTGGTGGGAGACCCAGACACCCAAAGAGAAGGGAGGAACCCCCAAGTGAACTGATAGGACGTGGGGGGACTGAGGAGGGAGGAGAAGTGGAGGCCAGACAGGATAAGCGCCCCTGTGGTTGGGGAGATCAGGAGAGGCAGGCAGGAGGGGCTCTCCAGGAGGAGCAGGAGGGGAGGAGAGCATGTTTGCCCCACCCACTCAGGCATGGGTAACCTGCTGAGCTCCCAGGTGATGTCCTCCAACATCTGATACCAGGGACTGGGTGCACACCTGGGCCCCTTCTGTTCCATTGAGCCAGAGTCCCACCACCCACAGCCTCCAGGGCCTTTTCTAGCCCTGTGGTTTGTAAGAATAAGCCCCACACACAACCCAAACCTCACCCGTCCTTAGGCGCAGCCCAGCACAGCTAAGGTCTTTTCCCTCTTTTCTTTTTTTTTCCCTCCTCCTCTTTCTTACTATTTTGGTACTGTTGTACATTCCAGTTGTTGATTCTTCTATATTTATTTTTATATTCTTTCTAACATATCTGTTAATTTCCTAGTCTAATTTTATTTTTTGCTTTGCTATTGTTCTCTAGTTTTTAAAATTTTTTTTGGCCACCACATGCAGCTTGCGAGATCTTAGTTCACAAACCAGGGGTCAGGCTGAAGCTCCTGTGGTGGGAGCTCCAAGTCCAAACTACTGGACTAACAGAGAACATCAGACCCCACTGAATATTCATCAGAGTGAAATCTCACAGAGGTCCTCATCAGCACCAAGACCCATCTCTACCCAACAGCCTACAAACTCCAGTGTTGGAAGCCTCAGGCCAAACAACGACTAAGACAGGAACACAATCCAACTCACTAAAAAAAAAAAAAAAAAAATGAGATGGCAAAAAAAAGGTCATCAAATGAAGGAGCAAGGTAAAAACTTACAAGACCAAATAAATGAAGAGGAAATAGGAAATATACCTGAAAAAGAATTCAGAGTATTGATAGTAAAGATGATCCAGAATCTCAGAAATAAAATGGAGGCATGGATTTAAAAAATACAAGAAACGTTTAAAAAGATCTAGAAGAACTAAAGAAAAACAAAAGAGAGATGAATAACACAATAACTGAAATGAAAAATATACTAGAAGGAAAAAAATGTAGAATAACTGAGGCAGAAGAAAGAATAAGTGAGCTGGAAGACAAAATGGTGGAAATAACTGCTGAGGAGCAGAATAAAGAAAAAGAATGAAAAGAATTGAAGACAATCTTAGAGACCTCTGGGACAACACTAAATCCCCCAACATTTGAATTGTAGGGGTCCCAGAAGAAGAGAAAGAGAAAGGGTCTGAGAAAATATTTGAAGAGATTATAGTCAAAAGCTTCCCTAACATGGGAAAAGAAATAGTCGCTCAAGTCCAGGACACACAGAGTCCCATATAATATAAGCCCAAGGAAAAACACACCAAGACACATATTAATCAAATTAACAAAAAATAAATTCAAAGAAATAATATTAAAAGCAGCAAGGGCAAAACAAAAATGACATACTAAGGAATCCCCATAAGGATATCAGCTGATTTTTCAGCAGAAATTCTGCAGGCCAGAAAGGAGTGGCAGGACATAATTAAAGTGATGAAAGAGAAAAACCTGCAACCAAGATTACTCTACCCAGCAAGGATCTCATTGAGATTCAATGTAGAAATCAAAAGATTTTCAAACAAACAAAAGCTAAGTGAATTCAGCACCACCAAACCAGCTTTACAACAAATGCTAAAGAAACTTCTCTAGGCGGGAAACACAAGAAAATAAAAAGACCCACAAAAACAAACCCAAAACAATTATGAAAATGGTAATAGGAACATACATACCAATAATAAACTTGAATGTAAATGGATTAAATGCCCCAACCAAAAGACACAGACTGGCTGAATGTTTACAAAAACAAGACCCATATATATCCTGCCTACAAGAGACACACTCCTAGGGACACATACAGACTGAAAGTAAAGGGATGGAAAAAGATATTCCATGCAAATGGAAATTAAAAGAAAGCTGGAATAGCAATACTCATATCAGATGAGATAGACTTCAAAATAAAGACTGTTGCAAGATATAAGGAGGGACACTACATAATGATCAAAGGATCCATCCAAGAAGAAGATATAACAATTATAAATGTTTACACACCCAACATAGGTGTACCTCACTACATAAGGCAAATGCTAACAACCATGAAAGAAGAAATTGACAGGAACACAATAATAGTAGGGGACCTTAACACCACACTTACAGCAATGGACAGATCATCCAAACAGAACATAAATAAGGAAACACAAGCTTTAAATGACACAATAGACCAGATAGATTTAATTGATATTTATAGAACATTCTACCCCAAAGTGGCAGAATACACTTTCTTCTCAAGTGCACACAGAATGTTCTCCAGGAGAGATCACATCTTGGGTCACAAATCAAGGCTTGGAAAATTTAAGAAAATTGAAATCATATCAAACACCTTTACTGACCACAATGCTATGAGACTGGAAATCAAATACAGGGAAAAAATTGTAAAAAACACAAATATATGGTGGCTAAACAATGCACTACTAAATAACCAAGAGGTCACTGAAGAAATCAAAGAAGAAATAAAAAAATACATAGAAACAAATGACAACAAAAACATGAAGACTCAAAACCTATGGGATGCAGCCAAAGCAGTTCTAAGATGGAAGTTTATAGCAATTCAATCTCACCTCAAGAAACAAGAAAAATCTCAAATAAACAAACTAACCCTACACTTAAAACAACTAGAGAAAGAAGAACAAGGAAAACCCAAATTTAGCAGAAGGAAAGAAATCATAAAGAGCAGATCAGAAATAAATGAAAAACTAACGAAGAAAACAATAGCAGAGATCAATAAAACTAAAAGCTGGTTCTTTGAGAAGAAAATCAAAATTAATAAACCCTTAGCCAGACTCATCAGGAAAAAAAGGGAGAGGAGACAACTCAGTAAAATTAGAAATGAAAAAGGAGAAATCACAACTGACACTGCAGAAATACAAAGGATTATAAGAGACTATTACAAGCAACTATATGCCAATAAAATGGACAACCACGAAGAAATGGACAAATTCTTGGAAAGGTACAATTTTCCAAGACTGAATCAGGAAGAATTAGAAAATATAAACAGACCTATCACAAGTATTTAAATTAGACTGTAATTAAAAATCTTCCAACAAACAATAGACCAGGACCAGATGGCTTCACAGGCAAATTCTATCAAACATTTAGAAAGACCTAACATCCATTCTTCTCAAACTCTTCCAAAAAATTGCAGAAGGAGAAATACTCCCAAATTCATTCTACGAAGCCACAATCACCCTGATACCAAAACCAGAAAAATATATCACAAAAAAAGAAAATTAGAGACCAATATCACTGATGAACATAGATGAAAAAATCCTGAGCAAATACTAGCAAACAGAATCCATCAACACATTAAAGGATCATACACCATGATCAAGTGTGATTTATCACAGGGATGCAAGGATTCTTCAATATATGCAAATCAATCAATGTGATACACCACATTAACAAATTAAGGAATAAAAACCATATGCTCACCTCAGTAGATGCAGAAAAATCTTTTGACAAAATTCAACACCAGTTTATGATAAAAACTCTCCAGAAAATAGGCATAGAGAGAACCGACCTCCACCTACTAAAGGCCATATATGACAAACCCACAACAAACATAATACTCAATGGTGAAAAGCTGAAAGCATTTCCTCTAAGATCAGGAACAAGCAAGGATGTCCATTCTCACTGATCTTATTCAGCATAGTTTTGGAAGGTGTAGCCATGGTAAGCAGAGAAGAAAAATATATAAAAGGAATACAAATTGGAAAAGAAAAAGTAAAACTGTCACTGTTTTCAAATGACATGATACTATACATAGAAAATCCTAAAGATGCCACTAGAAAACTACTAGAAGTAATCAATGAATTTGGAAAGGTTGCAGGGTACAAAATTAATGCACAGAAATCTCTGGTATTCCTATACACCAAGAATTAAAAATCAGAAAGAGAAATTAAGGAAATACTCACATTTACCATTGCAACAAAAATAATAAAATACCTAGGAATAAACCTGCCTAAGGAGGTGAAAGACTTGTACTTAGAAAACTATAAAACACTGATAAAAGAAATCAAAGATGACATATAAAGATGAAGAAATATACTATGTTCTTGGATTGGAAGAATAAATTTTGTGAAAATGACTATACAACCCAAAGTAATCTACAGATTCAATGCAATCCCTATCAAACTAACAATGGCATTCTTCACGGAATTAGAACCAAAAATTTTACAATTTGTGTGGAAAAACAAAAGACCCCAAATAGTCAAAGCAATATGGAGAAAGAAAAACAGAGCTGGAGGAATTAGGCTTCCTGACTTCAAACTATACCACAAAGCTTCAGTAATCAAGACAGTATGGTACTGGCACAAAAACAGAAATATAGATCAATGGAACAGGATAGAATGCCCAGAGATAAACCCACACACGTATAGTCACCTAAGTTATGACAAAGGAGACAAGAACATACAATGGAGAAAAGACAGCTTCTTCAATAATGGTGCTGGGAAAACTGGACAGCTACATGTAAAAGAATGAAATTAGAACACTCCCTAACACCATACACAAAAATAAAGTTCACATGGATTAAAGACCTAAATGTAAGGCCAGACACTATAAAACTCTTAGAGGAAAACATAGAAAAGCACTCTTTGCCATAATCCACAGCAAGATCTTTTTTGACCCACCCCCCAGAGTAACAGAAATAAAAATTAAAAAGAAACAAATGGGACTTAATTAAACTAAAAAGCTTTTGCACAGCAAGGGTAACCATAAACAAGACAAAAAACAACCCTCAGAATGGGAGAAAATATTTGTAAATGAAACAACAGACAAAGGATTAATCTCCAAAATATACAAACAGCTCATGTACCTCAATATCATAAAAACAAACAATCCAATTAAAAAATGGGTGGAAAACCTAAATAGACATTTCACCAAGGAAAACATACAGATGGCCAAGAGGCACATGAAAAGAGGCTCAACATCACTAACTATTAGAGAAATGTAAATCAAAACTACAGTGTGGTATCACCTCACACCGGCCAGAATAGCCATTATCAAAAAATCTAGAAACAATCAGTGCTGGAAAGCGTGTGGTGAAAAGGGAACCCTCCTGCACTGTTGGTAGAAATGTAAATTGATACAACCGTTATGGAAAACAGTATGGAAGTTCCTTAAAAAACTAAAAACAGAACTACCATACAACCCAGCAATCACACTACTGGGCATATACCCTGAGATAACCATAATTCAAAAAGAGATATGTACCACAATGTTCATTGCAGCACTATTTACAATAGTCAAGACATGGAACCAACCTAAATGTCCATTGACAGATGAATGGATAAAGAAGATATGGCACATATATACAATGGAATATTACTCAGCCATAAAAAGAAACGAAATTGAGTTATTTGTAGTGAGGTGGATGGATCTAGAGTCTGTCATACAGAGTGAAGTCAGAAAGAGAAAAACAAATACTGTATGCTAATGCATAGAGATGAAATCTAAAAAAAAAAAAAAAGAAATAAGCTACTGATCAACCTAGTTGCAGAGCAGGAATAAAGATATAGACATAGAGAATGGACTGGAGGATATGGGGTGTGAGAGGGGAGCTGGGACGAAGTGAGAGTAACATCGACATATATACACTACCAAATGTAATATAATTAGCTAGTGGGAAGCAGCAGCATAGCACAGGGAGATCAGCTTGGTGCTTTGAGATGACCTATAGGGATGGGATAGGGAGTTTGTGAGGGAAGCTCAAGAGGGAGGGAATATGGGGACATATGTATACATATGGCTGATTCACTGTGGCATACAACAGAAACTAACACAGTACTGTGAAGCAATTATACTCCAATAAAGATCTATTAAAAAATATTAGCAAAGTTTATTGTATGTTATTTATACCTGAATAAAGCTAGAGAAAAATGGGCATGACAAAAATTAAAACAGAACTTGGATAAAACTGAAATAACTTCAAGAGGACTGATTTAAAAAGAAAAGGACAGCAAGAATTTTTAAAAAATATTAGAAAAGAAAAAATAAAGAAAAGAAAAAAGAAAAAGAAACTAAGTAGGACTCATGGAGACTGTAGAACACAGTAAAGCTGTGGATTATTTCGATTATTGTGCTTCTAAAACCTATTTATTACATTTACCTTCATTTTGAGTGTTGACAAGGATGAATTAATTTTGATTTATAAACAAAAAAAGCAAAACGTGATGGAATCTGAACATGTCTAAAAGGTGAGATTTACTCATAATTTACTTACCCAAACAAGCTTAAATTTCAAATTATGTTCATATCTATTTGCCATAACAATTCAAATATATATGTATTTTAATCAAATTTGAATATTTTCTATTATTAGAATCCCTTTCTCATTAAAGTTTTGAGGTGTTATTAATATTATTCCTAATTAATCATTAGATTATGAGATTACCTCTAGAGTTGATAGTCAGCATCTTTTTCACTGTTAAGAAGGGTATTCTATATGTCTCCTCAATCTGTTTTAATTTAATGGATTGATTTACATACTGTCTATAATTCAATGAGTCTATCTCCTTCCGTCATCCTTTATAGTCCTAGAATTAGTTCACTGATTGGCACATAGAAAGAGATCAATGAGTGTATACTAAATTGAATATAAAGCACTGACTTTGGAATGTAGAACTGACTTTCAAGAAGCTGTGAACTTTAGTGAAAAATCATCGCATTCAAAATGCATTCATTATTCATAGTACTTTGATACTATTGCAATAAAAATTTTTAAATACGTTATATCCAATATATGTTTTTTGTGCAAATATGTTCGTTTTATTAATTCCGCTTACTCTTCTCTTCAGTTCGTTTATCAGAGATACAACTTAAATTCTGGATAGAGAGGCTCAGCCTCCCACAATCAAACAGTTAGGCCCAGTAATGCCTTCTACATGTTCAGTGAGTTGTAAGGTCATTCATAAATTAGACGCTTTCTATCATTTGCCTGGATAAGTTGATGTATTTTCTGTAAAGGTTACATTTAGAATGTTATGATAACATCTTAAATACATACTCTAGATTGAGATTTAATCTTCACTCTGTCTACCATTTCTCTGATAATATGAATGTACGGAGTATGTAAGCACATATTTATACATATTCTAACTCACAACTATAAACCATCATATTTGGATAACCCATAAGGAAGTCAATTTTTTAATATAAATAAAAAAGCCTCTATTTTCTAACCACACTAACTTTTCAGCTCCCTAAAGTTCCCACCGTAATTACTGTGGTCCTATATTTCTACCTCCCTCTCATGGTGACTTCTACCACCACCTCTTTGCCTCTCTGCCTCTGGTATCATTTACGATCATTTATTTTCAATCTGAAGTTAACCCTGCCTGCAAACTGGGCACTTCTAACAATGTCAATTTGTTTATGTTGCAATTCTATTTAAATCCCTCCATGGTTCACTTTTCCATATAGAAAACTCTGAACATAATACAAAATGCTCACATTGTTCTAGTTGTGGTCTCTCTTTCCAGTTTTTTCCCCATTTTCCTATTCCTGAGTCACAAAATTCCCTGCCACATATCACATACCTTTATACATCTGTCATTCATAAACTTCCCTCCTTCTAAAGCCCATCTCTTCCTTATGATCTCTTCTGAATCGTCCTTTGAATCATCTAAAACGCCATCTTTCCATGAAGAACACATGTGTTACAGACTGAATGGATGATCCCTACTTTCACACAATTCATTTACAGACCTGTGCTATAGCATTTTCCATAGTAAAACGAACAACCGTGTGTTAATATGTCTGTCTTCTTCGGTGGATAATGTAGTGTGAACAATGAGAGGCTTGAAATTGAGCCATATTCATCCTATTATCTCTAGATTCCATCACACACTCTGGTGCATGGTAAGTTAGATGTTATAATGGTTGATTTAGTTAAACATACAAGCTACATAACTATTAAAATTTAATTTAGATATATCATGAGTTAGGATAATAACTAAATAATAGTACAAAGACTATGAGCATCATATTAATCTAGATTTTTAAGATAGTATTTTTCACCTTTTTTCTTTGTAAGAAAATTACATTCTTCATAATTCTCCATCTATTTCTCATGCTGTTCTTTCTTATCATATCACAAGTTTTATTTTTTCTCTTCTCCCTTTGCATCCTTCCACTCCTGTTTCCTCTTCTTCTAATAATAACAATAAAAATATTCCCATAAATCTATTTCCTTGCATTTTTCTCTTCTAAAACTCTTTTCAGTTGTTATCAGCTCCTAGACTTTAAAACATCTAAATTTATCAACTCACAAAATGATTTATTAAGCCTTATGTTTCTCCTAATTCTAAGCTCCCATTGACTACAAAATAAATATTATACTGGTAACTCAGACTCAAAATACTGACACTTATATTCATTATATTCTCAAAAAATGTTATAGTGAAACTTAAGAACCAGGTAATGAAATCCTGTAATAAAATCCCGACTTTACCCTTTATTACCTCTACAATTTGAGGAAAAGTGTCTATCTTTTATGTGCCTTGAAGTTCTTTCCTGTAAAATGAGCAGAATACAGTTATTTATTAGTCTTATATTAAAGATTCAATGAAGCCAAGTCTGTAAAAATCTTAGCTTAATATTAATACAAGAATAGATCTTAATAAATGACAGGTAATATTATTGAAAGTGCTGACTTGTTATTTTCTATTAATGGTATCTCCCTTCTTTTAGGCATTGATTTCTTTTTTAGCTTTTCATGGGCTCTTTTCTTTTCCTGCTGCATGTATTGAGTACTTGACAAGTCCTATTGATTCTGTGCTAGTAGTAAATTGTTCATGTATGCTTATTTTTCATTTTCCAAATTAATCATTCTATTTCAATCATCTGTTTTTTTCCTGAACTACTCATGATCTCTCACCCCTTTCCTGTCCTGCATACTACCCAGGTGAAAATTTTCGAACTTAACACTATCAGTGCTAATCTTTTGTTCTAAACTAGTCAATGGTTCCACATCTCCTACTGAGTCATTTCTAAACTCAGCTGCTCATTTTGAGCCCTTCAATTTTTAGCCACAACCTGCATTTTCAGTCTTATATCCCACTAATTTTATATGTAACCTATTCTACATATATAGACTATGCTAGAATAGTCTACAGATATATAATCTACTATATAATTAGTGATATATATATATATATATATATATTCACAATACAGACTATAGTCCAGCCAAATTTATTCACAATACAGACTATAGTCCAGCCAAGTTTGGTAGTTTAATACTACCAAACTTTACCTAAAATATTACCTTTCCCTAATAGATCTATATTATGTCACTTCACTTACATAAAATATACATTTGTCTCATACTCCCACAAACTTCTGCCTGTCACAATTCTCTTTACCTCATCAGTAAAATAAAGGGGTGGAAGTAGAGGATCGCAAAAGCCCTTTTGTCTGTGAAATTCTATGGTTGTATTAAAAATCTATCCATATTTTTGTAGCCCATTTTAAATGCTACCAATGTTATCAAGCCTTTAATTTCCCCCCTAGGTATGTGAAGGTACTTTCACAAGTGTTTAAGAACCCAAGCTTTTGACTTAGACCCACTGAATTTCAACACAGCTCTGCCTCATGCCAGTTTTGTGACTTTGGCCAAGCTACTGTGACTCTCATTCTTGCCCTCAGTGATCTTATCAAGAAAAGGAAATAATAATAAAATTGACCCCACAGAACTGCTGTGACTTGTTAACAAGATCTTGCAATTTAAGCCAAGTGATGCAGTACAAAATCTGAGTCTTTATTAAGTTCTTGCCCTCTTAACATGTATAGCAATTTTTGTCATCTTAAGGTATCAGAACTTACATTAAAAATAATAATACACGTGTTTTCCCTGTGACATGATAAGTTATTTAAGAATATAATCTGGTCTATGTATTGTGAAAGAGCACACACCAATAGTAAATATCAAATAAATATTTAATGAATTAATCAGTATACATTTAGGGAATATTACTGATTAGATGAAACATTAAAATGCTGACCAATGGAACCTGAGACATAACTAGGCAATTGTCCTGACTCATATTTAAGTTCAACCACCAATATTGGACTTAGTGTCATAGACACTCTGTGCTATAGATTCTTTATTTGTTTATCCGAATAATATCTTCCTCTCAGGTTACTAAAGGCAGAAAGAAATAATTTGTATAACTTTTAATAATTTTATAAAATATAGTTTATTTTTATAATATTAATTGTGACCTAATAAGAAAACAATAAATACAATTTACTTCTATAATATGTTTAATTCATTATCTGCATCTCACAACATTATAACCAATTACAACTATAACAAAACAGTCAGAAGTCAGCAAATTTTGTTTTTAAACTTTGTGTTTTATTTCTTTACTAGTTATTATCTCTTACCCATGTGACACAAACTTCTTATACAGAGGCTTTGGGCACCATGTGGCTGCCCAGTGCTTCATCCTCCAGGCTTGCTCTAGTTCAGATGTGATGCATTACCTCCATTTTATTACCTATTTATAGAGCATCATGCCACATTCTAGTCCCTCCAACACTGTATCGGCACCATTTCCTCACACTTAGTCTTACTAACGAAATTGGTATTAAGTACTTCCTAGGTGCCATACATTAAAGTAACTGCTTTAATCGGAATATCTTAGAACATTTTTCACAACATTTCAATGAGGTAAGCTTTATTATTGTTGTTATTATTATCCATAAAATAGGGATAAGAAAACAAATGAAGAAAAGCAGGGCACTTGGTCAGTGCAACACAGGACAGCCAGCACCTGGGCAATCTAAAAGTTGAGCCCCAAACATCCTACTCTTTACCACTTTGTTGGAGGAGGTCATCAAGAGGACATGACCACAAGGTGACCTGCGAGAGGGACCCCGGCAATCAGAGGCTCCTTATTTTCTCCCCTGTCTTTGGAATGGGCATTCTGCCCACTCCGCCCACACTAGGAGCCACTTCAAGAATGCAGTCATGAGAGTAATGTATTGTTGAGACCATCTGGACTGAATACGTGACTGAACACTTTTCAAGGTCTATCTATACATTTTTAAGATATGGAGAGGAAGAGGAGTGTGGGCTGTGGAGATCTACTTGTCTTGTAGTCTCCCAAGACAAGCCCCTTACGTAAGTCCCTTGTTTATTAAACCTGCCACATGCCAATCTGGTGTGGTCCTTTTTCATTACCCTTGCCCTACAGGGACCAGTTTCGAATTTCATCCCAGGTACTCCTCAAGTTTCAAACCAACACACTCCCCTGTAAGGAGTGGAGGTGTTTAAGGGAACCTACAGGAGAGCTGTCTCTAGTCAGAGAAGGGAAAGGAAAAGAAGCAAAGAGGAATACATATGAGCTGGGAATTTCCCTTTAATATCTTAGAATTCTCCAGAAAAAAAGAACACGATTTAGCAAATAAATAAGAGCCTCATGAATACAATTGTAAAAAGGAAAAAAAAAAAACAAAACTATTAAGAAGTTTAAAAGTTGTAAAATGTAAAAGTAAATATCTTCCTAGTAGCACTTAAGAAATTGAAATCTCAATTTCTTAAGTGCTCAGATTTTTAACTCAGATTCCTGTCACCATGATCTTTGGAAGAATTTTAATAGGCAGAGCTCCTTCTGCTAAGAGATCAGACAACGGAAAGATCACGGAAACACTGCAGTAGATAGGATGATCTTGATCAGATTACAGAGCTTGACCTCGTTTCCCTTGTTGCCTGAGATATTCTCATTTAGAATTCAAGATCCCTTTCCTGGAAACACTTTTAAGTTATAAAAGTCTTAATTATTAAAATTAGAAAACAATTCTCTAATGAGATAGAAAAGTTTAAGGGTAAAAATCGGAGAGATAACAGATCAGCCTGGGGCTTCCCTGGTGGCGCAGTGGTTGAGAGTCCGCCTGGCAATGCAGGGAACACGGGTTCGTGTCCCGGTCCGCGAAGATCCCACATGCCGCCGAGCGGCTGGGCCCGTGAACTGTGGCCGCTGAGCCTGCGCGTCTGGAGCCTGTGCTCCGCAATGGGAGAGGCCACGACAGTGAGAGGCCCGCCTACCGCAAAAAAAAAAAAAAAAAAGATCAGTCTGATATCAGACTGGCAGAAAAATCAGGAAACATTTTCTCTGCTGTACAGTCTTTTTCCTCAGCTCCAATGGCACTTGCATTTCCCTTTTAACCGAGCCACTTCATCTGTTTTGTCTTTAATCTGTTGCTCTTAGGCTCAATCCTTGAGGAGACAGTTAGATAATCTTGGTTGACTTAGGCTCTAAGTCTTCTGTTAAAGTTCCAATGATTAAGCATGTAAAATCTATCTCCCATGGTAGTTGGAGAAATGTTTCTGTTTATAGATAGTCGTTTCAAGTATCAAATGACTTCCATTTTATAATTGATTCTAATTAAATGAAGAAAGACTCATGACAATTTTAATGAAATAAAAATGGGATTTCTTTCTCACTTATTTTAAAAGCAGTGCTTTAACTCTTTTTAAAAGTAAATTTTGTATATTTAAATTTAGTTGAATCTTCAGAATCCCCAAATCACTCTATCAAAATCACTCTTATTTATTCTTTTCTTTACATATGAAGAAAACAGCTTGTCATGGTTTGGATGCCAGGCAAAGTTACTTATATCTGGAACTGCAAATATCCACATTTTCCTGTGAGGTACAATATGAATGCAGGGTCTTGGGATAAGTGGTCAAAAAAGGTAAAGCTAGAGGATCAGAGCCAGCAATCATGAGGTTAATGCGTATGGTATAAGTTTCACACTTTCATTCACCCCAAATATCGTCCAGGTGTGTGGTTCAGGAAAAGAAAGGATGAAAAATTATTCTAATTTTGCTTTTCTCTTACTCACTGATCTCTTGGAAATGTAAAAAAGGAGATGATTTTGTGAGTTAGGTGACAAGCTTTATTCATTTGGATTTGTTCCACAATACTTCTAGTAGCTATAGCATGATAATTTTCCATTTGAATTAGAATTCCACTTGGGAAGCAGGGAGGGATTGGATCATGGGTTGTTAGGAAGACTGAAGAGTCAGAACAACACAAAGAGGCTCTCTGCTCATGACAGACACAGGGAAACCACAAACCACATTCATCCAGCTTCTGTCTGATCACTATCAAACCTCTCCTCCAGGGAGTTAATGATTCCAAAGAATGGCTATTTCAAGCAGCTGC
Source organism: Globicephala melas (assembly GCF_963455315.2). Taxonomy (NCBI): domain Eukaryota; kingdom Metazoa; phylum Chordata; class Mammalia; order Artiodactyla; family Delphinidae; genus Globicephala; species Globicephala melas. The sequence continues at coordinate 34,114,776 of NC_083331.1, read as the reverse complement.
TTGGGTAAAATTACAAACAAAAGCAAAACAGCATTTATTTATTTTACAAGTAGTTGGATAAAAATGATGCTGAAACTTTGCTCAGGAAACTTGCCTTAAAAATGACTGTTTTGAGACAGATAAACATACCAAAAATAAGACAGACATATGCTGCTGCAAACTTAGAGAAGCCAGAAACTTATTTTCCAGGTGTAAGCATTTTGTGCTCCCACGTGCCTGTAGCTCTGCAGTGAACGAGATCATTATTAGGGGCAGAACAAGGAAGGTGTGGGCCTTGTATCTTCTTTGTTGGGAAATTTTCTGACATTGAAGCCCTGCCATGCAGAAAAATGATGGACTTTCTATTCTGTTTGATTCTCGTGTGTGCAGTTTTTGCTGTGCCCACACTACAAATTTTTTGCTTAGGAAGTCTCTCTACCAATCATGTAAAGTCTGTTTTGTGAGCTGAATAAACGGTTCCATTACTTTCCAACTTGATAGGTTTTCTTCACTTCAAATTTTCGATGAAGTGGTCTTTAAACCCAAAATCCCCCCCAGACCTTTTGTTCTGATCTCTCCATTACTCGTCATCTTTTAACTTCCTACCTTCTTCAATTCCTGGAGTGTTTCTAATTTTCTCAGTCCTTAATCCTCCACTAGAGAGATACTCTTGCTTTGCAGAAATCCAAATTATGTCATTCATATTGAATCTTTCCCTGGAGAGGATAAAATAGATTTACAGAAAACATGAAGAATGCTATGTAGGGGACTTCGTCCCTCCGACTCCTACTCTAGAGCACTGCAGTCATTAGCTTCTGGGAGCACGCTTTCCCCATTGTCCTGGGTAGTCCTTCTAACAGGAAGGACTGTTAGAAGGACTGTCATCAGTACTGATTATGCTGTCATCAGCATTGTGCAGAGAGCAAGAGCTAAAATGTTTTTCTATTCAAACAGAATAAGATTCTACAGATATTTTAAAGATTGGCCTTTTTCTTATAGTCACAGGAAGGAAGTCATACACAAGAATTTATCTATGAAAGCAGATGATGAAACAAAATCCTTTGATTATAGCACACGATTCTACTAGAACCCTATTCTACTTTCTGTCCCCTATTTTCAATCAGTACAATTTACCAGAAGACTACTTCATACAACAGATATCACACATTCTTAATTCAACAAAGTTTGAATCCTTTCTAAGTGCTAGGTGCTAGGGATTGAATGATGTATCTTGTGTTAGGTAAAGATGCAAAACACATAGGTTCTGATTACCCTCTCATGGGAACCATTTCTTTATAGTTACCAAAAATCTATTAGAGTAGACCTTCAGGAGTGGCTCTTATGCCCCATATTTTAACTATACATATGTGGATATATATTTTTTCCTTTAAAAATTTCCTACCAGTTACTCATCTTTTTTCTGTATTTCTCTTAGGGATCTGATAAACTAATCTGACCCAGTATTAATAAACTACAGTGCCAATGTTTGCTTTAATGTGTTATTTTTTAATTTTTTTTAAAAATAAAGTAACCTAAAGAAGTAACATGATGAAATGGCAGAATAGAGAAAGCATTTTTAACTCTTTTGCTCTTTTGTCATAAGACTCTATTTTAAGACACTATTTATAAAAAATTAGAAATGGAATGGCATAACTCACAATGAGGAACTGATTTCTCTCTGTACAAGTATTTGTGGCTGAAACAATTGTCCCTCTAAGAGTCTCCAAACCTAAACTTGTTAAATGCTAATATTGGAATTTTAGTGCTTTCCAAAAGTGTTCACACATTTTACAAAAGAAAAAAAAATCAAAGTGAAATTGATTCTTTAATCATGGATTACTAAACTATATAAATTGGGATTAAATGGTTTCAGATCAGTTTAAATCTAATATGATTTAGATCCATTATGAGCTTAAAAAAATATTGGGCAGGAAAACAAAACAAAACAAAAAATATCAGCTTCCAGATATGTCCTTGACTAGCTTTTAAGGAAAGGGCTCAAGAATAGAGTATTTCAATTTTTTTTTAAATGAAATTTCTACATCTGGTAAAACCTACAAACAAATCTCTTAAATAGAACCAAGTCTGTCAAAAAGGAATATGGTTTTCTATATTAGAGCTTTAACTTTTCTTGGAGGTTACCTAAAGAGTTATATAGCATGAAAATTTGGCACTAGGAAATGAAACTTGAAAACATGATTCTGACAGGGTGCCCTCATTTCATGGAGGCTAAAAGCAACAATTTTATTCAAAAGCTCAGCTTAGTGGTGAGCAACCTAGGACTTTGAAGACTAAATAGAAGGCTCATTCTAGGTAGACTTCTTTTCTTTTCTGCAGGATTCAAATGGACTACTTGAAATATCTACAAGTCGTTCATTTAAACAGCAGTGCCTCATCACAAGAGCTAATTGCTCATTATTTTTGCAGTCCAGTGTAAAAGAAATACATGAAAGAATTCTCAGAGGGCTCATGTTTCAATTTTGAAACCTGGGGTGAAAGGACTTAGACTCTGATCCATTGTGAGAGCTGACTAGCAAATAGAGCTTGTTGCAAACTCCCACTGTGCCCCATGTTCTAAAAGAATGCAAGCCTACTGTGTCAGCAGTTGTATCACACACACATGAATGAACTTTCAGAATGACCGTCTTATTATGTATATCTAAAAATGAGACAAACCCATGTGCCTGGGGCTTTGGTCTTCAGAAACGAGGATGCATCAAGGCCTGTGGTTTGATTAAGCATTTTACTTTATTTTAGAAGGGATGGTACTTGTGAGATCAAACTAAGACAGGTCCCTGCTTGTTCTCTATGAATCTGACATGCCTTCATATAGAGAGGATACTAGTGGGCTGCTGAGCTATTAATGAAATTCAATTTCAAACCATGCCTTATGGCCAACCATGTTGGTAGGATACAAGAACAACAAACACACCACTTTTAACAGCACTTTCAGGTTGAATTAAATAAAATGATAGAAAAAGCCCATGTATAGCAAATAAAAAAGCATTAAATAATGGAATTGGGATCAGGTGGCAATGTAATTCATTGTCAACATCTTATAACATCAGAATATATGTCTCTACCATGTTTGGGCATTATGCAATTGATGAAATGATGAAAAAATGGATTGAAATGCAGTGCATTTGATGATTTTTTTAAATTCTTAGAATTATGTGATAAAATGAGCAAACTTACAATTTTAGATACCATTTTGTCTCAGTAGAACTTCACTAAAAACTGATCTAAAATTTTACATCTCTGATATGCTTTTTTCTTTTTATTAATAATCAGAAGCTTTTCTCTTTTCTGTTAAATGTGATAAGCCTTAAGCATGTGTACCATTATTTTACATATAATAATATAATAATATTTAGATACTTTATTTATACTTTATATAATATTTAGATACTTTATTTAAATTATAACACAGCAACCCTCTTGTATTTCTTTATTTGGTAGGATTTATTACCCACCTTTATCCTTCCACTATTGCTATAAATTTACAAATTGTTTATACATATATTCTTATACTTGTCAAATTAATATTTCCAAATGTTTATCCACTTTTGGTTTCTTTTTGCATCTATATTTTTATTTGTATATTATAAATAAAAGCACCCTTTTTCTAAAGTAGTATGACTGATTAAAGGGTTCCTTAATTTAAAATCATTTTCTTAATGTGGGACAATTCCTCTTCAATCCCAGTTTATCTTTAATATTTGCATATATTTTGTGTTTAAAACTTCCTTTTCTATCTCTGTGATTTCGTTAGAACCCAAGGATAGAATCAGAAATTTTGTTTCAAAAGAGTCTTTGGAAATTATTTATCCAAATCCCTCATACCACAGAGTGGATAATTGTGGTTCAGAGTTATTCAAGGACAGGCAGTAGAGGTCAACAACATATTCCTAATAGATAAATACTGGGAAACAAATCTCCTTAGTTCTAATCCATTGCTATTTCTATAATCTAATCCCCAATATTGACAATGAGCAAATAATTTTTTAAGATAAATTAAATTGTTTATTCTTAATTCTTAATTCAGTGCTCTAGCTTTTCAAACTGCTCTCTGCTTCGTAGAGGAACACTCCTTAAAAACAGATGACATAGAGTTAAGATACAAAAGAAGTCAGAATTAATACATACATATCCAAGTGATCTTTCATGATTCTTCCTCCTTTCTTAACCCAAATTAATTGATTGGCTGATTGATCTAACCCAGCAGTTTGTATTCCTGATGCTTATCTGAATCAATTCCTGTTTCTAACTACTATTTGGCCTGCTTCCTTTCCCTAATTGCACTATGTGAGGACTACTCTCAGTGACCTTTTTTGTGAGCTCATTGACAGCTTTGTTCAGCCTCAGGGAGGTTAAGGTAGTCACTCAAGGTCATAAACCTATTTAATGGGGAGTCTGGTTTTGAAACCACATCTGACTGAAAGCAATTCCACTCTGAGTTTTGAAGGCTCAGAAGACACAACCATGCTGAGAAAAGGTGAATTAACTCTGTGAGTTCCAGGACCAAAGCCTGGATTTAGAAATGAAGCAATGAATGAACAAATATTTGACTCATCTTTTTTACAAATAGGTTTAGGTTAGAGAAAGAGAACATTGGATTTAGAGTCAAACAGGCAGGAGTTATAATCTTACCCTTGCTAATTTGTGATGCTTGGTAAGTGTTAAACTCTCACAGCTTCCTATTTTCCCATTCTGATATATACAGGGATTCTTTGTATAAATTGTGTTCTCCATGAAAGTTACATAAATGGCTTTTTAAATTAAGGAAGAATGTATCTCCATAACTTAGCAAATTCAGTGCACTTAACAAGATGGTAATCAACACACACAAACGTAAACTAAAATAATCTTCCTTCAGGAGTTCTCTATTCTAGTTTAAACATACATATTATACTGTTTCTACTTAACAAGGTTTGAAACTTAAGAATCACCTTAAGTTCTTAGTTTTTCTTGCTATGACATTTAGGCAGGGAACATATTTTGTTAATCACACCTCCATGATCTCTCTCATAACCATCTGCCCTTGCTTTCCATTCTCATTGCCTCTTTCTTAATACATGACAGTGATTCTTATAATCATTTAGAAAACTATACTGAATTCTCACTTTTTTGAAGGTTCTATATCACTTTGCTAAATATCTGTGGTATATCAATACATACTAAAGGTTTTTAAAGTCACTTCCTTAATAAGATATGTGCTACAAATTTAAATTTCTTTATCTCAGTGAGGTAAAGCTCTGATACCAGCAACTTCCTAATTAACATTTTAAAGCTACCTTCCTTTCAGTTGGAGCACTTGGATTGTTGTTTAATCATGCCCAATACAATATCTGAAGTTTTTATGAATTCTACTTCACCTTCAAGTTGTATTACTATATATTTATTGCTTCTGACAATGGTGAACAGGACAAGAACCAACCTGTAGAAGATTACTAAACCTTTTCATTCCACGTTTAGAGTGTAGATGCTGTCCTGGAGTGTCTTATGAGAGGCTTTGCTTTATTACAATCTTAATTGATATATGTCTATGTTTTCATGGTTTCATAATCTAGAAAAGATCTTATGCATACTCAAAAGGGGTGCATACTCAAAATTATGCTTAGCATAATTTTCCTCAGTAAAATTGTATTAATCATTGATCTTTCTTTAAAAATGTAACCAAATCATATTTTCTACATGATTCTAGAGTTTTACTAGTTATTTATATCAATGCCCTTGGTCCAAGATTTCTATATCAACAGCTCACACTATATCAGAAGGATGTTTGCTTACCTGTGTTTTTCTAACTTTTCTTGGGTTCCTAAATTTTGGTGATGATACTTCTTTGAAATAAGAGTTCTATTTTGCCATTTGAAAGTTGTTTTTTGTTGTTTTTAGATTCTGCCTTTAGATAATATTTGTCAGAAATTAGAAACCTGATTTCATTTGGATAAGTCTTCACTGACAAGACTGTTATGTATTTTAAATATTTATGCTCTATGGCTTATAACTTACAGATCATTCTCTTCAAAACAGATATTTTTATATAGTTAAAATCATTGAATTTTCCTTAAAACTTTTGTAAAACTCAAGTTGTATTTGGCTTAACCTTTATATACATTAGTCATGTACATTTCTTTGCTAAGATATCTTCCTCTCTCTCACTAGCCTTGTAATCTGATTAATAACAGTCTTTGCTGCAGCCATGTGTGGTTTTGTTTGTTTGTTTGTTTGTTTTTACGTATTTCTGTTTTTGTTCCTTATTTGATTCATTTCTGATTATGATGCTATGCATTTTCTTAGCAGTTTCTTATTAACTCTGAGCTAATTCTTTTCCTTTTAATTTTTTTTCCTTTTCCTCAGAAAACCCTAGAAATATTGTTTCCCTTTGAATTTCTACTACATTCCAGAAAAATAACACACTACTTCTTTTGTTTTTCTTTTAAGGTAGGTATTTATCAAAGTTATTTGTAAACATGATTTTGACAAATATACATTTTAGTTTACTCACTCCTTTCTTTACTCTTTCCTATCCCACCCTAAAGATGGGCAGGTTAATCTGATTTGTCAGATTCTAGATCAAAGATAATGTCATTTTCATTATTTGAGTACCTATAAAATAATTTAATCCGAGATATCTTATCTCTCTCACACACAGTCTTCAGAAGTGGGAAATGGATTCATGCTCTTTTTGGAGAGAGTGTCAAACATCCCTTTCTCCTGTGATCCAGGACACTTTCTTCTCATGCTTTTCTTATTTATTTTGAGTGAGAACTGAGGAGAAAAGAAAGTTAAGGAAGGCTTGAGCCTAAGCCCAGTATTCTATCTGATTTGCCCCCTTTTCCTGTACTAAGATTTAAGTATAAGCATAAATTATCAAGTGTTACGTTGTTTTCACTTGTAATTGCTCCTTTTATTTTTTGTCTTTCCAGGAAGATCTCTGATGAATTGAGGTCTGCGGCCTATACTTCTGTTATTCTTCATTATTTTCTCATAATGCTATTTAATTATTATAAGTAATAAGTGTTTTGTTTTACCAGTGCAATGACCAGTATAATTCTGAATACATATTTTTAACTAAAAAAAAGTTCAATTTTATGTTTTATTTTTCATTTGTTGTAGAAAATTTTGATTATATGGTGATTTATGTGATAATAAAATATATTCAATGGATATCTGTAAGCCTCAGAAATATGTATCTTGAATTGTAACTTCTCAAAAGAAAATGTGTTGACTAATGTATTTATTATGCATATGGCATGAGACTCTACTTCTTTTGTTGGTGCTCATAAGTACTTATAGTTTTTTTTTTTTATTGTTTTTATCAGAACTTTGAAGCAATGTTAAAATGTCCTAAATTTAGCCTTCCTAACGAATCCAGGTTGTTCCTTGGATATTTATAATTCCAGTACTAGAATTTATAACACATGCATTAGTCCCAATAGTTCCTGTTTTATCTTTCTGTGCATCCTTTTGGTACAAGAACACCAGTACCAAAATATAATCCTCAGTGTTCCACTTCAGCCACATCCCTTTTTCCTTTTTGCAGAAAAATATTAACTTTCACATAAGTTTTTTTTTTGTCTTGTTCTTCCTCACAGTGTGACAGTTTGCTTTGTCAGTGAATAAATCTTCATTTAGAAATACACTACACTATGTTTCAACTTTTAGCAGTGCTTTAAATTTAGATACACTTTATAATAACACTAAAGATGAGTCTATTCTTTAAATGAAGAGTGGAATACAAAACACGTATGCATAAAACATGCATCTGCCTTGAGGGTCCCTGTTGTCTTCTTTTCAAGTGTTCATATCTGTGTTCATGGGAAAATCTAGAGCTGAATGCCTTGTCTTGACTCACAGAACACAGATAATATCAAGTTCAAAATATATTTTACCCATAACATTGTTCATTAGTCATGATGATTAAATAGGGAGACATCTCAATAATTACTAAACATCACACAATTATACATGAGAATGCAGCTAGTTTAGTTGTTGGTTTTTTCTTGCTGTCTGAGGTATTGGTCTTGTATGAGGCAGAGAAAATAATTTTTTAGCTTAACCCTGCCCTCACACTTTCAGCAAACAAATGTGAGCTTTCAGTCTGCCTTCTTGGTTTTTATTTGAAAGTAGTCTAGGCTTTGGGGCAATGTGTGTTTGCTCCAACTGATTTCTTCTCAGGATCCAGGCTTAAGAAGCAACACTGTGTTTTTCTTGTGGTACAGAGCAAACATGCAAAAAGGTTGGTTGAAGTTTTTGGTGCTTCTTATGGTATTAGCCTCAACACTTAACACTGCCAATTTCTCTTCTTTTTCTTAAACTCCATTGGTCAAAGAAGGCCAAACCCCATGTGAAGGGATCAGGGATAAATACTCACCTGACTAATGGGAACCAAAGCAATGTCACATGACAAAGGCATTGGATGTTTGTTTGGTTTTCAGAGAGGGAATACAAAGTACGGGGCATTAATTTAATCTATAATAGATGATAGAGTAGAAAGTGTTGTCATGATTTTTTAACATGAAATAAATATCACCTAAATAGCATTCATTGCTCCTTAAGTATGCTCTCTTTTCTTTTCTCTTGTAGGATTCTCCCTTAGCAGTGACCATTCTTTTACAATAAGAGAGAAGTTGAAGAGGTGAAGTTATTAAATGAAAGTTATCATATCTCCTACTTCATTACAGTATATCTGGATCTTGAATATCTCAATATGGGTTGACATAGCCAAACCTTACATCACATGAGGCATGCTTAAGTAAAACATGCATAAGGCAGAACATGACACAATGCCCTTCTTGGCTTCAGGGTACCTTGACTAAAGGACATTTGCAGACAAAAATATATTTAATTTTCCTTCAGTTTTGTATTCCAACATAATTTATAATCAGTGAGAGTTCATCATAGAAAAATTCTGGGTGGATTAAAATTAGAATTTTCTTTGGTTACATGAAAAAGGACAATTGTCAAAGGGTATATTTTCAGACACATCTATATTAAGAAAGAACACAATTGACATTGAAACTATTGAAATTGATTCTCTTAAAATCATTAAAGTTTGTGTAGTGTTTGGAAGTTTTTTTGAACATTTAAGGGTCTATAGCCCTTATTTAACTTTGAAAACCAATTAAATAGAGTATTTTGAGAAATTACTTAGAAATTGATAAATTATGACTCTCACAGACAGATGTTTAAAAGTAGTTAACAGGGCTTCCCTGATGGCACAGTGGTTGAGAGTCTGCCTAATGATGCAGGGGATGCGGGTTCGTGCCCTGGTCCGGGAAGATCCCACATGCCGTGGAGTGGCTGGGCCCGTGAGCCATGGCCTCTGAGCCTGTGTGTCCGGAGCCTGTGTTCTGCAACAGGAGAGGCCACAACAGTGAGAGGCCTGCGTACCGCAAAAAAAAAAAAAAGTTAACAAATGTCAGCATTCATTTGTTATTTAAAGAGAATATAGGAAAGAGAAATAAAATGTTCTTAACTTAATAAATGACATACATTAAAAATAAATAGTAAACATGGCATTGAGAAATACTGACATTAAAGGATGAATATAGTTCTTTCCACCATGTCTACTCAACCTTGTATTGGAGGCACTTGGCAAATGCAATAAAATCAGAAACAATATGTAAATAACAATAATCATTAAAAGAAATACAAACTTCGTTGCTTTTAATTGACTTGGTTAACTACATAGAAAATCCAGCAACTCATTTATACAAAACACTTGAATTAATAGGATAACTAACCTAGTTGGTTAACTAAAAATTATTACATAAAAATAATTATCACTCTTTGGAGACAAAGATCCCATTCATAATTGACAAAAAAATCAAAATGTAGAGAGGAATAAACCTAGCCAAAGACATAAAAAGTGTCTTAGGAGATAGGTACACAAATAATAGAAAGACAAAAAGGCAACCTGATTGTTCATGGACTGACTCAATGAAGTAATACATTTAATCCTCCCTTAATTTAATCTACAAAGGTAGTAGGAAAGAGATGGCAGAGATAATTTATAAATGCTAGCAGAGATATTCTATGCATTTACAAAAATTAAGACAGTGTAGTACTGATGAGAGTAAAGACATCAATAAATGTAACAGAAAACTATTGTTAAAATTAGACCAATCATATACAGAAATGGTATAAGGCAGTAGTAGTATTATAAATCATTGAAGTAAGGTGATATGTAATCAATTACAGTACATTAAAATGTTTTTAGCACAATAATCAATGTCATAAGGAAATATTAAGAAAGAACACACAATTGAATATAATGCTAAAACATAAAATTAATAAATATTAATATCCAGAATACCTACAAATCAAATTAAACTCGTTTAGCTGTCCAATTTTTGCAGCATAACTTATTGAGGGGCAATCTTTTCTCTATTGTGTGTTCTTGCCTCCTTCATCATAAATTAGGTGACCATATTTTCATGGGCTTATCTATGGACTTTCTATCCTGTACCATTGATCTATATTTGTGTTTTTGTGCCAATACTACACTGTCTTGATTACTGCAGATTTGTAGTATAGTTTGAAGTCAGGTAGCCTGATTCCTCTAGCTCCATTTTTCTTTCTCAAGATTTCTTTGGCTATTTGGGGTATTTTATGTTTCCATACAAATTGTAAATTTTTTTATCCTAATTCTGTGAAGAATGCTATTGGTAGTTTGATAGGGATTGCATTGAATCTACAGATTACTTTGGGTAATATAGTCATTTTCACAATATTGATTCTTCCAGTCCAAGAACATGGTATATTTCTCCATCTGTTTATGTCATCTTTGATTTCTTTCATCAGTGTTTTATAGTCTTCTGAGTACAAGTCTTTTGCCTCCTTACATAGGTTTATTCCTAGGTATTTTCTCCTTTTTGTTGCGATGGTAAATGGGATTGTTTCCTTAATTTCTCTTTCTGATTTTTCATTGTTAGTGTATAAGAATGCTAGAGATTTCTGAAATTAGAACAGTACTTAACACCATACACAAAAATAAACTCAAAACAAATTAAAGACCTAAATGTAAGACTGGACACTATAAAACTTTTAGAGGAAAACATAGGAAAAACACTCTTTGACATTAACCACAACAAGATCTTTTTTGACGCACATCCTAGAGTAATGAAAATAAAAAGAAAAATAAACAAATGGGACCTTATTAAACTTAAAAGTTTTTGCACAGCAAAGGAAACCATAAAAAAGACTCTAAGTCAATCCTTAGAATGGGAGAAAATATTTGCAAATAAAGCAATGGACAAAGGATTAAAATATACAAACAACTCATGGAGCTCAGTATCAAAAAAAAAAAAAAACCAACAAATAACCCAATTAAAAAATGGGTGGAAGACCTAAATAGACATTTCACCAAAGAAGACATGCAGATGGCCAAGATGAACATGAAAAGATGCTCAACATCGCTAATTATTAGAGAAATGCAAATCAAAACCACAATGAAGTATCATCTAAAACTGGTCAGAATGGCCATCATCAAAAATATTACAAACAATAAATGCTGGAGAGGGTGTGGAGAAAACAAAACCTCCTGCACTGTTGGGGGGAATGTAAATTGATACATCCGCTATGGAGAACAGTATGGAGGTTCCTTAAAAAACTAAAAATAGAACTACCATATGACCCAGCAATCCCACTACTGAGCATATACCCTGAGAAAACCATAATTCCAAAGGACATATGCACCCCAGTATTCACTGCAGCACTATTTACAATAGCTAGGACATGGAAACAACCTAAATGTCCAACAGTAGATGAATGGTTAAAGAAGATGTGGTACATATATACAATGAAATATTACTCAGCCATAAAAAGGAATCGGTCATTTGTAGAGATGTGGTTAGACATAGAATTTGCCATACAGAGTGAAATAAGCCAGAAAGAGAAAAACAAATATTGTACATTAATGCATATATGTGGAATCCAGAAAAATGGTACAGATGAAACTATTTGTAGGTCAGGAATAGAGATCTAGATGCAGAGAAAGGACATGTGGACACAGGGGTCGAAGGGAAAGGTGGACAAATTGGGAGATTAGGTTTGACATAAATATAATACCATGTGTAAAATAGATAGCTAGTGGGAATTTGCTGTACAACAGAGGAAACTCAGCTTGGTTCTCTGTGACTACCTAGATGGGTGAGATGAAGGGGTTGGGAGGAAGGTCCAAGAGGGAGGGGATATAAGTATACATATAGCTGATTCACTTCATTGTACAGCAGAAACTAACACAACACTGTAAAGCAAATTTACTCCAATTAAAAAACAAAATAAACCATTTAAACCACTCAATTTTCAATATAAGAAAAAATAATTAGACTGGACTAGTTTTATTAAAAAGGTGACAGATTATACTTGAGAATTTTCAGGTTTATAAAATTCACCCAGGTAGTTACCGAATAAAGAGCCAAGATAGTGACTAAATTTGTCTGGTACAACATTGAAACAAAACAAAACAAAACAAAACAAAAATACTGAAAGCTATACTTGCATTAGAAAAAGGAAACAAGCATAGGCCTATCAAGTTTATATTTTGTTCTGTCTCCCATAGCATTATAATATGCCCATTTATTGTCATAAATATCTTTATGTACTTTGTATTAAAATAATTTTTAATTATTAGCAAGTAAAGGCACACCATGAATTTTTTAAAGTAATATTTAACTACAAAATTCTGAATTTATAAAATAAAAATAAAAAGTTCTTAATAAAGGCTTTCTTATTGGTTAGTATTTTATAGCTGTCATGCATATATACCTTCCATAAGAAAACCATTATCATGGATTTACACAATTTGGTTTCCTATACTTCATGTTGCTCTTTCTTTATTCTAAATAAATATATAGAGAGAAGTTAAAAACCAACACTTGCAAATTCTAAGTGACACTATGCAATTTTCAAAGTCATCCTGCCTTCCAGAAGCACCTTCCCCTAGGATGTTATACTTCCATGGTCACACCCAATTCTGCTTACCTAAGCAGTGCTTGTGGCCTGCTCTAAAACAAATATCTGAAAACCATTGGTTTACAGGCTCAGTCTTATCCAGGATCTGTACAATAAGCACCAAACATTTTACATTTAGCTTTGTCTCTTTGCTGATAGGTAGGGCCTCAAAAGATTCTGCAGCCCTTAAACCTGTAATCTGAGGTGCTAACACTAAGCTTATGGATGCCCTGTTATGAAGTAAGGAGTATCCCATTTATACTCCTTCTTCTTCTTCTTTTGTTTGTTTCCATCCCTAATACTGGACTTTTGTTTGTATATGAACTCAATTTCTCACTGTTGCTGTAACACACCCTGAGTCACAGTTCAAGTTGTGAATTTCTACAACCATCATGGAAGATAAACTTTGCATTTGAATGTTTGCCTATAATATGAGCTCTGATTTACCCTGAGTGGGCATTTTTGCAAAACCACTCTTTGAAGAGGATACCTTCTGAACTTACTACTCTCATATTGTGGGTGGTCATCTAACTATTTGAGGCAAATTAGTTCAACTTTTTGTAACCACATTCTGGAGCTAGACCTGCATCTGTAGAGTACTATCACACCTCCCCTCCCCTTTCTGGCTTATTCTCTATTACAAAACTTACCATGAAGGTCTGACAAAAGGGTCCATGTGAACTTGGATTCATGCTTTTTTTTAAGCCAATAAATTAGGAAACTGTGATCAATACTATCAAAACGTGTATTTAAAAATTAATGATTGTGATGATTTTGTTGAGCAAATTTTATTAGAGATTATGAGAGCTCTGTTCATAAATGATTGTGTTTCCTAGTGAAGTGGAACACATATCAGGTTACAACCTAGCTACTCATGAGTTGGTGATGTTTTGGAATTGACAGATCCTGAGCCCCATGTTCCTTTTCTGTAAATAGAAGCAATAAAACAATAGCTTTCTTATATCATTGTAGAGGTCAAGAAGACTGTTTTAAAGTGTTTTGTTAAATTATATGCAAATGTTATAGAAAGAAACCAGTGCCCTGCTGAGTTAAATGTCATATTCAGTCCACTTTCTCATTAAAAGAATGAGAAAGTAAATAAATCAAAATTCTCATTAAAAATTTCTTCATTTTTTTAACAAAATTTTAAACTGAATTTTAAAATAATTTTTGTAGTGAAATTATGTATTTGCAAATTCTATTTAATGGTGAGAGGAACTTAGTCTATTTTATGTATACAATAACTTGATGCCAATGTGTGACAAAAAGGAATCAAATAAAAACCTGAGCTGACCATGATGAGGGTGAGCCAGAGCTTCCAGCTTATAACTACGTTTCTGATCTGTGCCAGTTAGTTCAGAATACTAGATGCTAGCAGATTCTTTTGTCTCTAGTGTATGTTTTCAGATTTTAGACCAATGTGGAGCAAAAGGTAAATAAAATACTGCATTTATTTTTTCACTTAAAATATTTATTGAGCAGTTGCCACATGCAAAGCTCTGTCCTAGGCAATGGGGATAGAGCAGGAGACAAACCAAATAATACTGTTTCCTTCTAAGGGTATTTCAGGGGACAGAACATAACATGTGGAAAAGTAAATATTGTGCTAGACTCTTGTTTAGGGATAGCCAGTACCATTTCCTTGTTCTGAGCACACAGCACACATAGACTCATATTTTTACAGTCTCCCTTTCAGTTATAATGAGCACACATGACTGGGTGCTGGCTTATGGGAAACATTAATGTATGCCACTCCTAAACCTGGCCATCCTGCTTTGTTCTTTACTGTCTATCTCTATGTTAATTCACTGACAAGCCAAGGACCTTAGAAAATGACAGAGGCACATGATGGAAGAATACATGACTCAAGTGTCAGTGCTTGGAAGAGAACCTCCTGACAAGAGTCTAAAGTCTAATGTGAATTAGAAATAAAATTTTACTAGATTAAACAGGGGTGATTTGTTCATTGTTTGTTACAGAAGCTAAGCGGATGAAAATATGTAACTTATTGACAGCTAGTTGTAGATACTATGAAAAATAAATTACAGTAAGGAGATATATAGAGGAAGGAAGTGCTGTTATAGATATAATCAGAAAAGTCTTTTTGGTTTTGGTGAAGACTAAACAGAGAGTTGAATAAAGTGAAGGAGGAAACCATGTGAATATTTGGGGAATGGACATCCTCTAGGTACAGAACATGTACAAATACTCTGAAGCAAAACCATAGCTGGCTTTTTTGAGGAACTGAGAAAGGAAATATAGTTGGAAATATTGGAGAGAGCGCTAAGGACCTGCTCCTTTGTAAGCCACAATAAGGACATGATTTGAAACTGAGAAAAGAGTTCATCAAAATATTTCCATTAAGGTCATAATGATGGACAGTAAAATTGAAGTCCAGTGAAAAATAATACTTTACAAGTGCTAAATCAAAGTATATATTTGATCTACAGGAACTTTGTTCTTCACAGCACTTGCTGGTAGTCACATCTTTAACATTAACTCATTCACTTTATAGCAGTAATGCTGCCATAGAATCTTGGTATATACAAATTCATAAAGCCCTCATGCCTTTATTACATAATACTTTTAGGTAGGTTTGACCAATAATTACTAGCTACTTTTTGGATAATCTTATCATACAATATAATATCAACAACAATTAAGCAGCCAAAACATGTAGGTTTATTTTACTCTAAATCCTCTACATTCTTCCTTTTTAAGCAAAAATATAAGCAAAAAATTTGCTTTTCAGAGTTATATTATTTGATTGCTTTAGAATTGAACACTAAAAATAAAGGGAATTATTCAAGGTCACGTATATTTTAAGGGACTATACTGGTTGCAGATTTCATTTCTTCCTGGCTCCAAAGTATTCAACTGCTTTAGAATAATTCTAAGGAAGAGCATTTTTATGTATGGAAGAAAGAAAATATGTTTTTAAAATACTGCAATAGGTCATTTTAAATTCACTATTATCTACTGATTTTTATTATATTTTCTTTTAGCCACTAAAAGAAAAAGTAGTCAGTTTTTTTAGCATAACTATATTTTTATTACTTAAAATTTGCTGTAAGAAGCAAAAGAAAATTCTGTCTGTGAAAGTAGTGATGGTCATAAATGTCTCTTTTCATCTACAGTCACATATCAAAATAAAAATCACCACTATCGAATACTTTTCAGAAATAAAGAATAGTAAGACTTTGTTAATCAAGAGATTTAAAAAGCTAAAACATATGAAGGAAAGTTGTAACATAATAGTTCAATTATGGATTACTTTTCCATAAACTGAATCCACCAATTAAATGCACCATTCATGTAGCAAAGTGATTTAGATATTCTGATCCACAGTTTTACAGTAATAAAAAAATATGAAAAACCACCACTTAGATAATACTAATTATTAATTGGTCTTAATGGGATAATGCTTAAGATGTCATTGAAATCTCATAGCGAACACATTATAGTGCACCATATATTTTCTCTAAATTTGCAGTATTTAAGTGCAAATAGATATTTCAGTTTACTCTGTAAACAATTATAGTGAATTGAAAGATAAAACAAATGGGGAAAAGATTGAGTCTAAAGTTTATAGTGATTATTTAATATTATTTAGGAAATACTCTACCTCGACTCTGTCATCGGTATTCTAAAGCTAAGTGAGGAAAACTTACTACTTCCAATTATCATTGTTAAAATTAAGATTACCTGAAATGATTTTGAAATGCTTTATGAAATATTTATTCTTTATTATTTTCACTTATATTTTTGAAAATCATAATAGAAGTCTATTTACAATGTTCTGGCATTTTCAAATGTGCATGATGATTAAAATAATTTGATCAATTCTGGTTGTCATCCTCCATTGTTACCATAAAATATACAAATAAACAAGAATGACTCAACATTAAAAATTCAATTTGAAAACTACAGAATGTCTTAATGACTTGCTCATTATAAACCATCTTCAGTAGTTTTTGTTTATTCAACAAAGAACAGAAATTTAATTGGGCTCTATTACACCAAATCTCATCATCTGAAAGAATTACCATTAAGAAAAGTTTCCAGAATGATGGGTTTAGTCTTACCTTCTGGTGCTGTAAATAGTCCAATGCCTTGCAGAGAGCAGGAAGTCAGCAGCATTTTCTGAATGAAGGCGTATATTAACAAATGAAACTATACTTTTATAATAGAGAGAATAATTTTTGCTATGCTTCAAACAAATGATGTTTTTGAACATGCTACAACTAACGAAGAGAGGGTTTCTTTGAGAATAAATGTTTTTTATCTGTAGAATATATATAATTAGCTGTCAAAGAATCTCATTTTCGTCTTAACCTTAAGAAAAAGAGATGTTTTACAAACACAGCTAGACACTTCTAGATAAAAAATAGTAACAACAGGATTTTTGGGAGGAGGAGTTAGGTATCCCTTCAAAGTAATCTCTTGCTTTCATAAATCAGCAATTCAGGGGAAACTACAACACATTTTTAAAATGTATTCTTGATAAAGGACAGATGGGTTAACTTTCAATATTATGAATTCTGAATGAAAGCCTAATAGAAACTCATCAACTAAATAGAGAAAATATCATGTTAGGGCTTCCCCGGTGGCGCAGTGGTTGAGAGTCCACCTGCCAATGCAGGGGACGCGTGTTCATGCCCCGGTCAGGGAAGATCCCACATGCCGCGGAGCGGCTGGGCCCGTGAGCCATGGCCGCTGACCTGCGCGTCCTGAGCCGGTGCTCCACAACAGGAGAGGCCACAACAGTGAGAGGCCCGTGTAATGCAATAAAAAGAGAAAATATCATGTTATAATATTTCACATGCTGCTTTTTTAATGTTGGAAGTTTTTGCTTGGTGGTACCATTAGCATCTAAATCTAGTAGCCATGACTCTGAGTGGAGGAGTACATCTGAGGATCATGCAACAGCATGACTGACGGATTAGGTTGAGTTGGCTTCTTTGATAGGCTAAGCAGGTGCCCTTCCTTTCTCACACTTATCACTATTTCCCTCATACTTGTTTTTGTCCTGAACACAAAAGGATCAATCTCGCACATAAGAATAGTTTTACTAAGAGAGTACCAGTCATTGGACACTTAGAGTACGAAAATGACAACACAAGTTTGAAACATTGAAAGAAACATTTCATTAAAAACAATATTCCACTCAAATAGTGAGTTAAGAGAGTAATATTGACATACATACACCTCCAAATGTAAAATAGATAGCTAGTGGGAAGCAGCGGCATAATACGGGGAGATCAACTCTGTGCTTTGCAATGACCTAGAGGGGTGGGATGGGGAGAGTGGGAGTGAGGCTCAAGAAGGCGGGGAGATTTCTGTGCATTAATTTTGTATCCTGCTATTTTACCAAATTCATTGATAGCTCTAGTATTTTTCTGGTAGCATCTTTAGGATTCTCTATGTATAGTATCATGTCTTCTGCAAACAGTGACAGTTTTACTTCTTCTTTTCTGATTTGGATTCCTTTAATTTCCTTTTCTTCTCAGATTGCTGTGGCTAAAACTTCCAAAACTATGTTGAATAAGAGTGGTGAGAGTGGGCAACCGTGTCTTGTTCCTGATCTTAGTGGAAATGCTTTCACTTTTTCACCATTGAGGACGGTGTTGGCTGTGGGTTTGTCATATATGGCGTTTACTATGTTGAGGAAAGTTCCCTCTATGCCTACTTTCTGCAGGGTTTTTATCAAAAATCGGTGTTGAATTTTGTCAAAAGCTTTCTCTGCATCTATTGAGATGATCAGATGTTTTTTTCTCTTTCAATTTCTTAATATGGTGTATCACGTTGATTGATTTGTGTATATTGAAGAATCCTTGCATTCCTGAAATAAACCCCACTTGATCATGTTGTATGATTCAATTAATGTGCTGTTGGATTCTGTTTTCTAGTATTTTGTTGAGGATTTTTGCATCTATGCTCATCAGTGATATTGGCCTGTAGTTTTCTTTCTTTGTGACATCCTTGTCTGGTTTTGGTATCAGGGTGATGGTGACCTCGTAGAATGAGTTTGGGAGTGTTCCTCCCTCTGCTATATTTTGGAAGAGTTTGAGAAGGATAGGCATTATCTCTTCTCTAAATGTTTGATAGAATTCGCCTGTGAAGCCATTTGGTCCTGAGCTTTTGTTTGTTGAAGATTTTTAATCACAGTTTCAATTTCAGTGCTTGTGATTGGTCTGTTCATATTTTCTATTTCTTCCTGATTCAGTCTTGGCAGGTTGTGCATTTCTAAGAATTTGTCCATTTCTTCCAGGTTGTCCAATTTATTGGCATAGAGTTGCTTGTAGTAATCTCTCATGATCTTTTTTATTTCTGCAGTGTCAGTTGTTCCTTCTCCTTTTTCATTTCTAATTCTATTGATTTGAGTCTTCTCTCTTTTTTTCTTGATGAGTCTGGCTAATGGTTTATCAATTTTGTTTATCTTCTCAAAGAACCAGCTTTTAGTTTTATTGATCTTTGCTACTTTTTCCTTCATTTCTTTTTCATTTATTTCTGATCTGATCTTTATGATTTCTATTCTTCTGCTAACTCTGGGGTTTTTTTGTTCTTCTTTCTCTAATTGCTTTAGGTGCAACATTTGGTTGTTTTTTCAAGAATTTGGTAAAGTAGCAGGATACAAAATTAAGGCACAGAAATCTCTGGCATTCCTATACACTAATGATGAAAAATCTGAAAGTGAAATCAAGAAAACACTCCCATTTATCACTGCAACAAAAAGAATAAAATATCTAGGAATAAACCTACCTAAGGAGACAAAAGACCTGTATGCAGAAAATTATAAGACACTGTTGAAAGAAGTTAAAGATGATACACATAGATGAAGAGATATACCACATTCTTGGAATGGAAGAATCAATGTTTTGAAAATGACTCTACTACCCAAAGCAATCTACAGATTCAATGCAATCCCTATCAAACTACCACTGGCATTTTTCACAGAACTAGAACAAAAATTTTCACAATTTGTATGGAAACACAAAAGACCCCGAATAGCCAAAGCAACCTTGAGAATGAAAAACGGAGGTGGAGGAATCAGGCTTCCTGACTTCAGACTATACTAAAAAGCTACAGTAATCAAGACAGTGTGGTACTGGCACAAAAACAAAAATATAGATCAATGGAACAGGATAGAAAGCCCAGAGATAAGCCCACGCACATATGGTCACCTTATCTTTGATAAAGGAGGCAGGAATTTACAGTGGATAAAAGACAGCCTCTTCAATAAGTGGTGCTGGGAAAACCGGACAGGTACATGTAAAAGTATGAGATTAGAACACTCCCTAACACCATACACAAAAATAAGCTCAAAATGGATTAAAGACCTAAAAGTAAGGCCAGAAACTATCAAACTCTTAGAGGAAAACATAGGCAGAACACTCTATGACATAAATCACAGCAAGATCCTTTTTGACCCACCTCCTAGAGAAATGGAAATAAAAACAAAACTAAAGAAATGGGACCTAATGAAACTTCAAATCTTTTGCACAGCAAAGGAAACCATAAACAAGACGAAAAGACAACCCTCAAAATGGGAGAAAATATTTACAAATGAAGCAACCGACAAAGGATTAACCTCCAAAATTTACAAGCAGCTCATGCAGCTCAATAACAAAAAACAAACAGCCCAATCGAAAAATGGGCAGAAGAACTAAATAGACATTTCTCCAAAGAAGAAATACAGATTGCCAACAAACACATGAAAGAATGCTCAACATCATTAATCATTAGAGAAATGCAAATCAAAACTACAATGAGATATCATCTCACACCAGTCAGAATGGCCATCATCAAAAAATCTAGAAACAATAAATGCTGGAGAGGGTGTGGAGAAAAGGGAACACTCTTGCACTGCTGGTGGGAATATGAATTGGTTCAGCCACTATGGAGAACAGTATGGAGGCTCCTTAAAAAACTAGAAATAGAACTACCATATGACCCAGCAATCCCACTACTGGGCATATACCCTGAGAAAACCATAATTCAAAAAGAGTCATGTAGGGCTTCCCTGGTGGCGCAGTGGTTGAGAGTCCGCCTGCCGATGCAGGGGACGCGGGTTCGTGCCCCGGTCCGGGAGGATCCCACGTGCCGCGGAGTGGCTGGGCCCGTGAGCCATGGCTGCTGAGCCTGCTCATCTGGAGCCTGTGCTCCGCAACGGGAGAGGCCACAACAGTGAGAGGCCCGCGTACAGCAAAAAAAAAAAAAAAAAAAAGAGTCATGTACCAAAATGTTCATTGCAGCTCTATTTACAATAGCCAGTAGATGGAAACAACCTAAGTGTCCATCATCAGATGAATGGATAAAGAAGATGTGGCGCATATATACAATGGAATATTATTCAGCCATAAAAAGAAACGAAATTGAGTTTTTGGTAGTGAGGTGGATGGACCAAGAGTCTGTCATACAGAGTGAAGTAAGTCAGAAAGAGAAAGACAAATACCGTATGCTAACACATATATATGGAATCTAAGAAAAAAAAATGTCATGAAGAACCTTGGGGTAAGACGGGAATAAAGACATAAACCTACTAGAGAATGGACTTAAGGATATGGGGAGAGGGAAGGGTAAGCTGTGACAAAGTGAGAGAGTGGCATGGACATATATACACTACCAAACATTGAATAGATAACTGGTGGGAAGCAGCCGCATAGCACAGGGAGATCAGCTTGGTGCTTTATGACCACCTAGAGGGGTGGGATAGGGAGGGTGGGAGGGAAGGAGACGCAATAGGGATGAGATATGGGAACATATGTATATGTATAACTGATTCACTTTGTTGTAAAGTGGAAACTAACACACCATTTTAAAGCAATTATACTCCAATACAGATGTAAAAAACAAACAAACAAAAACTAAAGCACTGTAGTTAAGAATCAGAAGGCTTGGGTTTCAACTTAAAATGTACAGCAAGTTAATTAATCAACCTTAGACTAATAAATAAAAATTGATTTCCATTTTTTTTCATTAAAAAAAAACCCTCTTAGCCATAAGTGTAAAAATATTAGTAACTGACAACTTTACCTGTACTTGTTTTCCTTTTTAGAATATTAACTTTGTCAATTATACCTCAATAAAGATGAAAAATATTAACTTTAAAAAAAAAGAAGGAGGGGATATGGTATTGTGAAGCAATTATACTCCAATAATGATGTGTTAAAAAAATATGGAAGGAACATTTTCAAATAACAAATGCATCTTGTTTGATTAACTGATTAAGATTTGTGGCGATCTATTTTTCTTTCATGGGGAAAAATACCTTTAAAATTTTTGTTCCTTACCCATGCTGTCCTGTAGAATGATAATGCATGGTAAAATTTTGAGCCAAATATGTAATTTTAAACTTTTAAATAGACACTTATAATATCAAAAGGAAATAGTAAAATGATTTTGATAGTGCTTTTTTAATCCAATACACACAAAATATTATCATTTTAACATGGTATCAACATATTAATTTTCATTTTCTATGTTTTATTTGTTATATTTGTTTGTTTTCTTTGTTTATTATGCTTAAAGTAATTATGAAGAAGAAGGAAGGCCGCCAAAAATTGACAGGGAGAAGAAAATGTGATGTGAAGGAAATCTAAGAGTAATTGATCAAATAAAGGTAATTATTTTTGCTGTATCTACAAAGAACAAAAGAATAACAATGTAAAAGATTAACTGAGAAAACAAAACTACTTTACAGCAGGCCTAAAAATGTTTCTTAATATTAACCAGATTGTGACAAAAGTTCAGATTCTTATAGTAGGCAGCCTAGTAGAATTTCCTTTAAACCATTCTGAGTAGATCTTGCTAATGTAGTTACACTGCCCACTCCCATTATGTGTTATATTAGGGAAAGTGAATGATTGATTCCATTCAAGTCAGTGGATTTTTAAACTATGGGCTGTTATATTAGTCTTTGCATGCATTTTGTAGTGAGTTATTTTTCATTAACTACCCTCATCATTACTAACTGCATTTGAAATAATCATAA
This sequence comes from Globicephala melas, assembly GCF_963455315.2. NCBI lineage: Eukaryota > Metazoa > Chordata > Mammalia > Artiodactyla > Delphinidae > Globicephala > Globicephala melas. The sequence continues at coordinate 34,091,843 of NC_083331.1, read as the reverse complement.
GGATCATCGGAAACTCAAGTCAAGTAATCTATGACCCTAAGGTTGAATGGGCACGTAGAGTTACAAATAAAGCTTCGGGTTAACTCTGCCTTATATTTAAAACAGTTGTCATTCAGTAGCAGAGTAAAGCGCTTATCCTTTTATCTATATAAAACCAGAATTGGGGGCCTTCAGGTTACCTTTTCTTGCATGTCAAAGATGTTAATAATGTATCTGCTTACAAATGTGATGAAGAATATGTCTGCTGGATTCTTTTCTTTGGAGTGAACTGAAACTGAAAACTTTCATTTTGTCATTGAAAATGCTTTCCATATAGTTCTTTCATTTCACACCACCTGTGGAGCACTATACTCTAGGTTAACTCTGGGCATAAGAAATTCATGGACTTCCCCCTGATTAGTAGGTAATAGAAAAAAAAAATTGTACCAGTGACATAATTCTTTTCTTGTGTTTATGTGGTTGAAGGAATATATGACTGCTAACACTTCATACAAATTGTAAAATATATGCATTTTTAAAAAATGTGAAACCCAAAGCTGAGCTAAGTAAATAACACTGCCAAATAAATATGAAAAACTGTCACCACTTTAGGAGTGCCTGCTTTTGATAAAGCACTATATTTCTGAATGCAAGGCTCTAATAACTAATAAAAATAGTAAATAGCATTGAGTAATTTGCTTATCATTTTCCATATGAAAATATTCCAATATTGACTGTAATTGAATACTCAAGTTTGTACATGGATTTACTATTCATTTTGTTATAAACACATCCAATAGCATGTTAAAATACTTGCATTCTCATCAAGAACAGAATAATATAATCGACTGGTCAGCATGCTAAGTAAAAACATGAGTGGCTATACAAAAACTTGTCCTTTTGGGAGGATGAAAATAAAGTGTGTAATTGGAGCAGTCTTTCATACTGCAGCATGGACAATTTAAAAATGAAAATAATAGTATCATTAATTGTCAGTCTCCAATGCCATGAAATTTGTGTTAAACGAACTCTGTTCCCTTTGCTAGTTAGCAAGGACCCAAGCCATCAATAATAACTATTCTAATTTACACTCTTTGTGCCAAAACAAGAAATGAACAATAGGGGATGACTGAGGTGAATGAAGCTGTCCTTCCATTAATTTTATATAACTCACCATAACCAGCTCTCTCAAAATGTGCTCCAGAAATAATTTATTTTTTATATTATCCTCCAGCACCACCAAGTGGTAAAAATTTTACTTTCTCTTGTAGAGTGATCACTTGAAGACAAGCATTAAAATAGTACTGGGATGTTGTTAGGACTAATTAAGCACCTGAAATGTATCTAATAAAAAATACATCTCAGAATCCCCAGTCTCTATCAAAAAGCCACTGAAACTAATATACTTCAGAAATAAAGAAACAAGATAATTTAATGAATAGATTGTTTGGTTATACTTATTTTCTTGTTTTATGTTATCTATATTCTGTTCCCCAAAGAGATCTTTTCACTATTTTAATTTATTTTAGTTTTATTTCCCCAAACCTCCAATATTACTCTAATAGTATAAAATATATAATCTTCTGGTTGTATATTATTTGATTTGGTGGCTGAATTTTGAAGAATAAAAAGAGAGCCGGTAGCTTAAATATTTGTTATTTGAGTGGTATAACATATTAATGGCCATAGAATTTTAAATTGATGTAAGAAAATCATTCAGTTTAATGGTAATATAAAAACAAGGCATAAAGAAAGTACTTACTATAAATAAAGTTGTACACACTTATACACTTTCTTATTTATTTTAAAAATGGCACAGTTTTTAAGTGCATTTTAGAGTTTTCTTTTAGCTATTAATTTCCTAAAATATAATACATCATTTGTAAGAATAAGCAGTGACAAAAATTGAATGGCAAGAAAATCATATTAAAGTTTGCCAGGTAAAAAGTGCCAGGGCCCCAGTCACAAGTTGTGTTACAGTCATCTAGGCAATGTGGAGCATTGAGCACTAGCAGTGTCAGATACTTTGAGCATTAAGAGAAATTTAGATCTAATGTTAGTGCATTTTGTATTGAAAATACAGAGCCCCTGTTTCCAGCATTAGTCCAATTAATCTTAGGGGTCTTTTATTAAATATGAAATACACATCTTCTTCTACCTATGCTATCTTATCAAGTGATGATTAAATATGGAAAATTAATTTCAAACTTTCAAAACCAAACATTATGGAAAATATTGACCTTTTAAAATTATTGTATACCCATTGCTAACCTGATCATTCTTATTGTTGGTCAAGCAAAGCTAACAGTATTAGACTTACAGAAAAGAAATGGAACATTGCCTTGACAGAACATAAATAGTGTCTCAGAAGGAGGATGTCTCATGTGCTGCTATGATCTGAATAAACGTTTGAGTTCCTCAAAATTCATTTGTTGAAATCTTAACCCCAAAGTTGAGGCTTTTGGAGGTGGAGCCACTGGTAAGTGACTAGGACATGAGTATGGAACCCTCATGAATGGAATTAGTCCCCTCATAAAAGTAGCTTCAGAGATACCTTGCCTCTTCTGCCATGTGAGAACGCAGGAAAAGGACAGCTGTCTATGAACCAGGAAACCCTTACAAAACCCCAAATCTGCTGGTACCATGATCCTGGACTTCCAGCCTCCAGAACTGTGAAATGTTTGTTGTTTATAAACAGACACCCCAGTCTGTGGCATTTTGCTATAGCATCCTGAATAGACAAAAATAGATGGATTTTAGAGTCTGGTCTGTGCAATTTTGATGGTCTGTGCAATTTTGATAATCTTGCAAGATGGGAACCCAGTTCAGTTGGCATTAGTTTATAAAATATAGCTTTGGATTGATGGCACAGGGAGGTAATTGTCCTGATGTGTGTATTGATGATTAAGCTATGAGTCTTGATAAGTAAGTTATTTTAGTTGGTTCACTGTCTTATCTTTCAGAAACAAATGTTTCCCAGAAAAGAGCTAAATAATTTTTCCTTAACCCCAGTATTGCTTAGCACAAACACAGATAAGTAATCTTTATCAAAGAATTGTTCAGATAGAGACAGAAAAGTATGTTAAGAATTACTCACATAGAGACAGGAAAGTATGTTTGGCTAAGAATCGCTTAATATAAGAAAGAGTGAAATATTGTGGTTTTATTTCTCTATTTCTGTAAACAACGATAAGAAAAACAGCACCAACAAAATTATGTGTATTACAACTGTTAAAAGACAACCCACTATGGGTCTTTTGCATTACTTCAAGTCTGGAAAACAGAATCACTGACTGTCTTTGTTCTGGATCATCTTTTCAAGGATGTTTGTATAGTGACCAGTCTTAGAAAATAGAGCTAGTGGCTTCTTCTGGAGCTAAATCAGGGATTCCCAAGGCTAACAGATGATGTTAGTAATGAGGTCCTCAATACCTAATATATAGCATTAGATCAAAACCACATATATACAATGGAATATTACTCAGCCATAAAAAAGAACAAAATAATGCCATTTTCAGCAACATGGATGGACTTAGAGATTGTCATACTGAGTGAAGTAAGTCAGACAGAGAAAGACAAATATCATATGATGTTGCTTATATGTTGAATCTAAATAAAGGTGTGCATGAACTTATTTACAAAACAGAAATAGAGTCACAGATGTAGAAAACAAAATTATGGTTACCAGAGGTAAGGGGGGAGGGATAAATTGGGAGGTTGGGATTGATATACACACCACTATATATAAAATAGATAACTAATAAGGACCTACTGTAAAGCACAGGTAACTCTATTCAATACTCTGTAATGACATATATGGGAAAAGAATCTAAAAAAGAGTGGATATATGTATATGTATAACTGATTCATTTGGCTGTACACCTGAAACTAACACGACATTGTAAATCAACTATACTCTAATAATTCTTTTAAAAAAATATATTGGAAAGTTTATTTGGTTGAGCCATAACTGTTGTCATGGAGCTTAAACAAAATTAAGTGCTAAGTTTTATTTAGACACAGAACAACTATCTCACTGTGTACCTCCTGATCAATCTATCCTCCTCTATTTAGAGCTCAGGAACTTTATAGTGAAAGATTATTAGAGGTGAGAGTAAGGATATCTTGCCATCAAAGGGAAGAAGCAAAGTCTATATGCACCCATCTGAGTATGCTGGGGTATTCTGAGGCAAAGAACTCAATCAATTATGGCTCTGTTGAATACAGGATCCAAAGTTGTTATCTTACCCACGACTGTGGAAGGAAAATGTGCCCTTATTCAGCTACCAGTGTTTGGGCAGAGTTCACAGTGGGGAAGAACACTAACTTAACTCTGCTGATGGCTCCCTTTGTGTCAGTTATTTGTATTATTGTTGTTCCTACATATGAGTGTTTAGTAGGAATTAATGTATTATACCCATGTGCCTCCTGTTCCATAGGGCCAAAGGATATTGTTCTATTCAGGAAGTTTCACATGTATAGAAGTGCTAGTGGGATACATAAATGATTATCCAAATTATCTCCCTACAACATCTTGGGTGGTTCAACATAACCAGTGTAGAATGTCAGGAGGAGAAATAAAAACAAATACTTTAAAGACTTAAAGGTAGCAGAAGTAGTATGAGATGCAATATCTCAATACAATAGCCTTATATGTCCAATGGAAAAGAAAACTTACAATGGATTATTGTTAAGTGAAATCAGTTGTTGCTCCCATAGCTCTCACAGTTCCAGACTTTGTAACTATAACCAAATTCATTACACAGACTAATATCACTTGGACGTACCAGGATCAAGAAAAGTTCACATTCATGTCACAAAGTCTCCAATATGTGTTTGTAGTACGCCAACAGGAGAATCTAAACTACCGTGGTTTTTCCAACCCTGAGTGGATTAGGATTTAGCATGAATGGCTCTAACTTCTAATGTTCAGAACTTTCACTTTGTAGATGATGTACAGTTGGATGACACATAAGAAGCCTAGGTCTCAATGATGCTGGCCCTGGTTCTATCACACCTCCTTCAGAAGGTGCCAAAGATAAACTCTGACAAAAGTAAGGGGACTTCTTGGCAATGACTGATCCCTCTGGCAGTCAAGGAACAATGTCTCTCTTCAGCTCCTCTTCACCTAAATAGAAACCTAGCACCTTACTGCACTCTTTATATATTGGAGAAAGTGTATGTCTCACTTGGGTATTCTACTTGTTCCTTTATATAGGTTAAACCTATAAGCTATATAGGTTTATATAAACCTATATAAACACATAAGCTTATCTTGAGTGTCACACAAACCAATAGATTCAAACCTTTAGAATCCATCCAGCAAGCTGTTAGCATGTTCTATTATCTTTGGGGCACCGCAACCCTGGTGATCCCTTACAGCCACATGTCTCAGTGAATGATGATTATGCTGATTGGAGCTTTTGGCAAAGAGAAGCCACTTCTTGGAGGCACCCTTTGAGTTTTGGACTCACCTTCCAGATATGACTACAAATTTTACCAGTTTTTACAAAGAAGCTATTAGCTTGCTACTTAGTTCTTACTGAAACTTGGCTCCTGACCCATGGACTCTCTGTCATGACATTGCCATTCAAATTCAATGCTTAGCAAGTTGCAAGTTGAGAAGAATTCAATAACCTTTACTTGTGAAATGAGTATGTAATATTCAAGAACACAGAAAGCAGGGTGCCAGTGTTATTTCACCTGTACACAAAAAATCAGCAGCTATCAATTTAGGGGGAAGTTTATCCTCAACTGTGGTGGTTGAAGCAAAGCTGTTGAATCACCTGGGCTCTTAATTCGAAGAGATTCTCTTAAATTCCAGGCCTGGTTCAATGATGGTTTAGATAAGCTGAAACCTGAAGTTGTCCATTAGGCTGCTACAGCTGTTGAACCTCAGCACCAACTAAGGAGGGCCATAAATGGATATGTTTGCTTCCCTCATTGGGCAGAAATCAAAGCTGTTTTTATTGCTCTGTCTAAAACTTTGTCTAATGAAATTTGTTATATATATATATATATTTTTTGCAGTACACGGGTCTCTCACTGTTGTGGCCTCTCCCGTTGTGGAGCACAGGCTCCGGACGTGCAGGCTCAGTGGCCATGGCTTACGGGCCCAGCCGCTCCGCAGCATGTGGGATCTTCCCAGACCGGGGCATGAACCCATGTCCCCTGCATCGGCAGGCAGACTCTCAACCACTGCACTGCCAGGGAAGCCCCGAAATTTGTTATATTTTTACTGACCATTGGTCCCTTGCTATTGAGCTGGGTGTTTGTCTGACATTTGGAAAACTATGACTGGCAGATATAAAACACCTCTCTTTAGAACCACTGATTAGTAAGGAAAGATTCTCTGATTAAACTGACTGAAATCAAGCTACTAATCAAATGGTAACCAGATTTCCATCATTCCTGTCTCAATTGATCATTACATCAAGCATGGAAACAAGTCACCAACATAAACTGGGCTCTCAGTAAACAATTCCATGTTTCTGATGCAGAGGTTTGCCAGATTTCTGACACGTGACAAAAGTTGACCCAGTCATCTCCTGTTGAGAGGAGAGCTGTCCCTACCTGCAGATTGACTATGTATGATTTTGATCCCCCTATTAGGACTATCAGAGATGTGAGAAAGTTGATGATATGTTTTCAGGTTATGGTGATGCTGTTTCAGTCTGATCATCTGACTTTGGCTACATCACACTGGCCCTTAAAACTACTATTTGTCATCTTTTCAGCTTTCTATACCATTTCCCATCTGACCTTTTATCACAGAAGCCAATAAACACTGGGCTTATGTCGAGTTATTTAATGAATCATCTACATTCCCCACCATCCACTGATAGAAAGGTATTGTTGAGTGCTAGAATGGACTTCTCAAAAAATCCACTAAAGGATTTCTGACTCTATCTCCCTCACTTCTTTGACCTTAGTAAGGCAGATTTCTCACTGAATGTGTTACCTCCAGAAAGGGATCATCTCTTCTCAATCTAGATAATGATGAAGACAATAGGTACAGGGGATATACAGACTTTTTCAAAAATTTGTAATTTCATACTGTCAATTTCTGTGTATGACAGTTTATTATTTCTCCTATGACAACCCAGGTTGAACTTGTTCATAGAACTTCCAAGGTGTCAGAATAGTTAAAATAAGGCCTTGGGGATTCAGTGTTAATTCTGTTCCAGCTACCTACATTTTTCTCTTTGAATTTCACAATCTTACACCATAAGTATAATTACTACTTTGTTGAATATATTCCTTGCTGAATTTCCCTTGGACTAGTAGATCAAAGTGGAAGACGTAATGGGTATTATGTCTTATATTATCTATAAGTTTTACAAGAATTACCTTGTCCCTCTCACAACTGACCTTGAAGAAGAAAGATCTGTGTGAAAGAAGAGGATGACTGGGCAAAAGGTAAGTCTATAGATACTGGAATCGTACACACCGACTTTGTGGTAGTGGAGAGAGAACAGAAACTTTGTATCTGGGGAGGGGCCACCTCAGAATATAGGACATATTGGGAAAGAGAGGATATTAGTGACATCTGTCTTTTGGAACCACCTCTGGACTCATCCTCATGAAGAAAAACACCCCAGTGCAGGTCTTACAAACCATGGCATGAACCTTAAATTTAACTCATTCTTGGCTGCCATTTCCAGTTAGATTGCAATGACCTATCAGGAACAAGAGGTGTTTTCAGCTCTGGCACCTCCCACACAAAACACCTTGTCAACTACTCTGTATATCTTCTCTACTTATATTCTTATAATTGTCTTTGTGGCTCCATGGGGTAGATAACTGTCACCTGGAGGATGGCACAGACAATAGAACAGGTGAAATGACTGCCCTCAGACAGTTCTTGAAAAACAAAAATTTGACTTAATTATTCAAACTCAACTGTGAATCTTATGGCTTACTACTTGGCTGGAAGATCACTTTTTTTGTTGCTGTTTGTTTGTTTTTACATCTTTATTAGAGTATAATTACTTTACAATGTTGTGTTAGTTTCTGCTGTACAACAAAGGGAATCAGCTATATGTATACATATATCTCCATATGCCCTCTTGAGCCTCCCTCCCATGCTCCCTATCTCACTCCTCTAGGTTGTCACAAAGCACTGAGCTGAGCTCTCTGTACTATGCAACAGCTTCCCACTAGCTATCTATTTTAAATTTGGTAGTGTATATATGTCAATGCTACTCTCTCACTTTGTCCCAGCTTCCCCTTCCCCCTGGGTCCTCAAGTCCATTCTCTATGTCTGCATCTTTATTCCTGCCTTGCCAATAGGTTCATCTACACCATTTTTTTTTAGATTCCATATATATGCATTAGCATATGGTATTTGTTTTCTTCTTTCTGACTTACTTCACTCTGTATGACAGACTCTAGGTCCAACAGTCTCACTACAAATAACTCAGTTTTGTTCCTTTTTATGGTTGAGTAATATTCCATTGTATATATGTCCCACATCTTCTTTATTGATTCATCTGTTGATGGAAACTTAGGTTGCTTCCATGTCCTGGGTATTGTAAAGAGTGCTACAATGAATATTTTGGTACATGTATCTTTTTGAATTATGGTTTTCTCAGGGTATATGTCCAGTAGTGGGATTACTAGGTCATATGGTAGTTCTATTTTTAGATTTTAAGGAACCTCAATGCTGTTCTCCATAGTGGCTCTATCAATTTACTTTCCCACCAACAGTGCAAGAGGGTCTTTTCTCCACAACCTCTCCAGTGTTTATTGTTTGTAGATTTTTTGATGATGGCCATTCTGACTAGTGTGAGGTAATACCTCATCGTTGTTTTGATTTGCACTCCTCTAATGATTAGTGATATTGACCATCTTTTCATGTGCTCATTGGCAATCTGTATCTCTTCTTTGGTGAAATGTCTGTTTAGGTTTTCTACCCATTTTTTTGATTGGATTGTTTGTTTTTTTGATATTGACCTGCAAGAGCAGCTTGTATATTTTAGAGATTAATCTTTTGTCATTTGCTTCTTTTGCAAATATTTTCTCCTATTCTGAGGATTGTCCTTTTGTCCTGTTTATGGTTTCCTATGTTGTGCCAAACTTTGAAGTTTCACTAGGTCCCATTTGTTTATTTTTGTTTTTATTTCCATTAATATAGGAGGTGGGTCAAAAAGGATCTTGCTGTGACTTATGTCATAGAGTGTTCTGCCTGTTTTTCTCTAAGAGTTTTATAGTGTCTGGCCTTACATTTAGGTCTTTAATCCATTTTGAGTTTATTTTTGTGTATAGTGTTAGGAAGTGTTCTAATTTCATTCTTTTACAGGGAGCTGTCCAGTTTTTCCAGCACCACATATTGAAGAAGCTGTCTTTGCTCCACTGTATATTCTTGCCTCCTTTGTCAAGGATAAGGTGACTATGGGTTTGTGGGTTTATTTCTGGGCTTTCTATCCTGTTCTATTGATCTATATTTCTGTTTTTGTGTCAGTATCATACTGTCTTGATTACTGTAGCTTTGTAGTATAGTCTGAAGTCAGGGAGCCTGATTCCTCAAGCTCCACTTTTCTTTCTCAAGATTGCTTTGGCTATTTGAGGTTTTTGTGTTTCCACACAAATTGTAAGGTTTTTTTTGTTCTAGTTCTGTGAAAAATACCATTGGTAATTTTATAGTGGTTGCATCAAATTTGTAGATTGCTTTGGGTAGTATAGTCATTTTCACAATGTTGATTCTTCCAATCAAAGAATATGGTTTATCTCTCCATCTGTTTGTATCATCTTTGATTTCTTTCATCTGTGGCTTATACTTTTCTGTATACAGGTCTTTTGCCTCCTTATGTAGGTTTATTCCTAAGTATTTTATTCTTTTTGTTGCAATGGTAAATGGGAGTGTTTCCTTAATTTCTCTTTCTGATCTTTCATTATTAGTGTATAGGAATGCAAGAGATTTATGTGCATTAATTTTTTATTATGCTCCTTTACCAAATTCATTGATTAGCTCTAGTAGTTTTCTGGTGGTATCTTTAGGATTCTCTATGTATAGTATCATGTCATCTGCAAACAGTGACAGTTTTACTTCTTCTTTTCCAATTTGTATTATTTTATTTCTTTTTCTTCTCTGATTACCATGGCTAGGACTTCCAAAACTATGATGAATAATAGTGCTGGGATTGGGCACCCTTTTCTTGTTCCTGATGCTAAGGGAAACACTTTCAGTTTTTCACCATTGAGAATGTTGTTGGTTTTGCATTTGTCATATATGGCTTTTATTATGCTGATGTTGTTTCCCTCTATGCCCACTTTCTGGAGAGTTTTTAACGTAAATGGGTGTTGAATTTTGTTGAAAGTTTTTTTTCTGCATCTATTGAGACCCTCATATGGTTTTTAATCTTCCATTTTTTTAATATGGTGTATCATATTTATTGATTTGTACATATTGAAGTATCCTTGCATTCCTGAGATAAACCCCAATTGATCAAGGTGTATGACTCTTTTAATGTTCTGTTAGATTCTGTTTACTAGTATTTTGTTGAGGATTTTGCATCTATGTTCATCAGTGATATTGGCCTGTAATTTTCTGTTTTTGCGACACCTTTGTCTGATTGTGGTATCAGGGTGAAGGTGGCCTCATAGAATGAGTTTGGGAGTATTCTTCCCTCTGAGGTATTTTGGAAGAGTTTGAGAATAGGTGTTAACTCTTCTCTAAATGTTTGATTAAATTCACCTGTGAAGCCAACTGGCCCTGGGCTTTTGTTTGAAGATTTTTAATCACAGTTTTGATTTCAGTGCTTGTTACTGGTCTGTTCATATTTTCTATTTCTTCCTGGTTCAAGCTTGGAAGGTTGTACTTTTCTAAGAATTTGTCCATTTCTTCCAGTTTGTCCATTTTATTGGCATATAGTTGCTTGTAGCAGTCTCTCAGGATCCTTTGTATTTCTGTGGGGTCAGTTGTTACTTCTCCTTTTTCATTTCTAATTCTGTTGACTTGAGTCTTCTGCTTTTTCTTGATGAGTCTGGTTAATCGATTTTTTTATCTTCTCAAAAATGAGCTTTTAGTTTCATTGACTTTTGCTATCACTTCCTTCATTTCTTTTTCATTTATTTCTATTCTGATCTTTATGATTTCTTTCCTTCTGTTAACTTTGGGATTTTCTTGTTCTTTTTTCTCTAATTGCTTTAGATGTAAGGTTAGGTTTTTTATTTGAGATTTTTCTTGTTTCCTGAGGTAGGATTATATTACTATAAACTTCTCTCCTTGAACTGCTTTTGCTGCATCGCATAGGTTTTAGGTCACCGTGTTTTCATTGTCATTTGTTTCTAGGTATGTTTTGATTTCTTCTTTGGTTTCTTCAGTGATCTCTTGGTTATTTAGTAATGTATTGTTTAGTCTCCATGTGTTTGTTTTTTTTTACAGCTTTTTTTCTAAAATTGATATCTAGTCTCATAGCATTGTGGTCAGAAAAGACACTTGATATGATATCAAATTTCTTAAATTTACAGAGTCTTGATTTGTGACCGAAGATGTGATCTGTCCTGGAGAATGTTCCATGTGCACTTGAGAAGAAAGTGTATTCTGTTGTTTTTGGATGGAATGTCCTATAAATATCAATCAAGACCATCTGGTCTAATGTCATTTAAAGCTTGTGTTTCCTTATTTATTTTCATTTTGGATGATCTGTCCATTGGTTTAAGTGAGGTGTTAAAGTCCCTTACTAATATTGTGTTACTGTCAATTTCGCCTTTATGGATGTTAGAATTTGCCTAATGTACTGAGGTGCTCCTATATTGTGTACATAAATATTTACAATTGTTATATCTTCTTCTTAGATTGATCCTTTGATCATTATGTAGTGTCCTTCTTTGTCTCTTGTAATAGTCTTTATTTTAAAGTGTATTTTGTCTGATATGAGTATTGTTACTGCAGCTTTCTTTTGATTTCTATTTGCCTGGAATATCTTTTTCCATCTCCTCACTGTCAGTCTGTATGTGTCCCTAGGTCTGAAGTGGGTCTCTTGTAGACAGCATATATATGGGTCTTCTTTTGTATCTAATCTGCCAGTCAGTGTCTTTTGGTTGGAGCATTTAATACATTTACATTTAAGTTAATTATTGATATGTATGTTCCTATTACCGTTTTCTTCATTATTTTGTGTTTGTTTTTGTTGGTTTCTTCCTTCTCTTGTGTTTCCTGCCTAGAGAAGTTTCTTTAGCATTTGTTGTAAAGCTGGTTTTGTGGTGCTGAATTCTCTTAGCTTTCCTTGTCTGTAAAGCTTTTGATTTCTCTATCGAATCTGAATGTGATCCTTGCCAGGGAGAGTAATCTTGATTGTAGGTTCTTCCCTTTCATTACTTTAAATATATCGTGCTACTCCCTTCTGGCTTGTAGAGTTTCTGCTGATAAATCATCTGTTAACCTTATGGGAGTTTCCTTTTATTTAATTGTCGTTTTTCCCTGTTTCTTTTAATAATGTTTCTTTATCTTTAGTTTTTGTCAATTTTATTATTATGTGTCTCGGCTTGTTTCTCCGTGAGTTTATCCTATCTGGAACTCTCTGTGTGCTTCCTTGTCTTGGGTGGCTATATCCTTTCCCATGTTAGGGAATTTTTTGACTATAATCTCTTCAAATATTTTCTTGGGTCCTTTCTGTCTCTCTTCTCCTTCTGGGACCCCTGTAATGCAAATATTGGTACATTTAAAGTTTTACCAGAAGTCTCTTAGGTTGTCTTTATTCCTTTTCATTCTTTTTTTCTTTATTCTGTTCCATGGCAGTGAATTCCACCATTCTGTCTACCAGGTCACTTATCCATTCTTCTGCCTCAGTTATTCTGCTATTGATTCCTTCCAGTGTAGTTTTCATTTCAGTTACTGTATTGTTCATCTCTGTTTGTTTGTTCTTTAATTCTTCTAGGTCTTTGTTGAACAGTTCTTGCATTTCTTGTTCTTTGCCTCTATTTTTTTCTGAGGTCCTGGATCATCTTTACTATCATTATTCTGATTTCTTTTTCTGGAAGATGATTATCTCCACTTCATTTAATTGTTTTTCTTGAGTTTTATCTTGTTCCTTCATCTGGTACATAGTCCTATGCCTTTTCATTTTGTCTATCTTTCTGTGAATGTGGTTTTTTTTCCAGAGTCTGCAGGATTGTACTTCTTCTTGCTTCTGCTGTCTGCCCTCCTAGGGTATTTTTAATTTCAGTTATTATGTTGTTCTTTACTGTTTGTTTGCTCTTTAGTTCGTCAAGGTCCTTGTTAAACATTTCTTATATGTCTGCATTGTATTTCAGAAATTTTGGATCATCTTTACTATCATTACACTGAATTCCTTTTCAGGTAGTTTGATTATTTCCTCTTCAGTTGTCTGGTTCTGTGGGTTTTAATGTTGCTCCTTTGTCTGCCAGCTATTTCTCTGTCTTCTCATTTTGTCTAATTTATAGTATTTGGGGTCTCCTTTCCCTAGGTTGCAGGGTCATAGTTCCTCTTCCCTCTGTTATCTGCCCCCAGGAGTGAGGTTGGTCCAGTAGTTTGCATAGACTTCCTGATGGGAGGGACTTGTTTCTGCATTCTGGCATGGAGCTGAGCCTTTTCCCTCTGATGATCAGGGCTATGTCAGGTAGTCTGTTTGTGGGTGTCTGTGAGCTTAGTATGACTTTAGATAGTCTATGTGCTGATGGATGGGTTCATGTTCCTGCCTTTTTTGTTGTTTGGTGTGAGGTGTCCAATGCTGGGAGCTGTAGGCTGTTGGATAGAGCTGGGTCTTGCATTCCCGTAGAGGCCTCTGTGAGAGCTCTCAGCCTTTAATCTTCCTTGGGGCCAGAAATTCTCTAGTGGGCCAGCATCCTGGACTTAGTGCTCCAACCCTAGAGCCTCAGGCCCGACTTCCAGTTGGGGAACCAAGACCCCGCAAGTTGCTAATCCCAGCAATAAAGGGGATAAAAAAAAAGACTAACAAAACCCCAGGCAAATGTTTAAAAGTAAAATCAAACAAACAAATACAGAAAGAAGGAAATTCACACACACAAAAGACACAAAAACAGAACCAAATAAAATAAAATTCGAAAGAACAACCAGACAAAGAAAGAACCCAAGAACAAAATCAAACAATTAGAAAGAAAAGTAGCAAAAACACAAAACCTAAAAACAAAACCAAAGCTGTGTGCCAACTGAAGAGTAAAGCAAAGAAACAGAACAAACTGATAAAAATGACTTAAAAGGGGGAAAACACAGAACAACAATATATATACACACACATATATATATATATATATATAAAAGGAAAAGAAGAAGAAATTAAGGAATAGAACACAGCACAAAGGAAAAGCAAAGTAAAAATATATAAAAAGAAATAAAAATAAGAAGTATGTTATAAAACACAAAGAGCTCAAAAGACTAAAAAAAAAAAAATGAAAACAACAAACAAACAAAAACAAAAAGCCAGAACCAACAACAGAATGAATCAAAACATAATAAAGATAATAGTAATAATTATTTTTCCCTGGGGTCTCAGCTGTAAGTGTCCTTGCACACACCGTGAGCCACAGCCCACCTCCACCTCCCCAAGAGGCCCTCCTCTGCCTATGGACCGGTCTCTGGACCTGCTGTGAGCCCTGTGGGGACCACTGAGACTCTGATCTGGCCCTGTTCTTGCATGTGCTTTCTCCCAAAGTTCACAGTTGCCAGAGCTAAACTGTTTTCATTTGTGGGAACACTCATCGTCTACTCAGATATTCCATAGATGTATGGTCTACCTAGCTGATCTTGGGTATTTAATCTGCAGCTTGTGACACTGATGGAAAGATTTTTGACCCTCTTCCTTAGTCGCCCCATATCTGGGGTTCAGATTTGGTTTTCTCCCAACCTCTGCATGTGGTCCACCCATAGGAGTCTGGTCCTGAGACTGCCTTGGAACTCTTGGGTCTGCCCCAGTGAGGACAGGGTGCAGAGGTAGTATGACTGCTTGGATTGTGGGAGCCCCAGTGGCACCAAATGTGCAGGGAAGCCAGCAGCCATGGGTGCAAGAGATATGGCCCTAGTGAGAACCTTTTCTGGTGCCCACCAGCAGGTGGGTGAGGGCTAGCTCTGAAGGGGCTTTTTTTATTGCTCAGTGGCTGTCAATCAAGAGCCAGTCCTGGGAGGCTTCTTTTGTTGTTGTCTGCAGGCACCGGCATATGGGAAAAGAGAGGCTACAATAGTGGCTCCTCCCTCTGCATGTGACTCAACAGTAGCACCCCACTTCCATGGCAGCCCAGCTTTCCTCCATAGGCATGCCCTGCTGTGGATTTCCACCCTCCCATCCCTTCTATCCATCTCCCACAACCAACAGCAGTTCTCGCCCCAGGTCTGTTCTTTAATCCCCATGCTCCAGCTTCCAGCCCCCTTGCACACCTGTGAACACATGTCCCAATCCGGTACATGTAGTGTTGCAGTACATACTGTCTGTGTACTTCTCAATCTGTCCCATCTGACACAGATTGGCTGCTTCACCCTCTCTTGACAGTTTCAAATGCTTTCCTTCTGTCCTAATTGATTTCCCCATCAGAGAGGGGTTTTCTCCAAATTTGGGAATCTCTCCTCTGCTTCGGTTCCCCCACCCTGGGGTGCAGGTCCCATCTGGCTTCCTCTCCTCCTCCTTCTCCCTTCCTTTTTTCCTCCTACCCAGTTATGCAGGGATCTTTGTAGTCCTTTCTGGTGTCCAAGGTCTTCTGCTATTGTTCAGCTGGTGTTCTGTGAGAATCATTGCATCTAGAGATGTATCACTGATGCATCCATGGAGAGAGATGAACTCCACGTTCTTACTCCTCTGCCATCTTATCTCCTCTCCCGGGGAAATCACTTTGAAAGTTGGACACATAGTCAACCTGTACTCAGCAACTGATGTATATGCTCTATATATGTGTGTGTGTGGGGGGGGTGTCTCAGCAACTTAAGAAAATAATATTCTTTCTGGGGCATCAGACTTTGTTTCTTATGTTGAAGCCAGTCATTAAAGTACCTTCCTCCTGGAAAAGCATGGTCATGTGTGTTCTAGGATTTAAGAGACTTTTAATCTTGAGGAAACACTAACAATGGATTATGTAGTCCTCAGCTATGGATACCTCTTCAAAATGAAGCTATGCTTGGTTTCTTGGGTAATGTCCTTGGAGAGATAATTGACCTGATTTGATAAGACTTGTCAGGTAAGACAGAGTAGTGTTCATTCTATGAATAATTATTCCTCACTACTCAGAAAATATGTGTTCTTCTGTGTTCTCACCCCAATTCCTTATAAATCATGAGATTTTCATTACTGGATGATGTGAAGAGGCCTTGTGAGTCCAGGGCATTAGCACTATTAAGACTAATCTTTTGTTCTAGTCCTTTCCCTGGCCTCATGTATTTTTCTCACATGTAAGGATAGGTACCCTTTGCAGATTTCTGGATGTCTATCTCCAATTCACTACTCTGTTCTGTGAAATCACTTTTGCCAGCCTGTCTCTGTGAGCTCTCATCTCACTCTTCTCAAATCAGGATGGGCTCTGTCCCTATTCCCTCTCCATGTGCCATGGTCTGGAAACTCTCAAGGAATGGAGTTTGGGCAATCATAGGGCTAACCTTGTTTGTAACTTGTCTCTCACAGTTACTGTCCTTTGTTGCCTACCTCCAAGTTTCTTGAAATTTGTTTAACATGTTTTGGCTGGTTTTATTTTGTTTCAGACAGAAGGATAGATTATGTCCATGTTAGTCCATTTTGGGTGGAAACAGAATTCCCTCTTAAGCTTTATTATAGATTTTAGTATCAGCTAGACAACTTACCAACCATCAAACAAACAGAAAAAAACTATTTGATTTTTGAATGGAGTTCCATTGAATTTACCAGTTAGTCCATGAAGAATTGGAATCTTTATAAAGATGAATTGTTCATTTCATTGCAATTTGATGTCTTAATTTATTAATGCCATTTTATCTGCCATAATATGGCTCATTATTTTATTCCTAGAAGGTTTGCACAGTATTTATACAACTTATTTCCATGTAGCTTATGATTTTTTTATTATTTACATTTCCAGGTTGATTATTGTCTATGTAGATGAGAATTGTTTTTATTAAATATTGATGTTATATCCAGCATTCTTGATTAACTACATTATTAATTCAATGACTATTCTTTTCATTCTAAGATTACTATTTTTCTACCCTCAGGTTTTCTTTCATTTCTATACAATTTTGTTCCATTATTTTTTGTTACTTTTTTTTTTTTTTTTTTGCGGTACGTGGGCCTCTCCCGTTGCGGAGCACAGGTTCAGCGGCCATGGCTCACAGGCCCAGCCGCTCTGCGGCATGTGGGATCTTCCCGGACCAGGGCACGAACCCGTGTCCCCTGCATCGGCAGGCGGACTCTCAACCACTGCGCCACCAGGGAAGCCCTTTTTGTTACTTATGGGTATCATTTCATCATTTTCTTTTGAGGCTAATTCAATAAAATTTCACTGAAAGTATTTGAAAGTATTTTATGATATTCATTCTTAAAAGCATAAACTAATTATATGGTTGTTTATTTTGATGATTCCTTTGTAGTGTTAGATATTTTATCTTACACATTCAATTTATAACTTTGATTTACAGTAGTATTTTAAGTGGAATGGTTTATTCTTGGTTTTATGGTTGTCTCCACTCAGCTCTCTGAGGTCCTCTGTCCAGAATCAAAGATTATATGGTGAGTTCAGATATCTTGCTCCAGAGTGATAATGAAAATATCTTGGATCTTGTCACCAAGCCAGTAGAATCTGGGTTGATTCTTAGTTTAGGGATTATAAGCATATGTATAAGGGGTAATTTTTTATATATCTATATCTATGCATATAGATATATATTTATACTCATATCTCCTCTCAGATAAAGTAATTTAAATTTAACTTGTATCCCCAGTGG
Source organism: Globicephala melas (assembly GCF_963455315.2). Classification (NCBI taxonomy): domain Eukaryota; kingdom Metazoa; phylum Chordata; class Mammalia; order Artiodactyla; family Delphinidae; genus Globicephala; species Globicephala melas. Next base: position 34,073,986 of record NC_083331.1, on the reverse strand, counting down.
GAAATCAATAGAAAGTTTTAGCCTTATCAAAAGCAAGAGGAGTACACTATTTCTATTCCTTTCCATTTAAGCAATCAGTCCTTTTCTTTATTGGGGAAAGTTTCCTTTTTCTGTAGTAATCAAAATATAGTGTGGTTCTCTCTACTTGCATTCAGACATAGAATTCAATGGCTTTTTTTTTTTAATTTTATTTATTTATTTATTTATTTGTTGGGTCTTTCTCTAGTTGCAGTGAGCGGGGGCCACTCTTCATAGTGGTGCACAGGCCTCTTACTGTTGCGGCCTCTCTTGTTGTGCAGCACAAGCTCCAGATGCGCAGGCTCAGTAGTTGTGGCTCATGGACCTAGTTGCTCCGCAGCATGTGGGATCTTCCCAGACCAGGGCTCAAACCCATGTCCCCTGCATTGGCAGGCAGATTCTCAACCACTGCACAACAAGGGAAGCCCTGAATTCAATGGCTTTAACAACCAACAGCTATGCACTAGGATTTCATTTGTGGTCCCCTAATATATTTAACATTTAAAAATATTTCTTTTTTAATATTTTTCTTTCAATACTATGTACCTTTAAAGAAAAATTTCACTATAATAAACAAGAAAATCAAATAGATTTTAATGTAAGTCATACTTTATACCGTTATTTATTCATCTGTTTAATTAAATTTGATCTTCCAAAGATGATTTAATGTGGCTTAAAAAGATGCATTAAGTACAATATAAACATTTACAATAAAATAGGTAGGGAAAAAAGAGAAAGTGAATAAGGGAAAGAAGAAAGAAGAAGAGTAAGAGAAAAACAAAGTAAAGAGAACAAAGAAGAGGGAAACAAATAATGAGATTAAAAATTGATAATAATGAATAGTACAGTGGCTTTTATATGGTTCAAAAGTTCTCTAGTAGTTAGAAGGACAAAAAAATTAGGATAAATTACACACTTCCAAATGTCCACTTGTGGTTTCCACTCAGCCTTTCTCACCATTATAGCCCTCATTCTATAGGGCTGGGAACTCATGTAGGGATTCTGCCAGCTTCTAATATATCTATTCCAATTACGCATTCCGGAAATGGGAATAAAAACACATTTTGGACTCACTTTGTGCATTGTGAGATGAACCTGAGCTAAAATGACATTGATTAGCTGTACCATACTGTACACAGAAAAATGAGAGTCTTAACAAATTTTTTTGATAATTAAAAAGTTGTTAGTGAGCTGGATGCCTAGGTAAGGAATTTATTGTTCTGAAAAATGAGGTATTTACGCAGATGCCTAACTTATTTGATGCAATAAATAAGATTTAAAGAATTTACTAAATAACAATATTCTTACTATTTATAAATTTATTTTACTGGGTAAGAATTCCCTGGAACAAACAAAAAGTCATGCTCACAGAAGTGTCCTCAATTCTCATTGCATTAAAGGAAAGAGGTTTAAGCTAAATTTAAAAGTTTATTACTGAAACATACTGTGGTTTCCTTCCTCAAAATGTCTGAAAATTCTCAAAGTTGTAAAATATTACATGTGGTTACCTGAAGTATTAGAATGTACATAATGGTATGGATACCTCAAAATGTCCAGTGAATTTCATGGTAAGGTAATTTTTGGTGAAATTGCCTAAATCATTAAACTGTTTTTTTGTTATTTCCATTTTTCTTTTTTTTTTTTTTTACCATCTGCTCATTATATTTTGATATTTATTACTTAGAGTAAAATGGCATTATTCAATGATAATAAAGATAATTTAATATGAACAGTTAGGAAAATATAGTTCAGACAATCCCATTGATACATTATGTAATTTATGTAATTCTGTCATTTTAACCTTTCACGAAACAAGTTTCCATTTGCATCAATATTTGCTAGTCCTCAGAGTACACAGATGGCTCTATCAAGAATTTGGTGACTAATTATGGAATGCAATTCACATGGAAACAACTAATCAACAGCAAATAACTAGATTATTATGTGTAAATAGCTGCCCCTTTGTGATTATAACAAATTTCTTATTTATATCCAATTAAATGTTTGACAATAGTTCAACAACAACTTACAATGCCTCTTTAGGATAATACATATGATTATGTACGCACTAAAATACTTAAAAGTCTTTAGATGCTTGTAAGTTCAAATATATATATATATATATATATATATATACACACACACATTCTTGAAATACCAAAGCAATAATCAACCTCTGGGATTAACTAGCATTTCATGAAATTATGTTTCAAGGTTTTAACATCATCTCCCATATGCTTTATAACTTTAAAATGTTACCTTTGACTTATTTTAGATAATTATGTTCAAAGAAACAAGGTTTCTATATATCACATTGCTGAAGAAGTTAAAAACAGAAGCTGAACATGGGAAGATTTAGTTTTCTTTCCCTTTATTGTTGTATAATACATGCAGGTGTTGTGTTAGCTACAGGTCTTTGATGACATTATCAAAGTTTAGTTTTCATTTATATTTTGAGTAATTGTGAGACACAATAAAAGTGCATTTGAACCTATTTTATGACTTTAGGGAAAACATAAAAAGTAGTTTGTAATTTATTTTTAAATACTTAAATCTAAAGTGTGACATGTAAGTAATGAAAATGGATACTAAATGCAACATGTATCAAGGATCATTGGATCATACAGAGTTGTAATCACAATTATAAGAGTTTGTTGCTCATTTCAGTAAGCTAGCCTCTTGAATTAACATGTATTTATTGAGAGATTATTAGTCAATGATGATTGATCAATGAATAAAACAGACAAATGTACAGTCTTCATGAATCTTTCATTCTAGTGAATGAACAGAAACAATAAGATAAATATTAAATACACATATAAAGTTAGAAAGTGATATGAACTTTGGGGGAAAAAAAAGCAAATAAGAGAAAGGTATATGCAATGCCCTAGTAAAGTTAGGTTTGCAATTTTAATCAAGGTGGTCGTGAACATTGCAATGGAATATTGATGTGTGACTAAATATTAGGAAGAAGTATAGGAGCAAACTTTGTAAATATCTTAAAGAAGTGAATTCCTTTCAGAAAAAAGAGCAAGTGTGAAGGCCATGAGTTGGAGAGTATGACAATTTTTTCAAAGAACTGCAAAAAGACCAGAGTCATTAGGGTGTAGTGAACCAGGGAGAGCATAATATGATAAAGTGAGAATGGTAAAAAAGAAGTAGGCTCTAGATAACCCCATGTTTTTCTTTTTGTTTGTTTGTTTTTGCATTATGTGGGCTTCTCACTGTTGTGGCCTCTCCCATTGCGGAGCACAGGCTCCGGACGCGCAGGCTCAGTGGCCATGGCTCACGGGCCCAGCCGCTCCATGGCATGTGGGATCTTCCCGGACCAGGGCACGAACCCGTGTCCCCTGCATCGGCAGGCGGACTCTCAACCACTGCTCCACCAGGGAAGCCCAACCCCATGTTTTTTGGCTAAGTTATTTACTTAGGCATTTATCCTAGTAATGTGAGAAGCCATTGAAATATTTGGAATAAAGGAGTGAAATTATCCACATTTTGTTTTAACAGAATATTCTGATAACTGTATTAATAATAGACTAGAGGACAAGTAGAAGGGCACAAGTAAGAAATATATTCCAATAAATTAAGTAAGAGATAGAAATTTGGTGTGCCTAACTTACAAAGGAATGTTTTCAGAAAAACAAGAACAAAAAACGTAAGACAAAGCTCTGTAAGTATGAAGTATTATAGAGAAGAAAGAAAATCTAAGCAAAAGTGGTAGCCAGTAAACTCTAGCTTTGGCTTGATAGAGGAAGAAATTTTTTCAGTGTAAAATATAAACCACATTTTAGAGTTGTTGTATGCCTCTATCTGTAAATATGGAATATGGCCACCTGGGAAGTAGAAGAGATCTAACCTAATCAATAATATGGCTTCCCTCTGCCAGCTGAGGACAATACACAACAGCTAGGGGTTGAGTGTTGACTTTGTAAAGGAAATCTAGGAGGGGTATCAAAACACCATCTACAAAAGCAAGGTTGATTTTAAGTTATATGTTGAAGGTAGATAAACAGGATTTGTGATAGATTAAATTTTAGCACAAGACAAATAAGGGAATAAATGATTATTTAAAAAATTATCTTGACAATTATAAGAATGGTTTTCATTTACTGAAATGTGAAAATTGTAGAAACAGCATATTTTGAGGCAGAGGGAATTAGGAGTATAGGATTTTACATTATAATTTTGATATACTTATTAGCTAACCAAGTGGTGGTTAATATACCACTGAATATACAGGTCTTGAGTTCAGGTCAAAAGACTTTGTGGAGGTGTACATTTAGAACTGTCTTCATTTAGATGATGTTTAAAGGTATCAGATTATTTGAGATAACCAAAGGAATGTGTGTAGAAAAGATGGCCAAGGTCTATGCCCTGTAGGTTTAAATTATTACAAAGTTAGGAAGCAGAGATGAAACAGTAAAGGAGACTAGGATGGACAATCTGACTGTAAACAAGTGTTGAGGGGTTTTGATATAAAGGGGAAAATTGAAATGAGCAATATAAGCAGATGAAAGTAGGATCACTGAATATCAGGATATTTGTCTATTGATGGGTACAAATTCATTAGGAAAAAGGAAAACACAAAATGATTCAGAGGAGAGATTAGGGAGAATTGTGGGAGCAATAACATTAAGTAGATGAGAGCAGATGGGATCTGGTATACAAATGGGTGTGTTGGTCTTTGCTAAACAGCATGGAGAATCCATCCAAAGTACCAGGAAAGAAGGTAATGTATAAAGACAAAGAAGGAGAGAGGTGGTTCAGTGGGCTTATAGAAGCTTGTGGCAGTTTTTGTTTATTTGCTAAGAAATCTTTGAATTTCATTGAGACCATTATTAAGTCATTTATTTCATACCATAACAGAGTTTATTTCTAAGAGGTATCTTCTTACTGGATAGTTGATTATTCTATTAATGAGGAACAATCACAGGGGTTGATTTGTGCTAGGAATCACAGCCATTGTTTATTGGAAGTAACAGGTACGTCAGGAGGAGGAAACGAGGAAAAATTAAAACGTTTTTACTGGGCAGCATTGCTATGCCAATAACCGTTTTATATAATTTTTATTGTTTCACATACATATGGTATATGTTCATAAAATAAGCTCTTCTTACTTCCATTTTACTTAGAAGGGATTCAAGTTCCTTATAAAATAATTTTCTCATAGCTATAGAGCTAATAATAGGTGGTTAGTTTCTAACACAAATTCCTCTAATAGTAGCATGCTATTGTTAAACAAATTCTTCTGACTCCTGAATTTCATGTAAGTTAATGGTTACAGTTAGAGGTTTGAACAGATTCAAAATTAATTTTTGAAATGGTATTTTATATGTTGTCTATGTACTTTCTGAAGCATCACATCAGGAATCATATACTATATTATAATCTTCTATTTATAATATTTGATTGTTTTTTGCTTTCTGATATGTTAATATATTCCAAATTTATTTTTTGCACTTTCTGCCTACACCTAGGATTGGCCATTTATCCCCAAATCCTGCCTCCTTTTAATGGGGAATGAGCCCACATTTGATGCTAAAAGTTTTCATTGCTATTCAGTTGTTGCAGTAGATTGTTTCCAAAGGTAGAGGTCACAATGTATTCCATTGTTTATGCCCTTTCACAATAGTATTTACCACTCTTTTCATCAAGAGGTGGAATCTGTTTCCCCTGCCACTGTGTATGCACTGGCCCTGTGTTTGTTTTAATCATTATATTATGGTGGAAGTGATGCTGTGTGTGATTTCCAGACCTGGACCTTAGGAGGCTTTGCAATTTCCATTGTTTGCTCTCTGGGAGCCAGTCGTCACCTAAAGAAGTACAGGCTATCTGTCTAAAGAGAAAAGGGTAAAATTTTATGTGAAGTGGGAGACCATGAGGAGAACAACCAAGGATCCAGACATAGAAAATAACAATGAAAAGAAAGAGGCTTAGCCATCTCAGGAACCCTCCCAGGTATTTGAGTGAATCCTCTGGTTTCTACAAGTTGCCCAGTGAACACTATGGGGAACTGAGATGAGTCATCCTTGTTGATCTTTCCCTGAATTTCAGGCTAGGCCCGTGAGCCATGGCCACTGAGCCTGCACGTCCGGAGCCTGTGCTCTGCAACGGGAGAGGCCACAACAGTGAGAGGCCTGCATACCGCAAAAAAGAAAAATAAATAAATAAAATACAGTTACATTTCTATATACCAGCAATGATAAATCCAAAAATAAAATGAACAAAATAATTTCATTTACAACAACATCAAAAGGAATGAAGTACTTAGGAATAGTTTTAACAAAAGAAATGAAAGATTTGAACACTTAGTACTTCAAGTCATCCTTGAAAGAAATTGTAAAAGATCTAAATAAATGGAAAGATATCCTATGTTCATTAATTGGAAGACTTAGCATTATTAAGATGGCAATACTTCCCACATTTCTCTAGAGGTTCAACACAATATCTATCAAGATCTACACTGGGTCTTTTGCAGAAAGAATTTCATGAGTCTATAAAATTCAGATGGAAAATCAAGGGATGTGGATAGCCAAAAAATCATAAAAAAGAAAACTACTAACATTTCTTAATTTCAAAACTTAATACAAAACTACAGCAATCATGTATCAAGGATCATTGGATCATACAGAGTTGTAATCACAGTAAACTCTAGCACATGCACAAAAATAAATTCAAAATGGATTAAAGGCCTAAATATAAGGCCAGACACTATAAAACTCTTAGAGAAAAGCATAGGCAGAACACCCTTTGACATAAATCGCAGGAAGATCTTTATTGACCCACCACCTAGAGTAATGAAAATAAAAACAAAAATAAACAAATGAGACCTAATTAAAATCTTTTGCACAGCAAAGGTAATCATAAAAAGCAACCAACAAGGGATTAATCTCCAAAATATACAAACAGCTCATGCAGCTCAATATCAAAAAATAAACAACCCAATCAAAAAATGGACAGAAGGTCTAAATATACATTTCTCCCAAAAAGATATACAGATGGCTAAAAAGCACATGAAAAGATGGTCAACATTGCTAATTATTAGAGAAATGCACATCAAAACTACAGTGAGGTATCACCTCGCACTGTCAGAATGGCTATCATCAAAAAATCAACAAACAATGCTGGAGAGGCTCTGGGGAAAAGGGAACCCTCTTGCACTGTTGGTGGGAATGTAATCTGGTACAGCCACTATGGAAAGCAGCATGGCGGTTCCCTTAAAAACTAAAAATAAAGGTATCACATGACCCAGTGATCCCACTCCTAGGCATATGTCCAGAGAAACCATAATGCATGCACCCTGATGTTCATTGCAGCACTATTTATAATATCCAGGACATGGAAGCATCCCAAATGTCCATCAACAGAAGAGAGGATAAAGATGATGTGGTATATATATACAATGGAATTTTAGTTAGCCATAAAAAGGAACAAAAAAGTGCCATTTGCAGAGACAAGAATGGACCTAGAGACTGTCATACAGAGTGAAGTAAGTCAGAAAGAGAAAAATGTCATATAATTTTGCTTATATGTAGAATCTAGAAAATGGTACAGATGAACTTATTAGCAAAGCAGAAATAAAGTCACAGATGTAGAGAACAAACTTATGGTTACTAATGGAGGAAGGTGTGATGATATGGGAGATTGGGATTAACATATATACACTATTATGTATAAAGTAATTAGAAGCTACTCTATAGCACAGGGAACTCTACTCAATGATCTGTGGTGATCTAAATGGGAAGGAAAACTTAAAAAGTGTGGATATATGTGTAAGTATAACTGATTCACTTTGCTCTACAGCAGAAACAAGCACAACATTGTAAAGCAACTATACTACAATAAAAATTAAAGAAAATCATAAAATACCTGTGAATTTTATAGTAATATAATCTTACAGTAATGTAAAATTTAAAACACAGAAAAATTGATTCAGGAGGCTATTGCTAATCTAGATTGATATACTAGGGAAAGATAATGCAAATCTGAGAGAGATTAACTGCCACTTGAAAGTCTGCTGCAAAAGCCAGATTGTCTAACTGATATCATGTAAAGAGTCTGCTGTAAACTGCAGGAGTAAGGCAGAGAAAACTGAGAATCAGAACAAATAATTAATCATCAGAAAAGCTGAGCTCCAAGGAAAGTTTAAATCCTAACCTAAGCAGATATACTACATAAAAGTCAGAGCTTTGGATTGGAAAGAGCAGGCCCCTGAAACGTGGATGGAGATACCTTGGCTTGTGACTTTAAATTCTAGAATTCTGAGTCTGCCAAAGAAAACTGGCACTCCCTGTTGAGAACTAGCATTCCCTCCCTACTTAAATGTGAGTAAATGGTTTGGAGCAGTGTCCCAATAAATATTTAGCACCTGGCAATAAACCTAGAGGATAATCCAAACCTGCTGCCAAGGTAGTTCTATGAAACTAGGAGAAAACAATGTTCCCACACTAAGGAATATCAAAGTGCCAGAAATTCTCTGGTAGTAGATAATGATGGGATTAAAGGACATAAGAAAGTGAGCCTACTGAAGTGGATATAATAATTAAGATGCAAAAACCCAGCAGATGATTATGTCCCAAGTAAAGTGCAGAAGATACATCATGTTCAAAAGCCAGAAATGATGTCTGGTGAGAGAAACATCTGTATCACTAAATTCAGTGGTGTTTCTGCTGTGTCAAAATTTAACACAATCACCAAATGAAAAGGTTAAAGTGAATCACCTCACTGTGCTGCCTTTTCTCCAGATTTGATCACTTAAATCCTGTGTGGTTTTATTAACCTGCAATGACTGTAACATTCCGTTTGTTGTTGTTGCTTGATCTTACCAAGTATTTACATGTTTCTCAGTGGGAAGTTTAGTCTGATACAAAACTAGTGTATAGTTAATAGAAGAAGGAATTTCTGATTGAGTATTTAAATAGAGAATATATCCTATAATGTAAAGGCTTTATGAATTTATCTCACTCATAATAAATGTTACATCTGGATCATACCTGCCATTGGTTCTCTCCATTCTGTTTCTCTCAAGTTTTCTCTGTTTCTTTTGGCTCTATTTTCCTGCCTTTTCCTCTTACTAAGATAAGGTCTCACTTCTACTCTTTTATTTTACAGTGGAAAAAAAATGTACACTTTTAATTTAACACACAGCAAGTTTAACTCTAAAACTTCAACTCCAGCTATTCATTCTAAATTATATGTTATTTATTATTATTTTATGTCATAAATTATAAATGATTATTTTTGTTTTAGAAAGTTACTATTTGCTCAGCCTCTCTGACCTTCCTTCTTGCATTATCAACTTTCTTTTTTATTTTATTTTATTTTAAATTGCTATTTATTTATGTATTTATTACATCTTTAATACAGCATAGTTGCTTTACAATGTTGCATTAATTTCTGCTATGTAACAAAGTGAATCAGCTCTATGTATACATATTATCCCCATATCTCTTCCCTCCTGAGCCTCCCTACTACCCTCCCTATCCTACCCCTCTAAGTGGTCACAAAGCACTGAGCTGATCTCCCTGTGATTTGCAGCTGCTTCCCACTAGCTATCTAGTTTACATTTGGTAGTGTATATATGTCAATGCTACTCCCTCTCACTTCGACCAGCTTCACATCCCCCTCCCCATGTCCTCAAGTCCATTCTCTACATCTGTGTCTTTATTCCTGTACTGCCCCAGGTTCATCAGAACCCTTCTTTTTTTTTTTTTAGATTCCATATATATGTGTTAGCATATGGTGTTTGCTTTTCTCTTTCTGACTTACTTCATTCTGTATGACAGACTCTAGGTCCATCCACCTCACTACAAATAACTCAATTTTGTTTATGTTTATGGCTGAGTTGCATTCCATTGTATATATGTGCCACATCTTCTTTATCCACTCATTTGTAGATGGGCACCTAGGTTGCTTGCATTTCCTGGCTATTGTAAATAGTGCTGCAATTAACACTGTGGTACATATGTCTTTCTGAATTATGGTTTTCTCAGGGTATATGCCCAGGAGTGGGATTGCTGGGTCATATGTTAGTTCTATTTTTAGTTTTGAAGGAACCTCCATACTGTTCTCTATAGTGTCAGTATCAATTTACATTTCCACCAACAGTGAAAGAGTGTTCCCTTTTGTCCACACCCTCTCCAGCATTTATTGTTTGTAGATTTTTTGATAATGGCCATTATGACTGGTGAAAGGTGATATCTCATTGTGATTTTGATTTGCATTTCTCTAATGATTAGAGAAGTTGAGCATCCTTTCATGTGTTTTTGGCAGTCTGTATATCTTATTTGGAGAAATGTCTATTTAGGTCTTCTTTCCATTTTTAAATTGAGTTGTTTGTTTTTTTGATATTGAGTTCCATGGGCTGTTTGTATATTTTGGATTTTAACCCTTTGTCCATTGCTTCATTGCAAATATTTTCTCCCATTCTGAGTGTTGTCTTTTCATCTTATTTATGGTTTTCTTTCCTTTACAAAAGCTTTTAAATTTCATTAGGTCACATTTGTTTATTTTTGGTTTTATTTTCATTATTCTAGGAGGTGGATCAAAAAGGATCTTGCTTTGATTTATGTCATAAAGTGTTCTGTCTAAGAATTTTAGAGTGTCTGGACTTACATTTAGGTCTTTAATCCCTTTTGAGCTTATTTTTGTATATGGTGTTAGGAAGTGTTCTAATTTCATTATTTTACATAGGGCTGTACAGTTTTCCCAGCACCACTTATTGAAGAGGCTGTCTTTTCTCCAATGTATATTCTTGCCTCATTAGTCAAAGGTATGGTGAGCATATATGCATGGGTTTATCTTTAAGCTTTCTATCCTGTTCCATTGATGTATATTTCTGTTTTTGTGCCAGTACCATACTGTCTTGATTACTGTAGCTTTGTTGTATAGTCTCAAGTCAGGGAATCTGATTCCTCCAGCTCCATTTTCCTTTCTCAAGATTGCTTTGGCTCTTTGGGTTCTTTTGTGTTTCCATACAAATTGTAAAATTTTTTGTTCTAGTTCTGTCAAAAGTGCCATTGGTAGTTTGGTAGGGATTGCATTGAATCTGTAGATTGCTTTGGGTAGTATAATCATTTTCACATGTTGATTTTTCCAATCCAAGAAAATGGTATATCTTTCCATCTCTTTGTATAATCTTTCTTTCATCAGTGTCTTATTGTCAGTATTTTATTGTTTTGTTGCAATGGTAAATGGGAGTGTTTCTTTAATTTCTCTTTCATATTATTCATCATTAGTGTATAGGAATGCAAGAGATTTCTGTACATTAATTTTGTATCCTGCCATTTCACCAAATTAATTGATTAGCTCTAGTAGTTTTCTGGTAGCATCTTTAGGATTTAGATATTGGCCGGTAGTTTTCGTTTTTTGTGACCTCTTTATCTTCTTTTGGTATGAGGGTGATGGCAGGTTTGTACAGTGAGTTTAGGAGTGTTCCTCCCTCTGCTATATTTTGGAAGAGTTTGAGAACTATAGGTGTTATCTGTTCTCTAAATGTTTGGTAGAATTCATCTGTGAAGCCATCTGGTCCTGGGCTTTGGTTGGAAGATTTTTAATCACAGTTTCAATTTCAGTGCTTGTGATTCATATTTTCTATTTCTTCCTTGTTCAGAATTGGAAGGTTGTACTTTTCTAAGAAATTGTTGATTTATTCCAGGTTGTACATTTTATTGGCATATATTTGTTTGTAGCAGTCTCTCATGATCTTTTGTATTTCTGCAGTGTCAGTTGTTACTTCTTTTTCATTTCTAATTCTGTTGCTTTGCATCTTCTCCCTTTTTCTCCTGATGAGTCTGGATAATGGTTTATCAATTTTTTTAATTTCTCAAAGAACCAGCTTTAGTTGTATTGATTTTTTCTATTGTTTCCTTCATTTGTTTTTCATTTATTTCTCTTGTGATCTTTATGATTTCTTCCTTCTATTAACTTTTGTTTTGTTTTATTTTTCTTTCTCTAGTTGCTTTAGGTGTAAGGTTAGGTTGTTTATTTGAGATTTTTCTTGTTTCTTGAGGTAAGATTTCATTCCTATAAACTTCCTCTTAGAGCTGCTTTTGCTGCATCCTATAGGTTTTGGGTTATCATGTTTTCATTGTCATTTGTTTCTAGGTATTTTTTCATTTCCTCTTTGATTTCTTTAGTGTTCTCTTGGTTAATCAGTAGTGTATTGTTTAGTCTCCATATGTTTGTAGTTTTTACAGTTTTTTTTTTCCTGTAATTGATATCTAGTCTAATAGTGTTGTGGTCAGAAAATATACTTGATACAATTTCAATTTTCTTAAATTTACTGAGGCTTAATTTGTGACCCAAGATATAATTTATCCTGGAGAATGTTCCTTGAGCACTTGAGAAGAAATTGTATTCAGTTGTTTTTCAATTGAATGTCCTACAAATATCAATTAAGTCCATCTGATATAATGTGTCATTGAAAGCTTGTGTTTCCTTATTTATTTTCGTTTTGGATGATCTGTCTATTGGTGTAAATGTGGTGTTAAAGTGTCCTACTACTATTATGTTACTGTTGATTTCCCCTTTTATGGCTGTTATCATTAGCCTTATGTATTGAGGTGCTCCTATATTGGGTGCATAACTATTTACAATTCTTATATCTTCTTCTTGGATTCATCCCTTAATCATTGTGTAGTGTCCTTCTAAGTCTCTTGTCATAGTCTTTATTTTAAATCCTATATTGTCTGATATGAGCATTGCTATTCCAGCTTTCTTTTGATTTCCATTTGCATGGAATATCTTTTTCTACTCCCTCACTTTCAGTCTGTATGTGAGTCCCTAGGTCTGAAGTGGGTCTCTTGCAGACAGCATATGTAAGGGTCTTGTTTTTATATGCATTCCACCAGTCTGTCTTTTGGTTGGAGCATTTAATCCATTTACATTTAAGGTAATTATTGATATGTATGTTCCTATTACCATTTTCTTAATTGTTTTGGTTTGTTTCTGTAGGTATTTTCCTTCTCATGTTTCTTGCCAATAGAAATTCCGTTAGCATTTGTTGTAAATCTGGTTTGGTGATGCTGAATTCTCTTAACTTTTGCTTGTCTGTAAAGGTTTTAATTTCTCCATTGAATCTGAATGAGATCCTTTCTGGGTAGAATAATCTAGGTTGTAGGTTTTTCCCTTTCATCACTTTAAATATGTCCTGCCACTCCCTTCTGGCTTGCAGAGTTTCTGCTGACAGATCAGCTGTTAACATTATGGGGATTCCCTTGTATGTTATTTGTTGCTTTTCCCCTGCTTCTGTTAATACTTTTTCTTTGTACTTAATTTTTGATAGTTTGATTAGTATATGTCTTATTGTGTTTCTCCTTGGGTTTATCCTGTATGGGACTCTCTGGTCTTCGTGGTCTTCATTTACTGTTTCCTTTCCCATATTAGGGATGTTTTTGACTATAATCTCTTCAAGTATTTTCCCAAACCCTTTCTTTTTCTTTTCCTCTTCTGGGACCCCTATAATTCAAAAGTTAGTGTGTTTAATGTTACCCCAGAAGTCTCTGAGACTGTCCTCATTTCTTTTCATTCTTTTTTTTTTTTTCCTGCTCTGAAGCAGTTATTTCCACTCTTCTATCTTCCAGGTCACTAATCCATTCTTCTGCCTCAGTTATTCTGCTATTGATTCTTTCTAGAGTATTTTTAGTTTCATTTATTGTGTTGTTCATCATTGTTTGTTTGCTCTTTAGTTCTTCCAGTCCTTATTAAATGTTGCATTTTCTCCATACTATTTCCGAGATTTTGGATCACCTTTACTATCATTACTCTGAATTCTTTTTGAGATAGACTGCCTATTTCCTTTTCATTTGTTTGATCTGGTGTGTTTTTACCTTGCTCCTTCATCTGCTGCATATTTTTCTGTCTTCTCATTTTGTTGAACTTACTGTGTTTGGGGTCTCCTTTTTGCAGGCTCCAGGTTCATATTTCCTCTTATTTCTGGTGTCTGCTCCCAGTGGGTGAGGTTGGTTCAGTGGCTTGTGTAGGCTTCCTGTTGGGAGGGACTGGTGCCTGTGTTCTGGTCATGAGGCTCAATCTTTTACCTCTGGTGGGCAAGGCCACATCCGGTGGTGTGTTTTGGGTGTCTGTGAACTTAGTATGGCTTTAGACAGCCTGTCTGGTAATGGGTGTGGTTGTGTTCTTGTCTTGCTAGTTGTTTGTCATGGGACATCCAGCACTGAAGCTTGCTGGCCCTTGGGTAGAGCTGGGTCTCAGTGTTGAGACACAGATCTCTGGGAGAGCTCTCACTGATAAATATTACATGGAGCATGGAGATCTCTCATGGTCCAATGTCCTGGTGTTGGCTTTACCACCTCAGAGGCTCAGGCCCAATACCTGGCTGGGGCACCAAGACCCTGCCAGCTGCACGGTATAGAAGAAAAAGAAAAAGAAAAATTAAACGCAAACAAACTAATGAACAACAACAACAGCAAAAAGAACCAACAGAACCACAAAACAAATGGTAAAAGCAAAACTAAACAGAGAAAGTCTCACAAAGAAACATACAGGCCCTCACAAAAAGTGAAGAAACAAAGAAAAAAAAAAAAAGAAAGGAAGAGAGCAACCAAACCAATAAACAAACCCACAAATGAAAACAAACCCTAAAAATTAAACTGAGATAAACATAAAACTGAACACAAATCAAACACAGAAAGCAAACCCCAAGTCCACATTTGCCCCCCAAGTTCACTGCCTCAATTTTGGGAACACTCATTGTGTGTTCAGGTGTTCCACAGATGCAGTGCTTACCAAGTCAGTTATGAGGATTTAATCTGCTGGTCCTGAAACTGCACAGAGAAATTTCCCTTTCTCTTCTTTTTTTACACAACTGGGATCCAGCTTTGGTTTTAGCCCCACCTCTGAATGTAAACTACCTTCAGGAGTCTGTTCCCCTCCCAGATAGAAGCAGGGTAAAGCAGCAGCTGATTAGGGCTCTCTTGTTCACTCAGGCCAGGCAGAATGAGGGTTACAGTAGTTATAATTGGGATGTGGGGATTGGCTGCGGTGGCAGAGGCCAGTGGGTAGTTGCAACAGCCTGAGGAGCATTGTGTGTTCTCCCGGGAAAGTTGGCCCTGGATTATGGGACCCTGGCAGTGTTGTGCTGCACCAACTCACAGGAGGGTGTGGGTAGTTACCTGTGTTTGCACACAGGACATTTGATGGCAGCAGTGGCAGGAGTAATGGTCTGTGCCCACCTCTGGGGACCAAGATGATAGCCATGGCTCTCATCCATCTCTGGAGCTTGCTTAGGTGGTGCTCTGCCATCTGTGGGCACACAGAGCAGGAAGCCCCTCTCCTTGCCTACCCAAAACAATGGTCTCTTACTTCTCTGGCAGCTCCAGACTTTTCCCGAGATTCCCTGCTGGCTAGCTGTGGCACACTAACACCCTTCAGGCTGTCTTCACACAGCCAACCCTTGTCCTCTCCCTGGGGTCTGACCTCCAAAACCCAAGCCTCAGCTCCCAGCCCCCACCAGTCTTGGCTGGTGAGCAGACAAATGTCTCAGGCTGGTGAGTGCTGGTCAGCACTGATCCTCTGTGTAGGAATTGCTCCACTTTGCCCTCTGCACCCCTGTTGCTGTGCTCTCCCCTGTGGCTCTGAAGCTGCCCACCCCTGTCTCCGCCAGTGAGGGGGATTCCTAATGTGTGGAAAATTTTCCTCCTTCACATCTCCTTCCCAGAGATGCAGGACCCATCCTTATTCCTTTGCCTCTTTCTTTTTTCT
This sequence comes from Globicephala melas, assembly GCF_963455315.2. Lineage (NCBI taxonomy): Eukaryota > Metazoa > Chordata > Mammalia > Artiodactyla > Delphinidae > Globicephala > Globicephala melas. The sequence goes on along the minus strand of NC_083331.1, from coordinate 34,058,245 downwards.
TTCTATTTTCTTTTGCCCTACCCTGGTATGTGGGGAGTTTCTTGCCTTTTTGGAAGTCTGAGGTCTTCTGTCAGCATTCAGTAGGTGTTTTGTAGGAGTTGTTCCACATGTAAATGTATTTTCAATGTATTTGTGGGGAGGAAGGTGATCTCCATGTCTTACTCCTCCGCCATCTTGAAGGTCTCCCCCTACTTTCTTTTTAAAGTGAATGTTTTCTTATAATTATGAGTTTACTCTCAATATGTGCTTTTTTGAAAACATCATTATTCAGTGTTATTCTTAAAAACATAGTTCCACTGGGTATAACAAGTTTATGTTGATTTTTCCACCATTTTGAACATATTATTTCCAAGTTGTCTGTCTTCTATTTTTTTGTTGTTTGTTTAGAAATCCTTGGTGTTCTTCCCTTTCACTTTGTTTTTCTAAAGTTTTACTCAAGGAATTTATATGTGTATCTCTCCCTCATCATCTTTCTCTCCCTTTCTCCTAAGAGAAAATTGCATTTTCCAATTTAGATGATGTGTATTGTTCATCATCTTGCAATATTTTAGGTCTCACATGTCTAAATTTTCCACTGCCCACCTATTATACTCTTCTCCATTCTCTTCTTCAGGTTCTGCAATAAGAACTTACACAAAGTGTTGAGAACTTGGTCTCAACAGTTTTCATATTTTTATCTCTTTTTCTGTGTACATAACAATCTGCTTATTTTTTTAACTCTATATTCTAGTTCAGTTAACTTGTCTTTATCTGTGCTAAATATATCAAATGACTATACAGCTTTAATCTTTATTTTTTACTATATTTGCATATTGTGTAGTTTTATTTTAAAATTTTAGGTTTTAATTTCAAGAAATTGTTTATTATTGTATTTATTTATTTTATTATAATTGCTTTACAATGTTGTGTTAGTTTCTGTTGTACAATGAAGTGAATCAGTTTTTGATATATAATTGCTATTATTCCTTTAATTATGTTATTTTTATGTTATGATAGATGATTCCAATACATGCAGCTTTTATGAAGCTGTTCTTCACAAAGAAATTTTGTTTCTCTGCTGGATTTTGCCATGTCATGGAAGAGAATTTTTTATGTGTGCTTTGAATTTTTATTGTGAAATCATGCTCCTCAGAACTTTGTGTAAGGATACTCGTGGGGTATTAATTATTCTTTATTTACTTCAATGAGATACAAGATTCAGAAAGCAAATATTGTCATTCTTTCATTAATTATCGTTTAAAGTTTTTCTTATCTGATTTAGTAAAAATCACTATCTGAATTTTTTTATAGCTGAAGCTGGTAAATTTGTCCAGGCAGAGTATCCCAATCAGTTCAGACTCCACAAGGTTCCCAGGCCCCAGTTATCATTTGAGATTGGTTTAAAAAACTCCCTCTTCATTTCAAGCATTCTTCCTTTGTGTGGTGTCTTTCATTTAATATCCAACCATTTGTTTTATTCATAGCATTTAATCTTTTATGTGAGGTACTTACAGGCCAAACTTTAAGCTACAAAGGTCTAGCCAGATCCACCCTTAGAAATATGAGATACTTAGCTTTCATATACTTTTCTGATTTTCTCTTTTTCATTGTTTCTGAGCCTTGGAAATATTACAAATTTTTCATATGAAAGATATCCATTACTAGATGTAAGGTACACATTTTTGTAATTCAGAATTTTTAGATATACTTTACCAGATATTTTTTCTATTAATTTAGTCTTCCATTCTGATGAAAACTTAATTCCTCACCCCATTGTGATTGTTTCTTAACTGCTCTACATAAAGCATTTCTTATAGGGTTTTCTCAGGTCACAAAGACCTTCTCAGTTCTTTTGTGGGCATATACATGGCATTCTAAATTCCACAGTATACACAGGCAACTTTGAATGCCCCAATATCCCTTAGAAAACATCTCTCCAGGTTTTTCTCCCATGCTTTAGACAGTCTATTGTATGTCTCAACTGTATGCAAGTAACTGTGGGTTTTTGTTCCCCTTACCATATTTTCTGGTAATGCCCACCTCTTTTCCTTGAGGACAAGATTTGAGTTATGCATAACAGAGATGGGTGTCTGCATCAGTCCTTTAAGTAGCTCCAGAAAGTTTAGAGTAGGTGAACACAAAAATTTGCGAATAGGATCTACGCTTTTCCCTCTGAAACCAGCTTCCAAGATTCCACACTGGGAATATGGATTGCTGTATTTAAGACCATTGGTGAGCCAAGGACAGAGTGGTAAAATGATAAATAAAAACACCACAAAGATTTCCTATAATTTTCCAAGTTGCTTTTTATTGATTCAGTATTCATTTCTTTCCTGTTAACCATTGACTATTTTCCATGATTCTGACAAAATTTGGTTTTGACAGTTTCTGCTAGTTTTTCAATATTTCTATGGAGAAACAGGAGTTTGGAGCCCTCAGTTTATATGTTGCACAGTTTTTCAGACCTAAACAGTTTATATTCAAATACAGTAAACATAATTTTCTTATTATTTTCCAAAATCAATTAAAATTATCAGGTTCAATATCATTTCCACTGGCTCTGGAAATTTTCTCACCACTTTTTTAAGACTCCACTAATAGCAGCTATTTTTTGTAACAGTTTTTCCTGCTGCTTTCTGGTATCTGCCTATAGCTCAGACCCAAAGCCAATATCACATATTTCAGGTTTTTCTTATGGTAATACCCTAATAATAGCACAACTTTTTCTGGTCTATTAGCATTTGCTGCATAAAAAAAATAATCTTAAAATTCAATGGCTTAAAAGGAGATACATTTGCTTAATCACAATGTTGTAGGATAGCAGTTTGAGTTGGACATCGGTGAATAGTTCTTTGGTCTCAGCTGGGTTCCTTTAAGTATTTGTAGTCAACTTCCTGGCAGCATTATGCTTGCCTCAACAGGGGAATTACATCAGCCCTTCATCATTTCTTATCATCTCACAGACTTATCAGAGCTGGATCACATGGCTGCGGTGTTCCAAGAGCAGAAGAGTAGAAGTTGCAAAGCCATTTTCGTTCTGGGCTTGTAACTCATGCAATGTCATTTCTATTTCATCCTGTTAATAAAAGGTTAGAGTGGATAAACTGACTGCATCTTGATGAGTGCAGATGCACAATTTGTACTCTATGGGAAATCTACCAAATCTATGTGGATTTGTTTCTCTTTCCTTAGTTTCTCTAATTTTGGTAACTAGCAACCCTTCATTCTTAATTTAGAGATATATATTACTTTCTCTATTAGTAATTACTATTACACCCTCTTCACTGTGGTTCTAACTTTGTTTCTTGCAGAACATTTAAAAACAATATTCTGATTAGAGAATTAGCATTACTGGCTATTTTGAAGTTATATATTTTCATATCCACAATGTTACAAAAACTTTATATAATCATGCATATGATTATAGATTCTGTCAAATTTAAAAAATTAGATAGACTACATAAATTTAAAATTTTAATATACTTTCAAAATATTGAAAATCACATTTGATCATGCTTTTCTGTCAAAATTACTTTTGCTCCATTATTTTGAATAATAATCTCATCATTGCTTTCTAATCTTTTATTTTTACTTCTACTTATATTAGCAAATTACCTTATTGTGTAACTGAGGAGCTATTTCCTTGTTTGGTTTAGTAATTGTCATTAAAAATACTTACAAAATTATATATAATATGTGTGTGTGCTCATGTGTACACATTAGATTGTTTCATAAATAATGGACTAAAGTAATTGAATGCAATATCTAACTGTATCTACAGTTTTTGAAGCTGTGGAGGCAACATAAAATCACTAATTAGGAAATTTCATACTCAATGAATTTTTCAAACAATGGCATTTTCTATTTATTTATTTATTTAACACCTTTATAGGAGTATAATTGCTTTACAATGTTGTGTTACTTTCTGCTGTATAACAAAGTTAATCAGCTATATGTATACATATATCCCAATATGCCCTCTGTCTTCCGTCTCCCTCCCACCCTCCCTATCCTACCCCTCCACGTGGTCACAAAGCACTGAGCTGATCTCCCTGTGCAATTCACCTTCTTCCCACTAGATATCTATTTTACATTTTGTAGGGTATATATGTCAATGCTACTTGCTCACTTCGTCCCAGCTTACACTTCCCCCTCCCTGGGTCTTCAAGTCCATTCTCTATCTCTGCATCTTTATTCCTGCCCTGCCCCTAAGTTTGTTAGAACCTTTTTCTTTTTTTTTAGACTCCATATATATGTGTTAGCATATAGTATTTGTTTTTCTCTTTCTGACATACTCCATTCTGTATGATAGACTCTAGGTCCATCCTCCTCACCACAAATAACTCAATTTCATTTCTTTTTATGCCTTAGTACTATCCATTTTATATATGTACCACATCTTTACCCATTCATCTGTTGATGGACACTTTGGTTGTTTCCGTGTCCTGGTTATTGTAAATAGTGCTGCAGTGAATATTGTGGTACATGACTCTTTTTGAATTATGGTTTTCTCAGGGTATATGCCCAGTAGTGAGATTGCTGGGTAATATGGTAGTTCTATTTTTAGTTTTTTAAGGAACCTCCATACTGTTCTGCATAGAGGCTGTAACAATTTACATTCCCACCGACAGTGCAAGAGGGTTCCCTTTTCTCCAAAGCCCTTCCAGCATTTATTGTTTGTTGAGTTTTTGATGATGGCCATTCTGACATTTCTCTAATGATTGATGATGTGGAGCATCCTTCCATGTGTTTGTTGGCAATCTGTATATCTTTTTTGGAAAGATGTCTACTTATGTATTCAGCCCATTTTTGGATTGGGTTGCTTGTTTTTTTGATATTGAGCTGCATGAGCTGCTTGTATATCTTGGAGATTAATCTTTTGTCAGTTGCTTCCTTTGCAAATAGTTTCTCCCATTCTGAGGGTTGTCTTTTTGTCTTGTTTATGGTTTCCTTTGCAGTACAAAAGCTTTTAGGTTTCATTAGGTTCCATGTATTTATTTTTGTTTTTATTTCCATTTCTGTATGAGGTGAGTCAAAAAGGATCTTGCTGTGATTTATGTCATAGAGTGTTCTGCCTATGTTTTCTTCTAAGAGTTTTATAGTGTCTGGCCATACATTTAGGTTTTAATATATTTTGAGTTTAGTTTTGTATACAGTGTTAGGGAGTGTTCTAATTTCATTCATTTACCTGTAGCTGTCCAGTTTTCCCAGCACCATTCATTGAAGAGGCTGTCTTTTCTCCACTGTATATTCTTGCCTCCTTTATCAAAGATAAGGTGACCATAAGTGCGTGGGTTTATCTCTGGACTTTCTATCCTATTCCATTGATCTATATTTCTTTTTGTGCCAGTACCATACCGTCTTGTTTATTTTAGCTTTGGAGTATAGTCTGGAGTCAGGTAGCCTGATTCTCCCAGCTTCATTTTTCTTTCTCAAAATTGCTTTGGTTCTTTGGTGTCTTTTGTGTTTCCATACAAATTGTGAAATTTTTTTCTAGTTCTGTGAAAAATGCCATTGGTAATTTGATAGGGATTGCATTGAATCCGTAGATTGCTTTGGGTAGTATAGTCATTTTCACAATGTTGATTCTTCCAATCCAATAACATGGTATATCTCTCCATCAGTTTGTAACATCTTTAATTTCTTTCATCAGTGTTTTATAGTTTTCTGCATACAGGTCTTTTGTCTCCCTAGTAGGTTTATTCCTAGGTATTTTATTCTTTTTGTTGCAATGGTAAATGGGAGTGTTTCCTTAATTTCTCTTTCAGATTTTTCATCATTAATGTATAGGAATGCAAGAAAGTTTTGTACATTAATTTTGTGTCCTCCTACTTTACCAAATTCATTGATTGGCTCTAGTAGTTTTCTAGTAGCATCTTTAGGATTCTCTATGTATAGTACCATGTGATCTGCAAACAGTGACTGCTTTACTTCTTTTCCGATTTGGATTCCTTTTATTTCTTTTTCTTGTCTGATTGCTGTGGGGTAAAACTTCCAAAACTATGTTGAAACTATGGTGACAATAGGCAACCTTGTCTTGTTCCTGATCTTAGAGGAAATGGTTTCATTTTTTCAATGTATAGAGCAATGTTGGCTGTGGGTTTGTCATATATGGCCTTTATTATTTTCAGATAGTTTCCCTCTTTTCCCACTTTCTGGAGAGTTTTTATCATAAATGGATGTTGAATTTTGTCAAAAGATTTTTCTCCATCTATTGAGATGATCATATGGTTTTTATCCATCAGTTTGTTAATATAGTGTATCACATTGATTGATTTACATATATTGAAGAATCCTTGCATTCCTGGAATAAACCCCACTTGATCATGGTGTATGATTCTTTTAATGTGCTGTTGGATTCTGTTTGCTAGTATTTTGTTAAGGATTTTTGCATCTAGGTGTATCAGTTACATTGGCCTGTAGTTTTCTTTTTTTGTGACATCATTGTCTAGTTTTGGTATCAGGGTGATGGTGACATCATAAAATGATTTTGGAAGTGTTCCTCCTCTGCAATATTTTGGGAGAGTTTGAGATTGATAGGTGTTAGCTCTTCTCTAAATGTTTGATAGAATTTGCCTGTGAAGTCATCTGGTCCTGGGCTGTTGTTTGTTGGAAGATTTTTAATCACAGTTTCAGTTTCAGTGATTGTAATTGGTCTGTTAATATTTTCTATTTCTTCCTGGTTCAGATGGAAGGTTGTGCTTTTCTAAGAATTTGTTGATTTCTTCCAGGTTGTCAATTTTATTGGCATATAGTTGCTTGTAGTAATTTGTCATAATCCTTTGTATTTCTGCAGTGTCAGTTGTTGTTTCTCCTTTTTCATTTCTAAATCTGCTGCTTTGAGTCTTCTCCCTTTTTTGCCTCATGAGTCTGGCTAATGGTTTATCATTTTTTTTTATCTTCTCAAAGAACCGGCTTTTAGATTTATTGATCTTTGCTATTGTTTCCTTCATTTCTTTTGCATTTATTTCTGATCTGATCTTTATGGTTTCTTTCCTTCTGCTAACTTTGGGGGTTTTTTTGTTTTGTTTTTCTTTCTCCTATTGCTTTAGCTGTAAAGTTAGGTTGTTTATTTGAAAAGTTTCTTGTTTCTTGAGGTAGGATTGTATTGTTACTAACTTCCCTCTTAGACTGTTTTTGCTGCATGCCATAGGATTTTTGTTGTTGTGTTTTCATTGTCATTTGTTTCTAGGTATTTTTTTGATTTCCTCTTTGATTTGTTCAGTGATCTCTTCATTATTTATTAGCATATTGTCTCATCTCCATGTTTTTGTAATTTTTAGTTTTTTTCCCCCTGTAATTGATATCCAGTCTCATAGAATTGTGGTAAGAAAAGATATTTGATACAATTTCAATTTTCTTAAATTTACCTAGGTTTGATTTATGACCCAGGATACGATCTATCCTGGACAATGTTCTATGTGCAGTTGAGAAGAATATGTATTCTCTTGTTTTGGATGGAATGTCCTGTAAATATCATTAAGTATATCTGGTCTAATGTGTCTTTTAAAGCTTGTGTTTCCTCATTTATTTTCATTTGGATGATCTGTCCATTGGTGCAGTTGGTGTGTCAATGTCCCCTAATATTTTTCTGTTACTTTTGATTTACCCTTTTATGTCTGTTTGCAGTTGCCTTGTGTATTGAGGTGCTCCCATATTTGGTGTATAAATATTTACAATTGTTTAATCATCTTCCTGGATTGATACCTTGATTTTTATGTAGTGTCCTTCATTGTCTCTTGTAAAAGTCTTTATGTTAAAGTGTATTTTGTCTGATATGAGAATTGCTACTCCAGTTTTCTTTTGATTTCCTTTTGCATGGAATATATTTTACCATTCCCTCATTTTCAGTCTGTATGTGTCCCTAGGTCTAAAGTGGGACTTTTCTAGATAGCATGTGTAACGGGTCTTGTTTTAGTACCCATTCACCCAGTTTTTGTCTTTTTATTGGAACATTTGATCCATTTACATTTAAAGTAATTATCGATCTGTATGTTCCTATTATCTTATTCATAATTGTTTTGGGTTTGTTATTGTAGGTCTTTTCTTTCTCTTGTGTTTCCTACCTAGAGAAGTTCCTTTAGCATTTATTGTAAAGCTGGTTTGGTGGTGCTGAATTCCCTTAGCTTTTGCCTGTCTGTAAAGATTTTAATTTCTCCATCAAATCTGAATGAGATTCTTGCTGGGTAGAGTAATCTTGTTTGTAGGTTTTTATTCCTTCATCACTTTAAATATGTCTTGCCACACCCTTCTGGGTTACAGAGATTCTACTGAAAGATCAGCTGTTAAGCTTATGGGGATTCCCTTGTATATTATTTATTGTTTTTCCCTTGTTGCTTTTAATATTTTTTCTTTGTATTTAATTTTTGATAATTTGATTAATATGTGTCTTGATGTGCTTCTCCTTGGATTTATCCTGTATGGGACTCTCTTTGCTTCCTGGACTTGATTGACTATGTCTTTTCCCATGTTTGGGAAATTTTCAAGTACATCTCTTCAAATATTTTCTCAGGCACTTTCTTTTTCTATTCTTCTTCTGGGACCCCTATAATTCGAATGTCAGTGTGTTTAATGTTGTCCCAGATGTCTCTGAGACTCTCCTCAATTTTTTTCATTCTTGTTTCTTTAATCTGCTCTGTGGCACTTATTTCCACTATATTTTCTTCCAGTCACTTATTTGTTCTTCTGCCTCAGTTATTCTGTTACTGATTCCTTCCAGAGTATTTTTAATTTTATTTATTGTGTTCATCATTGTTCGTTTGCTCTTTAGTTCTTCTAGGTTCTTGTTAAACATTTCTTTTATTTTCTCCATTTTGTTTCCATGATTTTGGATCATATTTACTATCATAACTCTGAATTTTTTTTCAGTTAGACTGCCTATTTCCTCTTCATTTGTTTGGTGTGATGAGTTTTACCTTGCTCCTTCATCTGCTGTACATTTCTCTGTCGTCTCATTTTGTTTAACTTCCCCTGTTTGTGGTCTCCTTTTTATAGGCTTCCATTTTGTAGTTCTCATTGTTTTTGGTGCTTGACCCCAGTGAGTGAGGTTGTTTCATTGGCTTGTATAGGATTCCTGGTGGTGGGAACTGGTGCCTGTGTTCTGGTGGGTGGGCCTGAATTTTGTCTTTCTGTTTGGCAGCACCATGTCTGGTGGTGTGTTTTGGGGTATCTGTGAACTTAGTATGACTTTAGACAGCCTCTCTGCTAATGAGTGGGGTGTGTTCTTCTCTTGCTGGTTGTTTGTTATGTGGCGCCCAGCACCAGAGCTTGCTGTACTTTGGGTGGAGTTGGGTCATAGCATTGAGATGGTGATCTCTGGGAGACCTTTTGCTGACTGATTTTATGTGGGGCTGAGAGGTGTTCCAATGTCCTGAACTTGACTCTTCCACCTCAGAAGCTCAGGCCTGACACCAGGACGGATGACCAAGACCCTATCAGCCACATGGCTCTAAATAGGGGTAAAGTACTTCCCTCATAGTGCTGTTGGGCAGAAGAAGTGAAATCATCTTTGTCATTTTCCCAGATCAAGTCTAATATCTGGTAGCTAAGCAATCCATTCCACCTGTTCCTAGGATGTGCTTGCCTATTCCTGGTCATAGGAAGATGATGCAATCATAATATTACCCTATGGAAATTGCATTTAAAGTATGACTGAATGAAGTGAAGAGGTTTCCACATTGCAAAATCCAATCTGTCATTTTATCCTCTATAAGGTCCTCTGGTTACTTCCATCCTTAAACTATGAGCCCTAAGTGCAACTTTCATGAGGCTGACCTCAGATAATAGTTCCCATTTCAGTTGAGCTGAGTCTGCTAAATTTTCACTGCAAACTTTATGCTGTTGTACCTCCTACTCCACCTCCACAGCCATACACGCACAGAGGAAGCATCCTACTCTCTATAGCCTGGCTACTCAATGCCATTTTCTTAATGCCAGACAAACAGACAGAGAAACTATTTATGAATACCAGTGCATACAATATACTTTGTTGATGATCACAGGGGTTTGAATAAAGGTTTTAGAAAAATAATGTTGAAGCTATATTATTAGCCACCCTTTTGTGCTCATCCACTGTAGTAGTGTTAGGACATACACATAATATTATCTTTATTTATCATTTGTAACATAAATATAAAATGAGATCTGTATATTAGTTTTCTATTCCATCAAATTCTACCTAAAAAGTAAATGTTAGAATATTGCATTTTGTTGAATTGTTTGTGTAACTTCACATATTTTGATGAAAAATATTATAAGAATCCAAACAGCAAAATATTAATCAAAATAAATTGCTAATTATTTTTAATTTATAAGTTCATCTCTCATAGAATACATCTATTCGATTTAGTTAGCACACAGTGGAAATTCATAGGTAAGAATAAAGTAGATGTTTCAGTTAAGAAACATATGACAAGTATGTGGCTTGTTAGAATTTAGTTTTTTTAAAAAATAACATGTAAAACCTAATATAAAATATAGCTCAATAATTACTTGAAATTATTTTTATTAAATAAGTATATTGAAAATATTGACAAATAATATGGAAAATTGAAGAAACACAAGTAACAAAATTTCAAATATCTAAAGTTAATAACTGTTAGGATGCTTTCTTTCATTCTGGTATTTTTCCTATAAATATAGTTTATATAATTGTAATAATAAGATATTTTATAATTTTGTATCTTGATCTTTTTTATCAAACATTATAATTGTAGCATGTTTTAAATGTGATAAATATGTACACAACATTTTATGAGTTACATAATATTCATCTAATTAATGTTCTATATTTTTTGGTGGCATTTAGTTATTAATGATGTAGATAATTAATTTTTAATGGGTGATATTATTATATTTTTAGCTCTAATTAGCCATATCTTTTGTTAAACATTGTTTTCTCCACTTCCTCCAAAACATTACATTAAAATAAATCTCTGTAGATATCTGATAAAGCTTCACTTCTGAAAGCTTTCTAGGGTAAAATTGTAAAATTAAATGATTATGCTTGATTTATATGAAAAATGAAATCAGCATTATTGAGGCTCACCTTCTCAAGGAATACTATCTTTCCTGAGGATAACAGTTTAATCTGGGAGAAAAAAAGGCTGTGGGAGGGTAATAGTTATGTTTGTCAGTGTCTTCAGTTCTGTCCCAAAGAGAAGGCACACAGACCAGTTGACTCCTTCTTATGAGTAATATCTGACAGATGTGTTCATTACCCTATTGTAATTTGCTGACACTTCCATTAAGATCACTGAAGCCAACTTTGTTTTGATTCCATAGTCATCTCACTACAACTTTTGTTTTTAAACTGCATGTTAATTAAACTTATTCAATAACTTTGTGTAATCTATATTTACAAGATTAGATAATTGTTGACCACCATAGTCAAAGGTAAACATATAACTGGAAAACACAAATCATTAGGTATGCTCATTGCTACGAAGTATCATTGCTTCTAGCCCATCTCAGATGACAGAGAAAGGAGATATACATGCGTTTATTAACCTCTGTATAAACACATATTGATAAAGAGTGAATTCGTACTGATGTCTCAAATCTAATCCATTTGAGTAAATGTAATAATATGTACTGATGTATGCTCTCAACTTGAGACATGATTCAATTATTTTATTAACGTTTTGTGCTCCAAAACATTTTTGAAACTTCCTGTAACAAAGACTGGTTATTGCCTAACCAGATGCATTATTTCTACCAACCTCCCCCTCTCCACCCCACCCATCCCCAGCTAAAAGAGTACATTTCCCATCTTTCTTTGTAGCTAAGTATGGCTAAATGACTAAGTTCTGGCCATTGTGGGGTGAGACTTATCAGAAGACTTCTGAATATGAGGAAATGAGCACAGTCCACTGACACAACCCTTTCTTTTGCCTTTTCCCCTTCTTTTCAGTTACCTGGGACTCAGACAAGATGGCTGAACCACTAACATCCATCATGAAGTAATAATGAGGCAAAAAAGCCAGTACTAGATAGCAAAACAAAAAGAGAAGCCTGGATTTTTGATAAAAGTTGCCATACTGACCCGGTCTTACTACATCTAGACTTCTTTTATGTGAGGAAGAAACAAACTGTCGTCATTTAGCCTTTCTGTTTCATTCAGCCAAACCTGATTGTAACAGGTAGACTTTTTGGAATTGTCTTTAGATATAGTTTCTTAAACAAAGTAGATCATTTTTATAATTTCTTCCTTATTGAGCAACCCCTCCTCCCTAAAAAAACAAAAAAACAAAAAAAACAACTTCTTGGAGAAAGGTGTTTAGAATGAATCATAAAGAGTGAGGAGTAGAGATATTAGAACTTATTGTGGAAAGGAAAGAGAAAGATAAGATAGCAGGAGAAAAAGAGGGGAGCAGAGAGAGAGAGAAGAGGGAAAGAAGAGAAGGGAAGAGAAGAGGTGAGGAGAGGAGAGGAGAGGGGAGGAGAGAGGAGAATAAAAAAGGAAAGCAAAGAGAAGAAAAGAAAATTGAAAAGAAGAGAAGAGAAAAGAAATGGAACCTGGGGAGCTCAGAGTGATCTAGGCAAGAAAGATAGCATCACATTGTCATGGAGGTGAGTGAAAAAGAGTGTATCTTAGGGAAAAAAAATGTACAAATTCATTAGATTACCTTGGGCCTCTTTGCTAAAGTCTTTTCAAAATTCTGATGACATGAGCGTTAGATATTTTGTAGTCACACAAGTCCCTGAAAACAATGCTCTATCTATTTATCATCTATCAACTATCTATCTTCATATATATAGTATATTTTCTCATTGTTGTTTAGATTGGGTAATTTCTGTTGTTCTGTCTTACATTCAGAGAGCCTTTCCTCCATTCTGCTGTCAAAGTCATTCATCGATGTTTTTATTGTTTTAGTAACTGTAATTTTTAGTTCTAAAATTTATATTTTTTCTTTACAGCTTTTATTTCTTTGCAAGTACTACTTTTATTTTTTTCCATTTTTTGGCTACACCCCACAGCATGTGGGATCTTAGTTCCCAGAACAGGGATCAAACCCACACCACCTGCACTGGAAACACAGCACCTTAACAACTGGACCACCATGGAAGCCCCATAGTACTACTTTTTTCATTCATTTTAAGATGTTCTAATTGCTCATTGAAACAATTTTCTGATGAATGCTTTAATCTTTGTCAGATAATTTTAACTTGTCTGTCACATTTGTTTTCATTATTTTCTAGGATTATTGAGATATAATTGACATATAACATAATGTAGGTTTAATATGTAAAATGTGATGATTTGATAAACGATTATGTTGCAAAATGATTACCACAATAAGGTTAGGTAACACTTCCATCCTCACATAGTTGACTTTTTTTTTTTTGGTGAGAACTTATAAGACCTACTCTCTTAGCAACATTTACGTATACAATACAGCATTTTAAACTACAGTCACCATACTGTAAGTTCTAGAATTTATTTATTTTAAAGCTGGAAGTTTGTACCATTTGACAACCTTAACTAACTTTCCCCAACTCCGCACCCCTGGCAACCACCAGTCAACTCTCTACTTCAATGAGTTCAGGATTTTTTTTAGGTTTCACATATAATTGACATCATATAGTACATTTTTTCTCTATCTGACTTACGTCACTTAGCATAATGTCCTCAAGTTCATTCATGTTGCTGCAAATGACAATATTCCTTCTATTTTTATGGTTGAATAATATTCCATTTTATATATATATATATATGTGTGTGTGTGTGTGTGTGTGTGTGTGTGCGTGTGTGTGTGTATGTACTGATATATATATATACATATATATACTCACATATATATATATACATATATGTCACATTTTCTTTATCCATCTATGCATTGATGGATGCTTAAGTTGTTTTCATGTCTTAACTATTATAAATAATGCTGCAAAAACATGAGAGAGCATATACCTCTTTGATTTTATTTCTTTTGTGCATATAACCAGAAGTAGTATTGCTGGAACAAATAATAGTTTATTTTTTATTTTTTGAAGAACCTCTATACTGTTTTACAAGGTGGCTGTACCAAATTACTTTCCCATTAAGAGTGCACAAGTGCTCACTTTTATCCACATCCTTTTTAGCACTTGTTATTTACTGCCTTTTTGATAACAGCCATTCTAACAAGTGGGAGGTGATATCTCATTATGGTTTTGATTTGCATTTCCCTGATAATTAGAGATGTTGAGCATTCTTTCATGTACCTGTTAGTATCTTGTACATATTTTTTGGGAAAATGTATATTTAAGTCCTCTGCCCACTTTTAATTGGATTATTTGTTTATCGCTATTGAGTTGTGAGTTCCAATATATTTTGAATAATTATTCCTTACCAGATATATAATTTGTGAATATTTTCTTCCATCAAGTAGATTTCTTTTAATTTTTTTTATTATTTCTTTTGCTTGGCAGAAGCTTTTTAGTTTGCTGTAGTCCCAATTGCTTATTTTTGCTTTTGTTGCTTGTGCTTTAGGTATCATATCCAAAATATCATTACCAAGACACATATCAAGGTGTTTTCCTGATGTTTTGTTGTAAGAATTTTATGGTTTCAAATTTAAGCTTTTAACTGTAATCCACTTCAAGTTAATTTTAGTTAGACAGTTGTTCAGTTTAATTCTTTTGTATAAGAATAGGCTGTTTTCTAAGCACCATTTATGGAAGACTATCTCTTCCGTATTTGTTATTCATGGCGCCCTTGCCAAATATTAGTTGACATGTGTAGGTTTATTTCTGAGCTCTTGATTCTGTTCTGTTGATCTCTGTGCCAGTTTTTTTATGCCAGTACTTTACATACTGTTTTGATTACTACTGATTTTGATACTATTTTGTAATATTGTTTGAAATCAGAAAATGTGATGCCTCCAACTCTATTCTTTTTTTTTCTAGTTTTATTGGGATGTAATTAACATATAACATTTGCTAGTTTAAGGTCAAAACATAATTATTTGAGATATATATATATATATATATACACATTGCAAAATGATTATAAAAGTAATTTTAGTTAACATAAATTACCTCACAGTGTTAATTTTTTTTCTTGTGATAAGAACTCTTAGCAACTTTCAAATATACTATTCAGTATTTTTAACTATCATTACCATTCTATACATTACATCACCAGAATTTAGTTATCTTATAAATGGAAGTGTGTAACTTTTGACCACCTTCACCCCATATTTGGAAAGTTTTTAGCCATTATTTCTTTTTTAAAAAAATATGTTACTTTCTTTTCTTATTCCAGGATTTCCATAATGCATATATGGTTTGTCTTGTTAGTGTCCCATAAGTTCTGTAGGCTTTCTTCACTTAGGCTTTCTTCACTCTTCTTCATCTTTATTTTCTTTTGATCCTCTGACTGGTTAATTTCAAGTGACCTGTCCTAAAAATCATATATATTTTTTTCTTCCTGGCTTAAGTCTGCTCTTGAAGCTTTCTTGAATAATTCAATATAATCATTGTATTCTTATGTTCTACGTTTTCTATTTGGTATTTTTGATAGTTTCATTTCTGTTGTGAAATTCTTGTTTCCTTCCCAGACTTTTCCCCCTAATTTCATTAGTTTTCTGTGTGTTCACTGAACTACTTTAAGAGGATTATTCTGAATATTTTGGCAAATAGTTCATAGATCTACATTTTTTAAAACTCAATTATTGGAGCTTTAATTAGTTTCCTTTGTTGGTGTTATTTTTACCTGACTCTTCATGACCTTTGTCTCCTTGTATCTGTGTATCTATGTATAAAGTAAGTGGTCTGTCTTCCAGATATTGCTAGTTTGCTTTGGCAGGGAAAGACCTTCAACAGTCAGCTCATCTTGGGATATTGGACAGGTCAGCTAGTAGTGTAGGCAGGCAGGCCTTTCTATTTATGTCTCTAGTTGGGTGAGACTGCTGCTGTGCTCTGAAGTTGGGGGGTTGTTCTTGTTGGACTCCACAGTTAGGTGCATTTGCTACTTGGCTCTGCATTCATGTGGGGCCACTGGTTGGTCTCCCTACTCAAGTGAGGCTGCTGGCTGTGTTCTAAGTTTAGGTGGGGCCACTAACATGGCTCCAAAATCACTTATGGTCAGGAGGGGTCACAGGCTGTGTTTCCTGAAAGGGCAGGGCCACTGGTTGAATATTGCCATTGGGCAGACTTGCAGACTGTGATCTGAAATTTTTTCTGGTCAGGTGGGGCCTCAGGCTATACTGAGTGTGCTCCACATTTGGCCAGGTGACTTTTCATGTTTCATGATCAGGTGGGGCCACAGACTATGATGCAAGATTGAGTTGGGTCACTGGATGGGCTCCCTAGCCGGGTGAGGCTGCAGGTTGTATTCAGCAATTTGTCAGGGCCATAAGTTGGGGTCTGCTGATAGGCAGGTTTGTAGTTTGGGTTCCACAGCTGCTCAGTGTCACTATTCAGGTTTCATGTTTTTGTGGAGCCAAAGGACATGCTCAACTGTTGGGCAGAGCTGCTTGCTTGGCTCCCTGCCTCTGTGAGCCATAGAATGTGTTATGTTGGGCTTCCCTGGTGGTGCAATTGTTGCGGGTCCGCCTGCTGATACAGGGGACGTGGGTTCTTGCCCTGGTCTGGGAGGATCCTGCATGCCACAGAGCGGCTGGGCCTGTGAACCATGGCCGCTGGGCCTGCATGTCCGGAGCCTCTGCTCCACAACAGGAGAGGCCACAACAGTGAGAGGTCCGTTTACCACAAAAAAAAAAAAAAAGAAAAAGAAAAAAAAAAAAGAATGTGTTATGTTACTGCTAGGCATCTATGTCCATGCTTCTCAATGGAGTGGGACTGGAGCCTATACTCAACAGTTGGGTGGGACTGTGAATTTGCTCCCCTGCTTGGATGGGTCATAGGATGTGCTCTAGAGCTACTGGACATCTGTCACCTCACTATAACTGTAACTTCACACAAAAATCAATGTAGGGTGTGGGGTACCTTAATTAATCAATAGGAATATTCTAGTCTATATTTCTCAATGTAAATTATTAGACTACTGTTTCCATGTATCTACCATGTCTCATGATCATGTTGTTCTGGATTATTTTCACAGCTTGACTAATTTAGAGGTCAGGAAGAAAACCAATATTTCAGTTCCCCAAAACACCAAATCCAAGACTTTGTTCTATATTATGTTAGAAAGTTACCTGCATTATTAAAATAAACATTAAATATTTTCAAGAAACAAAGTTACTTGACTCAGACACAGGCAGTGAAAAACAGAATTAAACAAAACACCAATTTAAAACAGTGAGCCATGGCCAAAGCATTACCTATTTTAAGTTTCTTAGCACTGTTTCCTTCAGACCACAATATCTGTGAGTGTAACTCTGAGTCCTAATTCCATCTCTGCTATTTGGCTTCGTGTTTTCATTCTTAACACTTTCCACTCCTAGCAAGACTCATAAATGTAAATTTTATGACACAATTCTTGCTTATATTATAGACTTGCTATCTGATGTTAATTGGATCTACTGTGTATCCACCAGGCTCATTCCCTAGACAGCTACAAGTTTACTAGATAAAGTGAAGTTTACGGTTTTCTAAAAATTTTGCCAAATTATTCTCACTCTGAGACAACTGACAACTTGGTTACCTTATTTAAAATCATTTTCTTAATTAGCAGACTATGTTTTGCTAATTTGCATAGCAACAAACATTAAACATAACATCAACTAATCAAATTTCTATTTTACATGGAAAGATTTTTAAATATTATGCTTTATTCCATGTATATTTTACCCAGAAACTCATTTCCATTTCTTAAAAAATGAGAGGCTGCCAAGCATGATTTGTATTAGAATCCCACATACCTCATAATTATGACAGTTCTAGAATGTGCTGTTAAAACATGTCTTTATAGTATAGCAAAGCATATCTTTTAAAATGATAAAGGTTTGCTAAAATTACTGAAAACTATGTAGTAGGCCTTGGGCACTGCTTGCTTTTGGATAAAAATTACACTGAAATAAGCCATTGTGGATAGTAATATCTGAAAATGATTTATACCTCTAAAGTAGAAAATGAGTTAAATAGCTTTATTTTTTCTTACTATGACCTCTAGGAATCAAGGGAAATGCAAGTTTTTAATTGAATTCTACCAACTGATATACTTTGAGAACAGAATCAAGACTAAATACAAGTTAATGCTTCAGAAGAATAGCATGACTTTCCTAAGGCAACAAAGTAGGGCAAGTTGATCTTCAAATGACTCATTCAAAAATTTTCTTCCTTCCATTCTTGCCTGGTAGAATCATTTATGCTTTTTTTTTTTTTTTTGCAGTACGTGGACCTCTCACAGTTGTGGCCTCTCCCTTTGCAGAGCACAGGCTCCAGACCCTCAGGCTCAGTGGCCATGGCTTACGGGCCCAGCCGCTCTATGGTATGTGGGATCCTCCCAGACCGGGACACAAACCTGCGTCCCCTGCATTGGCAGGTGGACTCTCAACAACTGCTCCACCAGGGAAGCCCCCATATGCATTTTGACCTACATTAACAAATAAACATTAAGCTTATTTCTTCATGATGTAAAAACATTTACAAATGGGTCTTTAATGAGGGCAATACACATATATAGAAAAAGTTTTACCCACATGGCAACGTTTCTCCAAATGTTGAATAGGTTGATTTAATTTCAAGAATATTGTGAAAGAATGTTTCCTAGTTAAGAAATCAAAAGAACTCAATGTATAATCAATAATTCATTTGTTTTGTGAACATTTTTTCTCATGTTAATATCTCATATGTGTTTAGAAATATAAGCATTCATATACATCATTACTTTGAGATAAGAAATGAGCATATATAATATTTAAGTTTATTTTCTATATCCAAAACAATAAATTTAGGATATACAAATAATTATATCTGGTAGAAACATGATTTCTTTCCTAAATTTATTTATTATATTTCCTTATTTTCTATATGTGAAAATTTGTAGAGAGGTGATAAGAAAATAAATCAAAGGAAAATGTGATTGAACTGAAAACACCAATATAGCAAATATTCCTCATTGAAGAAAGGTAGAAAAGAAGGAATATTGCCATTCTGACTTTATTTACTGTTACTAGGCTCTTATTTGTTTTAATATTCTGTAAAATGGAATATAAGGAACAAGAGATTATTTTTATATTATATGATTCTGGTGCATGACTTAATTGATAATGATGCATCACTATAGTAGAATTCTAGCCCACCTCATGGAACAAAACTAAAATAGTAGCTGTGATCTGCACCTGGAAATTTACAAATTTAGCTCCTTTTAAGTTCAATCATCTTTATCCATGATCAGTTTATATAATGCCTAATTTTTGATTAAGGAAATATAATCCTGTAAGTACATTGGAATTTAAAGTTCTGAATTTATACTCAATATTATTTCAGAAAATACATATACATTATATATACATTTACAAATACTATAATCAAGGGCAGTATAATGAAGTTTTTAGGGTTGGAAAAATATTTAGACTCAATTCTACATCCCAGTGGTAGCTCTGTGATTCCAGGGATATGATTACTTAACAGTTTATAGGTAAACAAATACACTAATACTTAACTTATAAGATTGTAGATAAATAAATGAGGCAAGACTTGAATATGCATAACCCATAGTCTGGAACATAGTAAGCACTGAATACACATTAGCTCTTTTAATGTTCTCATGTTATTGAACATGGAAACTTATTAGTTTTTCCCAGAACTCCATTTTCAAACTTCTTGGAAAGTGACATAGTGATTATAGCTAATTAATTTTTAGGTGTTTTGGTGAATTACAAATTCAGTGACTTCTAAAGAATAAAAAGAATATGTGTTTAGCAAGTGCTATAGTGGGGTTATAGATAGCATAATTTAATGAGTCAATTATGCAAATACTGAATTATGCTAAGTATTTAAGTTAAATAATTCTTAAAGTTTTCATTAGATAATTGCTACTGTGATACTTTTGTTTCTTCATATACTTCCACTGAACTCTCTACTGCCACTCAGATATTTTTGACAAACACCTTTATTCCAGTTGCTTGATCTCATCTCTGAGGTTTACCATATGTCTAGAAGAAGTTTTAGGCTAAAATTTACAAGTTTTTTCACTATTGTGTGGAGTATTATTTACATAGTTTCTGCAACTAGAGTAAACGAAGATTAAAACATAATTTATCCTTATATTATATTCGTGATTTTTAAATCCTTATAATAATAATGATAATAAAGGTATTACTTCATGGATCTTGTGCTGTGCATTATATATGGTGTTTTAAGTGTGTTATCTCATTTAATCCCATAGGCCACATTGAGTGCTAGCTTTTACTGTGGGTTTAACACAAGGCAAGCAGAGTAGTAGCTCTATGTAATTTATTTCTGACAATCACCTAAAAGACAAACACTATGTACCTGTTACCATATGTAAAAATTATTATCCTGGTGAACAAGAAAAGTGCAACAAATATTTTACATGGAACTTAAAATTTGGAAAACAAGGTACAGATAGTTAATAAACCTAGTGAAGACTACACATCAGGTGATTTGGAATAAATTAAAAATTCTGCTAAGAAATTATAACTGTAGAGTAATTAATAACAAAGATAATTCTTCAAAGGAAATAAAGTAGTTTACAGTGACTAAAAAATCATTCAGAACAAATTTTTTTAAATTGTTTACATATTTTTTCTGTTTTTTAAAAAGCCATGGATGGATTTCTTGCATATTGCCAAAATCACAGAACATCAAATTAAAACACACTCCAAGGCTTATGCAAAGATGGTTATTATTTATTTATTAAGTAGTAATTTGATTAGTAGCATCTCTCATTTTTTACCTCATTTCATTATATATATAAAACATAAATGTACATATATATATAACTGAAGCACATTTGATGAATGCTTTTATGGGTAAATTTAAATGCATATGCTTTGCCATAAAGCCAAAGAGCTATTCCATTGCCATAGTTTTAAAAATGTTTTCTGTGTTCCATGAGCATTGCCATTTTCATGCTATAGAAAACTTACATTTTTAAAACCTAAAGTCTGTTTATGAACTTCATATTTTTTTTATTCTCAAGAAGTGTTTTACAAAAACACAAGAAAGAAAGCAATCTCTATTCAACAAAGAAAGAACAGAATGTTCAATATTCAAATTCTCTAATTTTTCTGAAAATACTTAATATAAAATGAGTTCCTTAAAACTTATATTCCATTTTTGTACCAGGAACACTGGGCTGAAGGTCTAAGTGTGAGGTCCCTGAACACAGAGCACCTTGTGAGCCAATAAAACCAGATGAAGCACAAAGGAAAAAAAAAAAAAGGGAAACAGATCTTCACAAAAACAGATTCTTAGTGGCTGGTGAGAAGAGTCATTCCAAGCCGTGTGGCTGACAGGGTCTTAGTGCACCGGCTCGGTGTCAGGCCTGTACTTCTAAGATGAGAGAGCCAAGATCAGGACATTGGTCCACCAGATACTTCCAAGCTCCATGTAATGTCAAATGGCAAAAGCTCTACCAGAGATCTCCATCTCAATGCTAAGATGCAGCTCCACTCAACAACCAGGAAGCTACAGTGCTGGACACTCTATGCCAAACAACTAGCAAGACTGGAACACAACCCCATACATTAGCTGAGAGGCTGTCTAAAATCATAATAAGGTCACAGACACCCAAAAACACACCACCGACATTGTTCTGTCCACAAGAAAGACAAGATCCAGCCTCATCCACCAGAACACAGGCACCAGTCCCCTCCACCAGGAAGCCTACACAAGCCACTGAACCAACCTTAGCCACTGGGGGCAGAAACCAAAAACAACAAACCTGAAGCCTACAAAAAAAGACCCCAAACATAGTAAGTTAAGCAAACTGAAAAAACAGAGAAAGACATGGCAGATGAAGGAGTAAGGTAAAAACCCACCAGACCAAACAAATGAAGAGGAAGTAGGCGGTCTACCTGAAAAAGAATTCACAGTAATGATAGTAGAGATGATACAAAATCTTGGAAAGAGAATGAAGAAAATGCAAGAAACGTTTAACAAAAACTTAGAACTAAAGAGCAAGCCAACAATGATGTACAACATAATAAATGAAATTAAAAATTCTCTAGAAGGAATCAATAGCAGAAAAACTGAGGCAGAAGAACGAATAAGTGACCTGGAAGACAAAATAGTGGAAATGACTACCATAGAGCAGAAGAAAGAAAAAGCAATGAAAAGAATTGAGGACACTCTCAGACTTCTAGGAAAACATTAAATGCACCAACATTCGAATTATAGGGGTCCCAGAAGAAGAAGAGAAAAAGAAAGGGACTGAGAAAATATTTGAAGAGATTATAGTTGAAAACTTCCCTAATATGGGAAAGGTAACAGTCAATCAAGCCCACGAAGCGACGAGTCCCATACAGAATAAATCCAGGAGAAACATGCCAAGACACATATGAATCAAACTATCAAAATTAAATGTAAATAAAAAATATTAAAAGCAGCAAGGGAAAAAAATAATATACAAGGGAATCTCTATAAGGTTAACAGCTGATCTTTCAGCAGAAACTCTGCAAGCCAGAAGGAAGTGGCAGGACATATATAAAGTGCTGAAAGGGAAAAACCTACAACCAAGATAACTCTACCCAACAAGGATCTCATTCAGATTTGGCGGAGAAATAAGAACATTTAAAGACAAGCAAAAACTAAGAGAATTCAGCACCACCAAACCAAGTATACAGCAAATGCTAAGGGAACTTCTCTAGGCAAGAAACACAAGAGAAGGAAAGGGCCTACAATAACAAATCCAAAACAATTAAGAAAATGGTAATAAGAACATGTATATCAATAACTACCTTAAATGTAAGTGGACTAAATACTCCAACAAAAAGACATAGACTGGATGAATGGATACAAAAACAAGACCTCTATATAGGCTGTCTACAAGGGACCAAACTCAGACATAGGAACACATGCAGACTGAAAGTGAGGGGATAGAAAAAGATATTCCATGCAAATGGAAATCAAAAGAAAGTTGGAGTAGCAATTCCCATGTCAGACAAAAGAGACTTAAAATAAAGACTATCACAAGAGACAAAGAAGGGCATTACCTAATGATCAAGTGATCAATCAAGAAGAAGATACACCAATTGTACATATTTAAACACCCAACATAGGAGCACCTCAATACACAAGGCAAATGCAAACAGCCATAAAAGGAGAAATTGACAGTAACACAATCATAGTAGGGGACATTGACACCACAATTACACCAATGGACAGATCATCCATAATGAAAATAAATAAGAAAACAAAACCTTTAAGTGATAGATTAAACAAGATGGACTTAATAGATATTTATAGGATATTACATCCAAAAGCAACAGAATAAACTTTCTTCTAAAGTGCTCATGGAAATTTTCCAGGATAGATCATATCTTGGGTCAAAAATCGAGCCTTGGTAAATTTAAGAAAATTGAAATCATATCAAGAATCCTTTCCAATCACAATGCTATGAGACTAGATATCAATTAAAGGAAAAGATCTGTAAAAAATACAAACACATGGAGGCTAAACAATATACTACTTAATAATGAAGTGATCACTGAAAAAATCAAAGAGGAAATCAAAGAATATCCAGAAACAAATGACAATGAAAACACAATGACCCAAAACCTATGGGATGCAGCCAAAGCAGTTCTAAGAAGGAAGTTTATAGCAATACAATCCTATCTCAAGAAACAAGAAACATCTCAAATAAACAACCTAATCTTACACCTAAAGCAATTACAGAAAGAAGAAAAAACCCCCCAAAATTAGCAGAAGGAAAGAAATCATAAAGATCAGATCAGAAATAAATGAAAAAGAAATGAAGGAAACAATAGCAATGACCAATTAGACTAAAAGCTGGTTCTCTGAGAGTATATACAAAATTGATAAACCATTAGCCAGACCCATCAAGAAAAAAAGGGAGAAGACACAAATCAATAGAATTAGAAATGAAAAAGGAAAAGTAACAACTGACCTGCAGAAATACAAAGGATCATGAGAGATTACTACAAGAAACTAAATACCAATAAAATGGACAACCTGAAAGAAATGGACAAATTCTTAGAAAAGCACAACATTCCAAGACTGAACTAAGTAGAAATAGAAAATATAAACAGACAAATCACAAGCACTGAAATTGAGACTGTGATTAAAAATCTTCCAACAAACAAAAACCCAGGGCCAGATGGCTTCCCAGGCGAATTCTATCAGACAATTAGAGAAGAGCTAACACCTATCCTTCTCAAACTCTTCCAAAATATAGCAGAGGGAGGAATACACCCAAACTCATTCTACGAGGCCACCATCACCCTGAAAACAAAACCAGACAAAGATGTCAAAAAAAAAGAGAAAACCACAGGACAATATCACTGATGAACATAGATGCAAAAATCCTCAGTAAAATATTAGCAAACAGAATCCAACAGCATATTAAAAGGATCATACACCATGATCAAGTAGGGTTTATCCCAGGAATGCTACAATTCTGCAATATATGCAAATCAATCAATGTGATATATGATGTTAACCAACTGAAGGATAAAAACCATATGATCATCTAATAGATGCAGAAAAAGCCTTTGACAAAATTCAACACCAATTTTTGATAAAATCCCTCCAGAAAGTAGGCAGAGAGGGAACTTACCTCAACATAATAAAGGCCATATAAGACAAACCCACAGCCAACATCATTCTGAATGGTGAAAACATGAAACCATTCCCATAAAGATCAAGAACAAGACAAGGTTGCCCATGGTCACCACTATTATTCAATATAGTTTTGGAGTTTTTAGCCACAGCAATAAGAAAAGAAAAAGAAATAAAAGTAATCCAAATCAGAAAAGAAGAAAAACTGTCACCATTTTAACATGACATGATACTATACATAGAGAATCCTAAAGATGCTATCAGAAAACTACTAGAGCTAATCAATGAATTTGGTAAAGTAGCAGGATACAAAGTGAATACACAGAAATCTCTTACATTCCTATATACTAATGATGAAAAATCTGAAAGAGAAATAAGAAAACACTCCCATTTACTACTACAACAAAAAGAATAAAATACCTAGGAATAAACCTACCTAAGGAGACAAAAGACCTGTATGCAGAAAACTATAAGACACTGATGAAAGAAATTAAAGATGATACAAACAGATGGAGAGATATACCATGTCCTTGGACTGGAAGAATCAACATTGTGAAATTGACTCTACTACCCAAAGCAATCTATAGATTCAATGCAATCTCTACCAATGGCCTTTTTCATAAAACTAGACAAAAACTTTCACAATTTGTATGGAAACACAAAATATCCCGAATAACCAAAGCAATCTTGAGGAAGAAAAATGAAGCTGGAGGAATCAGACTCCCTGACTTCAGACTATAGTACAAAGCTACAGTAATCAAGACAGTATGGTACTGTCACAAAAACAGAAATATACATCAATGAACAGGATAGAAAGTGCAGAGGTAAACCCATGCACTTATGGTCACCTTATTTTTGATAAAGGATGCAAGAATATACAATGGAGAAAAGACAGCCTCTTCAATAAGTGGTGCTGGGAAAATACAGCTATATGTAAAAAAATGAAATTAGAATACTCCCTAACATCATATAAGAAAATAAACTCAAGATGGATTAAAGATCTAAGTATAAGGTCAGAGAGTAAAACTCTAAGAGGAAAACATAGGCAGAACACTCCATTACATAAATCACAGCAAGTCTTTTTTGACTCACCTTGTACAGAAATGACAATAAAAACAAACAAACAAAAAAAAATGGTACCTAATGAAACTTAAAATCTGTTGCATAGGAATGGAAATCATAAATAAGATGAAAAGACAACCTCAGATAGGGACAAAATATTTGCAAATGAAGCAACTGACAAAGGACTAATCTCCAAAATTTACAAGCAGCTCATGCAGCTCAGTATAAAAAAAAACAAACAACCCAATCCATAAATGGGCAGAAGACCTAAACAGACATTTCTCCAAATAAGATATACAGATTGCCAACAAACATATGAAAGGATATTCAACATCAGTAATCAATACAGAAGTGCAAGTCAAAACTACAATGAGGTATCACCTCACACCAGTCAGAATGACCATCATTAAAAAATCTACAAACAATAAATACTGGAGAGGGTGTGGAGAAAAGGGAACCCTCTTGTACTGCTGGTGAGAATGTAAATTGATACAGCCACTATGGAGAACTGTATGGAGGTTCCTTAAAAAACTAATAATAGAACTACCATATGACCCAGCAATCACACTACTATGAATACACACTGAGAAAACCATAATTCAAAAAGAGTCATGTACCACAATGTTCATTGCAGCTCTGTTTACAATAACGAGGACATGGAAGCAACCTAAGTGTCCATCCACAGATGAATGGATAAAGAAGATGTGGCACATATATACAATGGAATATTACTCAGCCATAAAAATAAATGAGATTGAGTTATTTGTAGTGAGGAGGATGGACCTAGAATCTGTCATACAGAGTGACGTAAGTCAGAAAGAGAAAAACAAATACCTTATGCTAAGACATATATATGGAATCTAAAGAAAAAAAAAAAAAAGAGGTTCTGAAGAACCTAGGTGCAGGACAGGAGTAAAGACACAGATGTAGAGAATGGACTTGAGGACATCAGGAGGGGGAAGGGTAAACCAGGATGAAGTGAAAGAGTGGCATGGACATATATACACTACCAAATGTAAAATAGGTAGCTAGTGGGAAGCAGCCGGATAGCACAGGGAGATCAGCTCGGTGCTTCGTGACCATTTAGAGGGGTAGGATGGGGGGGTGGGAGGGAGACACAAGGGGGAGTAGATATGGGGATATATGTTTACGTACAGCTGATTTACTTTTTTATAAAGCAGAAACTAACACAACATTGTAAAGCAATTATACTCCAGTAAAGATGTTAAAAAAAACCCTATATTCTTCTTTGCTTGACAAATCTTTGATTCAGTTTTACTAAACATCATCCCCAGATAATGCCAAAAAGATTACTTGTCTAGTCATGAACCTAAGGCCAATGATAGAGCTATTCTGAAATATAGTGTATCATCAGGACTTCCGCTTTCCACTGGTCAGGCCTGCCCCATCTGAGACTTCCACTTATGTGAGCTCAAGAACAATGACCGGCCCCTTCTTCAATCTGTTTCTGCAATATCTGTACTCATTAAAAGTTGATGGACTAAAGAATTCCAGATTTTAAATTCATCTTATTTCATTTAAGCAGTTGAATATAATAAAAAATGCAATAGAAATGCTATTGAAGACATTTTATACTGCAACTATATAAATTCTTATTTATTCCTTTTTAATTTGCTTATTTTATAGCACAAATTAGAATAAAATATTTGAAAGTTTGTGAAATAGTATATTTTTCTTTATATTTAATGTTATCTCTTCCAAATAGTTTAGCAGATATGGAATTGATGGAAGAAATATGTGAATATATTAAAATGTATACTGTATATTGCAATTTAGTTTCTAAATGAAAATAAACACATTATGCTTTCAGAATTATTGACATTCTTACAGACAAATTACTCTAAGCTGTTGGTTTGTGTTTCATTCATTATTTATTTACAATTCACTATTGAGCACCTGCCACATACCAGTCACTGTGCTTGCATTCTCTTTTGTTACTTAGATGGTTTACTTTCTACTTGTAAGTTTGTAAACTTCAGGCATGACATTTGTTTTTAAATTTTCTGCTCATAGTGGTTGCTCGGTTTCCTATTGAATGTGTATATATTTTGTGGGTGTTTTATTTACATTTTTTTCTAATTAAAAATTCATAGCTTGTTCATCAACCATCACAAAAATATGTAATAAAATCCATGAAAGTCCCTAGCAATAGTTCAGAAAGATCCTTATCAACAGCTTTACCCATATGCTTTTCAATTTTCTAAAACATTTTATTAGGTGAGCATACAAATAAAAATTAATTTATAAAATTATGTCTACTAGGGCTTCCCTGGTGGTGCAGTGGTTGAGAGTCCGCCTGCTGATGCAGGGGACACGGGTTTGTGCCCCGGTCGGGGAAGATCCCACCTGCCGCGGAGCGGCTGGGTCCGTGAGCCATGGCCGTTGAGCTTGCGCATCCGGAGCCTGTGCTCCACAATGGGAGAGGCCACAGCAGTGAGAGGTCTGTGTACCGCAAAAAACAAAATAATAATAAAAAAGAAAATATTATGTCTACTAACATATATTTGAGCACTTACTGAGGACCAGGCACTGCTCTACCCACAAATAATATCTAATTTAATTCTTCCAACCCCATAAGGTATATACTATTTTTTGTGTCTGTGTGTGCAGTACGCAGACCTCTCACTATTGTGGCCTCTCCCGTTGCGGAGCACAGGGTCCTCTGGATGCGCAGGCCCAGCGGCCATGGCTCACGGGCCCAGCCGCTCCGCGGCATGTGGGATCTTCCTGGACCGGGGCGCGAACATGTGTCCCCGCATCGGTAGGTGGACTCCCAACCACTGTGCCACCAGGGAAGCCCGGTATATACTTTTATTTTTGTCCATATGGTACCCTTCATTCTGGTATAATTGTATGTGCCCAAATAATACCATCCCCACCTTCTTTTCCTTCCCCATGCCATTGACTCCTTTTCTTGTGAAAAGAAGTAGTCTGTACCTTTCTCCTTCCCCCTTCCAATCCATTGTCATTGTGCTAGTTTTATCTACTACCTCTGTAAAAGTCTTACTACTAATTTTTCAAGAGTCTTTTTCCACTCCAATTGCTAGCCTGATTCAAGAAAACCCAGGACTTGAATATTAAAAACAGAATTTTGAAAGTCTTTTTACCCTTTGGAGCACCAAAATTTTGCTTTTGAAGCCAAACACTAAATATAGACGGTTCTCCCATTTGAATTTCTGCTGTAAATTATTCCAGTTACACTGGGTAATCTGAATGACTTTGACTCTCATTGAGAAGTAAAACATAAAAGAAAGTACAGAAGAGAAAATTCACAAAGATTAATATTTCAAGATATCTTTCCATACATATCTACCAATGGGAATATGATACAAAATATTTATACAACAAATATATTAACCATCTTCTCTGGTGGCACAGTGGTTAAGAATCCCCCTGCCAATGCAGGAGACACGGTTTCGATCCCTGTTCCGGGAAGATCCTACATGCTGCAGAGCAACTAAGCCCATGCACCACAACTACTGGGCCTGCACTCTAGAGCCTGCAAGCCACAACTACTGAAGCCCATGTACCTAGAGCCCATGTTCCTCAACAGGAAAAGCCACCGCAATGAGAAACCCGTGCAACTGCAATGAAGAGTAGCCCCCACTCACTACAACTAGAGAAAGCCCGCACACAGCAACGAAGACCCAACACAGCCAAAACTAATTAAAAAAAAAAATATATATATATTAGCCATGTGCCTGTCATATTTACTACCACTATTTTAATTTCTCTCATAATTTCATTTTAATTTTAGTTAATTGTTTGGTTGTTTTTTAATGCAGTT
Organism: Globicephala melas; assembly: GCF_963455315.2. Classification (NCBI taxonomy): domain Eukaryota; kingdom Metazoa; phylum Chordata; class Mammalia; order Artiodactyla; family Delphinidae; genus Globicephala; species Globicephala melas. Next base: position 34,028,739 of record NC_083331.1, on the reverse strand, counting down.
TCTTTGTGGTTTTTCTAACATCTATATCAGCTATTGCCTTTGAACTTTTGGCTTGACTCTGTTTTGATTCATATAAACCTTGATGTAAAAACTAAACTACTATATAAAATTTGAGTATTTCACCTATGTCAATACACTAGAGCACATAATTTTGAAATTTTTGGAGGACTCACAGTAAGGGACACATCATAGAATTGAAAGAGTTATATACAGAGTGCTTCTCATTGCTCACAGCCAAGCAAAACTCTGTTCTTAACCTTCTACTTTGTATACAACATCACTTCACTTCCATCTTTATCTTATATAAAGTAAAGTATACTTCTTTCTTCTTCATAACAACTGGAAAATTTTATATTATTAAGAAATCAGTGATGCTCACTGCATACCATATATCCAAGAACAGATGTCATGTTGAATGACACCTAGATCCCAGGATAAAGATCAGAGGTAGAAGCTGCAGGTAAGTTAGCTTTGTCTTGTTTCTTGTATATGAGCCACAACAAATTAATAATTTTAACTAAATGAGCCCATTTATCAAATAGAAATATTACTATTTTGTGGGCTATACTATAAAGACCATAATAAAAATAAAATAATAACACAATTATCAAGGTATTTCATCCTACCTAGGACAACTCGTGCACATATTCTCTTCATAGAAAAATGTATTTTCTTTCCTGAACCATATGTGATTGTGTAGGCTCCCTTTTGGTTAAGACTGGTCTCTGACTGAGCATAATTTCTTGTGATTAAAAAAAGTCTTCAAATGAGAATGAAAGAGGAGCATTGTCATCTCTGACAGTCTTGTGTTTTTATTTTACTTAAAAATAGTTATTTTATATTTTCTACCTCATATCTCCATTACCATAGACCTAAAGGGTTTTAGGTCTGTGTTTGTTGTTGACTTTGAATGGCATTCAAGATAGCTCGTTTCCTTGTATTTGTTGTTTTGTTAGTGAGTTCCTGTGGTCCATGCTTGATATAGGTCTGCATCTAGTGTTGAGCATATATCTTTCCAAAGAGATTTATACTTGCTTCTGCCAAGTACCCTGGATTACTTTATACATTAATTTCTCTGGTTGGGATGTCCTGGAACTCATAGATAGTGTAAATTTGAATTGAGAATCAATGGAATGAAAAGGGAGTTATTTATTGACTCACATGACTTGAAATTTTAAGAAATTGACTTCTTTCAGGCAAGGGATTCTGTATCTTTCAGCCGGTATGCTTCATTTTCCTAGGGTGACTTGTTCTTAACAAAGCTCTTTTTTGGATACCAAAAATTTGCTGGTAGATGGGCATACCAGTTCCCTCTAAAAGATTTTAATCAGCCCTTATTTTGGCAAATACCTATTTTTGGACAATGACTCTATCCAGGAGAATGGGGTATTATGATTGATCTGTGGCGTGTATGTCATATATGAAGGCAAAGTCATGTAATTGACAGCCACACCAGCTCCCCTAAACAAAACAAAACAAACAAACAAAAAACACATATCATGGGCAGGAGAAAAAATAAAATAGAAAGTATTCAAATCTCTCTCTTCATTAGAAGCACGTAATGGCAGTGGTTCTAATTAAGGAGAAAGTGTAAGCTAGGTGACACCACCAAGTAGCCTATGAGAACAAATACTCAGTCTTACCCTCTGCATTCTGTGACCCACTGCACTTTCCAAAGTCATTTGTGAGGTCAGACCTAATAGATCACTAGAGATCTTTCAGGGGTGATGGAAATGTTCTACCTCGATTGTATGCTGGTTAACTCTTTAAGTTTACTAAAGAATCTTGAATTTTACCTGAAAAACAGGTGAATATTATGGTATGTAAATTATATTTATTAAATTTGTTAAACTAAATAAAATACAATTTAAAAGAAATGTATCTCCCACCCAAGCTTCATCAACTGGCTCAAGACTTGCATTTACACTGAGCCCCATTAGTTTCATTCTTCTGAGTGTTCATTTCAGTTCTCATCCAGCCAGACATTTTTATTAGTCAAGAATTGTGGGTTGGTTGGCCTTTCCAGTAGATTGATCTCTCTCGAATTATGTATCAGGAAACTTTCTTAATATTGCTGGAATATCTGTTGTGACCTTTTCTATTTTCCATAATGGATATAGGATTTTTTTTATGTTCTGCCTTATTGATTATTTTAATTGATTTGTCCAGAAGGGAGCAATTGAATTCATAGATTCAGACTCATGTTTTGAATTATAGCTCCAATATCTCTTTAATACATATTTTGCAAACGTCTATGTAGGATCTATTACTGCAGCTGATACTTAAATTTGCTTACTTAGATAGCCCTAACAAAGTAACACAGATTGGGTAGCTTAAGTAATACACATTTATTTTCTCACAGTTCTGGAGGCTAGAAGAAGATGATTTTGTACTCAGTTTTTATTCCTCTTTGCAGGCTGGTGTCACTGTTGTCAGATTTTCTAACTCTAACTGAGATCTATGTTGTGTAGCTCATATTGATACCTAAGGTCATTTCCAAAGTAAACACACAAAACACCAAGAATAACTGGCATCCCAGATGCTGGAGGCTGTGTCTATATAAGAACCTGTTCTAAATAATTCCATGCCCCCTTTAAAATCTCTAGTGATTTTAAAATATATATGTACCAAATTTATCAGTAAAACTGAAGCAGATAATATCATTAAAGAGATATAAAGTTAGTGATCTTACTACCATGCTAACACTTATCAATTCATTGTGAAACCTCTAATAGGATTTTTAAAATTAATATATTTATTTTTGGCTGCACTGGGTCTTCATTGCTTCATGCAGGCTTTCTCTAGTTGCGGCGAGCAGGGGCTACTCTTTGTTGTGGTGGGAGGGCTTCTCATTGCTGTGGCTTCTCTTGTTGTGGAGCATGGGCTCCTGGTGTGTGGGCTTCAGTAGTTGTGGCACACGGGCTTTGTTGCTCTATGGCTTGTGGGATCTTCCTAGACCAGGGCTCGAACCCATGTCGCCTGCATTGGCAGGTGGATTCTTAACCACTGTGCCACCAGGGAAGCCCTCTAATAGGATTATGGAGAAGAAGCACATTTTCAGCAAATCTCATTAATTTAAAATGGCCAGTAGCATGTACCACATAGGAAAAATGCTAAAAACTTTGATATGTAAATTAAAGGTCCCAAATTTTTCTGAGACATCCGCCAGCATTATAAAGAATCATAAAATAATAAGGGGAATCAGAATCAGCAGTCACTGGACTACTGGATAAAAATCCAACTTTTATACAGACTTTGGGATGTGCATATATATATATATATTTTTACATCAGGGATTATATAATCTCCTCTGCATTGAAGTAAAACAAAAAAATATTGGTAGGGCTTCCCTGGTGGTGCAGTGGTTGAGAGTCCGCCTGCTGTTGCAGGGGACACGGGTTCGTGCCCCGGTCTGGGAAGATCCCACATGCCGCGGAGCGGCTGGGCCTGTGAGCCATGGCCGCTGAGCCTGCGCGTCCGGAGCCTGTGCTCTGCAACGGGAGACGCCACAACAGTGAGAGGCCCGCGTACTGCAAAAAAAACCAAAAACCAAAAAACAAAACAAAACAACAACAAAATATATATATATATATGTTGGCAAGCAATTCAACTTGCATTAAAAACGTGGTTAAGGTAAAAGCCAGAAGGGATTAGTATTGGTGATTATATTTGTTTATGAAGAAGTCAGTGCAGATTGTTTCATTAATCTCAGCTGTGTGATGAACAGTTGCATGAATTTATTGTGCACTTTATTCTCTTAAAACATGAGAAATAAACTACAAAGTTTATTGTTGATATCTAAAGTAGCATGGCCTGTGTTTTTCTTAGGTCATGATATTTCTGCTGCAGTATCATCTTAGGCTTTCTCTAGAGAGCTCTATGTTTATAATAACAACGGCTTACTTCACTGTTTTACTTCCTTGACCCCTTAACATAATTCAAATTTCACTGCCCTTAATTTACAATTCTGCTACCATTTGGCATATATCTACTCTTTAAAATAAATTTAGTACAAATTCTAGATGTAAATAGTAGAAGAAAAAACTAAAACACAAGCTGAATGGAACCCACATTCACATAGCTCCTCAAAAACTACTCAAATATACAGTTATTTTCAAATGTACTCTTTTACCTGAAAAAATATTCCATATGATAAAACATAGCTCTATCTTACTATATTTTCTATTATTGAATGTAGCATTTAAGTGGAATTTGAGAAATGTTTTATAGAATTATAAGTCATTTTCACATATATTTCACAACTTTACTTAGGTTTTATTATGCTTTTTTGCTTATATGGATTTCAAACCTCAGAGAAGTTGAGTAATTTGCTCAATATTGTATAGCTTGTAAAACAGCTATTCATCTGTTCCTCAAAGACACATCTTCTGTTGATACTGTCCTATTTCCAACATCTCTTTTGTGGACAAACATTGTGAATAATGAGTCTACTTTCTCCAATCTGTTGCAATAAGGTTTTTATCTCTAACTTACAATGACATTTCTCAGGAAAATCACTAGTGGCATATTTGTAATTAAATTCAAAGATTAATTCTCTAAATAATTGTACATCTTTGTGTATCTGACACTGTGATAACTTCCTCCTAATTTTTTCTTAAATCTGACAATTCCTCCTTATTCTACTTGCTGGCTTTATGTTCTGCTCTTTGAAGCCTGACTTATCTCAGAGTTCTGGCTTTTATCTCTTCATTCTATCTATTCTCCTTGAGAATTAAATTTTCTTCCAAGTCTTCAATTCCTGTGTATGTGCTCAGGACCCTTAATATCTGTCTAGATTTAAGAATCCTCTCCTGAGGTCCATATTTTATATTTAAATCATATGTTCTTTTATTTTTTATGAGAAAACAATTCTTTTATAATACCCCATGGCTAAGAGATAAGTATAAAAATCATATATGTGTAGCTAAATGTCTTTTCAGAGTGAACACAAATATGTAACCACAGCCCAGATCAGGAAACGGATCACTGCACTACCCCAAAACATTTCAAGCCCTTTTTCAGTTACCACCAATCTCCTGAACAAAGACAATATTATTCATTCTAACTTTAAGCATATATTAAATTTAATTAATTTAACTTTTGAAGAGTATTCCAGTCGTTCCTCTCCCTTGCCAATTTTGGTACATTCTTTTCTATTTACCATTCTGGTATGTGTGAGTTGGTATTTGCAGTTTTAATTATCTAATGCATTTTGATGTCAAGAACTTTTTCAAAAGTTTGCTGGATATCTGAATTTACCCCTTTGTGGATTATGCTGTTTTGAAAAAATAAATTTTCCTCTTGAAACTAATAAGCAAATATAACAAAGTTAGAATAAAAAGTCAATCATTTTACTGTATACTAGCAATGAGTAGGTGAAATTTGAAATTAAAAACACAATACCATTTACATTAGCACCCAAAGAAAATGAAATAGGTATAAATCTAACAAAACATGTACAAGAACATCATGTGGAAAATGACAAAACTCTAATGAATGAAATCAAAGAAGAACTTAATAAACGGAGAGATAGTCTAAAATCATGGACAAGAAGACTCAATATTGTCAAGACATCAGTTCTTCCCTACATGATTTATAGATTCAACATAATCACAATAAAAATCCCAGCAAGATATTTTGTGAATATTAAAAAACTGATTTTAAAAATTTATATGGAGAGGCCAAAGACCAAGAATAGCCAACACAATATTGAACGAGAGGAAAAAAGTTGGAGAACTGATGCTATCCAACTTCAATACATACTATAGAGCTACAGTAATCAAGACAGTGTTGTAAAAGAATGGTAAAAAAGGTAAATGGAACAGAATAAGAGCCCAAATTGACCCATATAAATTGATATTTGACAGAGTAGCAAAGGCAGTACAAAGAAGCAAAGATATCCTCTTCAATAAATGGTGCTGGAACAATTAGAGAGTTGCATGCAAAAAATATCAATCTAGATATAGACACGACACCCTTAACAAAGATTAACTTAAAATGGATCACAGACTTAAATGTAAAATGCAAAACTATAAAATTTCTGAAAGATAACATAGAAAAAAAACCCTAGATTACCTTGGGTATGGAAGTGACTTTTTGGACAGAACACTAAAGGCCCAATCCATGAAAAAAAATTGATAAACTGGACTTTATTATAATTTAAAAGTTTGCTCTGTTAAAGACAATGTCAAGAGAATAAGAGAACAAGCCACAGTCTGGGAGAAAGTATTTGCAAAAGACACATCTGATAAAGGATTATTACCCAAAATATACAAAGAACTCTTAAAACACAATAATAAGGAAAGATATGGAGGAAACTTAAAAACATATTACTAAGTGAAAGAAGCCAATCTGAAAAAGTTATGATTCCAACTATATGACATTATTGAAAAGGCAAAACTATGGGGACAATAAAAATTACAGTGCTTGCTGAAAGCGAGGATGAATAGGTGAAGTGTAGAACATTTTTATGGCAGTGACAATACTCTAATGATGGATATATGTCATTATACATTTGTCTAAACCCAAAGAATGTAAATACAACACCAAGAGTGAACTGTAAATTATGAACTTTGGGTGATTATGATGTATCAATGTAGGTTCATCAATTGTAAAAAGTCTACCACTCTGGCGAGGAATGTTGAAAATGACAGAGGCTATGCATGTGTGGGGGAAAGGGGTATATGAGAATTCTTTGTAACTTCCTTTCAATTTTTCTGTAAACCTAAAACTTCTCTAAAAAATTAAAGTATTTAAATATGAATAAATAAATATTTTTTCCAAATGAAATGATATTTTTAAAAATATTATTAGATTATATCTATTTTCATTATCTGTGAATGATTTATGATATAATGACATAGCATGAAGTTATTGTTTTTACTTGCCCAATTGCCAGATATTTCTATAAATGCATAATATTAGTACTTTTATATAGAAATATATTTTCACCATTTTATATCATTGCCATCAGAAAATAATTTTTTGTTGTTGTTGTTTTGTTTTTTGCGGTACACGGGCCTCTCACTGTTGTGGACTCTCCCGTTGTGGAGCACAGGCTCTGGACGTGCAGGCTCAGCAGCCATGGCTCACGGGCCCAGCCACTCCGCTGCATGTGGGATCTCTCTGGACCGGGGCACGAACCCGTGTCCCCTGCATTGGCAGGAGGAGTCACAACCACTGTGTCACCAGGGAAGCCCCAGAAAATATTTTTTAATAGTATGCTATGAAATAATGAGTCAGGCAAAAATCAATGTACTTATGGTTAATTTGGGGGGTTTTTTGGTTACAATTTTATTTATACTATGTGGATTATGAGTAATGATGTGAAATTGCTAAGTTCCTAAACTGGGTCACAAGAAATGAAGAATTGTCACAGTATTTTTGGATACAATTAAACATGCTTGTTTTTTTTTGTGTTCTTTTAATCAACTTAGAAGACCTGACAAGATCTTTGCAAGTTTTTTTTCTTTTTTCCAAAACCTGCTTCTTGTTACCTCTTCCACAAGATTATTAGTGGAATAATCTGCTTTTCAGCCATCTGTGTCCCCAAGTCAATGTTTTTTAAAAAGGACAAATAAATAAAAATTAATAAGAGAAATATATTGTGGCAGTACTTTAATAAGAAAATTAATTTCAAAGAAGCTGCTGAACTCCTTTTTGAATTTTATAACATTAATACTCTATTCATAAATACTTCCATTTTTTACCAGGCCAGTATATTATAAGGTCAAACCTATAGAATGTGACTTCCTCTCTTCAGGACAAAAACAATCAAACAAAAATATGTCCGGATAAATAAATAGCAAAAAGTGCTATGTGATGGGGTTTCTAAATGTATAGTCAATTTAAACAAAAATTTTTCCAAAATGTGGCATGGATGCTACTGCTATATCTCTCACTGACAGCCAAACTGGTCATTCGGAGCAGCTTAAGATGGCCAAAAATAGGTGCTTGTACTAGGTTTTCAAATCTATTCCCTAAATATTGTTCATGCTTCAAAATTAGTAGCAATATAAAGCCACATCTGAAAACAGCAACTCAATGTAAAAAAACCCTCAAAATCAAAATTGTATAATTTTTTTTACTTTCTAAGAGATATGAATCACTGTTTCTGAGGACAGTTTTAACAGACATTAAGCATGAGGCTTCCTGGATTACATGGAGGTTAGGATTTCAACATATGAATTTTGGAAGACACAAACATTCAGACCATAGCATATTTTAAGTAAGTTGTTTTAATTTTTTTTATAATTTTTGTTTTTTGACCTATAAAATAGGGCAATAATGGTTATGTTTTGGGAGTATTGGAAGGATTCTTATATCTGTGTATATCAAGATATAGATTAGTAGATTAGTAAAGTACATATGTGCCTTATGTTATGATTATTATATTTTGTCTTTGATTTCACTGCTAGCACAAATTTAAAAAAAAATGTTGAACTGATGATTCCCATAATTAACTTAGTACATATTTTTATTATCCTTCTTTCATTAACATTTCAAGATATCCTTATAGCTCAAGTGCTTTCAAATGATTTCACTTGTCTGGCTAATTAAAAACATGGCATTTCTAATAACTCTGGGTAATGGAAACACATATAGTTATGCACAATCATTTGGCTCTCCGTCAAAAATTATTCAAGGATCTTCATGAAACAAAAATTCAAAATGTTTCTCATAAAGGTTTTGAAAAATCACTACTCTTTAGAAAAGTTCTCTGTTGTAAGAATTGTTTTCTAGCAAGTACATCAAGAAAAGAAAATATTAAGTATAATGTTGCAGACAGTTATCATTTCAAAATAAAAGACCACTACATCTGTCTATAGGTCTGCAAACAGAGTTGATAAAGCATTTTTCTTTTCAGCCAATACTGATTAAATAATGACTAACATTATCAGCGTCATATTCTTTGATTATAAAGGTTGATACTGTGAAAGTATTATTTTTTGGTGGATACTGTGAAATTATATATATATTTACTATTTATCTGCTTCATTAAATGTTATGCTTAGTAAAATGTTTAAATTTTAAACATTTAAATATTTTAAATTGGCATATTGGATATTTGCCTGAGAAACAAAGAGGACACAGTTTGTGTGGTAGTTTAAAGATCATCTCTTGATTTTTTTTTTTAACATGCATTTTCTTGTTCCCCCTCTTAATAGTACTAAATTCATGAACTATAAGGTTCAGGCAGAATTCACTTTCTTCCTCCCAATTCCAGAGTGTGTTCTGAATATATTTGCCACAGTGATTTATTGAGTTGGACAAATGACAAGCTTTTTCAAACAGAAGTTATGTTTAATAATTTAGTGTTATTTACTAGAGATATGATAAAATACATTAGCTCTCTCCAATTGCCTTAGAAATATAAAATTATGAAGCTATGAACTTCATCCTTAATGCTTCCAAAAAGCCCCTCTAGAGTTAAGAATGAGGTTAATATTACATCAGAGCACAATGGGGGAAGAGAGAGAGAAGAAACAGATTTGAAAACAAATTTTTTGTGAGTCCTTTTGCAATCAGGATCAAGGCTTAACTGACATCTACTGTACTCTGGTCTCTTAAATTAAAGAGTTAGTAAATCATGTAATCATACCTAGTAATCATACCCTAGTATTCTTTCTTGAGAAAGTAAATCCCCCAAAATGGCAAAAGTATGAGGTTTTACCCATAACTAAAGTTGAGGAAAGACAATTAGTTATCAGGGAAATTAAACTTGTTCACTTGGATGTCAGGACCCCTGCCAACTGTTAAAATATAATCAAGTCAAGGTGCCTTCAAGATGGTGGAGGAGTAAGACGTGGAGTTCACCTTCCTCCCCACAAATACATCAAAACTACATCTACATGTGGAACAGCTCCTACAGAACACCTACTGAATGCTGACAGAAGTCCTCAGACTTCCCAAAAGATGCCCTCAGGTAACCTACACACAGAGGCAGGATCAAATCCAACCTGAACCCCAGGAGCTCAGTGGACAAAGAAGAGAAAGGGAAATTTCTCCCAGCAGCCTCAGGAGCAGCGGAATAAATCTCCACAATCAACTTGATGTACCATGCAACTGTGGAATACCTGAATAGACAACAAATCATCCCAAAATTGAGATGAAGAACTTTGGGAGCAACTGTAGACTTTGGGTTTGCTTTCCACATCTAATTTGCTAAAGGTTTTATGTTTATCTTAGTTTAGTATTTAGAGCTTAATATCATTGGTATATTTGTTTATTGATGTGTTGCTCTCTTCCTTTATATATATTTTATGTGTATATTTTTTCCTTTTTCTCTTTTTGTGTTTATGTGTGTGTGTCTTTGTGTGATTTTGTCTCTATAGTTTTGCTTTTGCCATTTGTCCAAGGTTCTGACTGTCCATTTGTGGTTTTATGATTTTTTTTTTAGTATAGTTTTTAGCACTTGCTATCATTGGTGGATAGGTTTTTTGGTTTGCTTGCTATCTTCTTTCTCTTTCATTTTTATTACACTTTTATATTTTTATTTTTAATAATTTTTTTCTATTTTAATAACTTTATTTTATTCTTTCTTTCTTTCTTTCTTTCTTTCTTTCTTTCTTTCTTTCTTTCTTTCTTTCTTTCTTTCTTTCTTTCTTTCTTCCTTCCTTCCTTCCTTCCTTTCCTTCTTTTTCCGTTTTCTTCTGAGCCATGTGGCTGATGGTTCTTGGTGCTCTGGCTGGGTGTCAGTTCTGAGCCTTTGAGGTGTGAGAGCTGAGTTCAGGACATTGGTCCACCAGAGACCTGGCTCCACATAACATCAAACAGTGAAAGTTCTTTTAGAGATCTCCATCTCGACGCTAAGACCCAACTCCACTCAACGACCAGCAAGATACAGGGCTGGACATCCTATGCCCAACAACTAGCAAGACAGGCCACAAACCCATCAATTAAGAGAGAGGCTGCCTAAAATAATAATAAGTTCACAGACATCCCAAAACGCAACACCAGATGTGGTCCTACCCACCAGAAAGAAAAGATCCAGCCTCATCCACCAGAACACAGGCACCAGTCCCCTCAAAAAGGAAGCCTACACAATGCACTGAACCAACCTTACCCACTGGGAGCAGACACCAAAAAAACAAAGGGAACTAAAAACCTGCAGCTGGCAAAATGGACCATAAACACAGTAAGTAAAGAAAAATGAGAAGACAGAGAAATAGACAGAAGATGAAGGAGCAAGGTAAAAACACACCAGACCAAACCAATGAAGAGGAATTAGGCAGTGTACTTGAAAAAGAATTCAGAGTAATGATAGTAAAGATGATTCAAAATCCTGAAAATAGGGGCTTCCCTGGTGGCGCAGGGGTTGAGAGTCCACCTGCTGATGCAGGGGACACGGGTTCATGCCCCGGTCTGGGAAGAGCCCACATGACACGGAGCGGCTGGGCCCATGAGCCATGGCTGTTGAGCCTGCGTGTCCGGAGCCTGTGCTCTGCAACAGGAGCGGCCACAACAGTGAGAGGCCCGTGTACCACAAAGAAAAAAAACAAAAACAACAAAATCCTGGAAATAGAATGGATAAAACACAAGAAACATTTAACAAGGACCTAGAAGAAATAAAGAGCAAGCAAACAATGATGAACAACACAATAAATGAAATTTAAAAATTTCTGGAAGGAATTAAGAGCAGAATAACTGAGGCAGAAGCATGGGTAAGGGACCTGGAACATAAAATAGTGGAAATAACTACTTCAGAGCAGAATAGAGAAAAAGTGATTGAAAAGAATTGAGAACAGTGTCAGAGACCTCTGGGACAACATTAAACACACTAACACTTGAATTATAGGGGTCCCAGAGGAAGATAAAAAGAAAGGGACTGAGAAAATACTTGAAGAAATTATAGTTGAAAACTACCCTAATATGGGAAAGGAAATAGTCGATCAAGACCAGGAAGTGCAGAGACACCCATAGAGGATAAATCCAAGGATAAAGACGCCAAGACACATATTAATGAAAATATCAAAAATTAAATAGAAAAAAAATTCTAAAAGCGGCAAGGGAAAAGCAACAAATAACATACAAGGGAATACCCATAAGGTTAACAGCTGATCTTTCAGCAGAAACTGCTAGCCAGAAGGGAGTGGCAGGACATATTTAAAGTGATGAAAGGGAAAAACCTTCAAACAAGATTGCTCTACCCAGCAAGGATGTCATTCAGATTCAATGGAGAAATTAAAACCTTTACAGATAAGCAAAAGTTAAGGGAATTCAGCACCACCAAACCAGTTTTACAACAAATGCTAAAGAAAATTCTCAAGGTAGGAACACAAGAGAAGGGAAAGACCTACAAAAACAAACCCCAAACAATTATGAAAATGGTAGTAATAGAAACATATCTCTTGACAACTACCTTAAATGTAAATGGATTAAATGCCCCAATCTAAAGACATAGACTGTCTGAATGGAAAGAAAAACAAGACCCTTACATGTGCTGTCTACAAGAGACCCACTTCAGACCTAGGGATACATACAGCCTGAAAGTGAGGGGATGGAAAATGATATTCCATGCAATAGAAATCAAAAGAAAGCTGGCATAGCAATACTCATATCAGAAAAAATAGACTTTAAAATAAAGAATATTACGAGAGAAAGAAGGACACTACATAATGATCAAGGGATAAATCCAAGAAGAAGAAAAAACAATTGTAAATATTTATGCACCCAACATAGGAGCACCTCAATACTTAAGGCAAATGCTAACAGTCATAAAAGGGGAAATCAACAGTGACACAATCATAGTAGGGGCCTTTAACAACTCACTTTCCCCAATGGACAGACCATACAAGGGAATATAAATAAGTAAACAGAAGCTTTAAATGATACATTAAACATGATGGATTTAATTGATATTCATAGGACATTCCATCCAAAAAGAGCAGATTACACTCTCTTCTCCAGTGTACATGGAACATTCTCAAGGATAGATCATATCTTGGGTCACAAATCAAGCCTTGGTAAATTTAAGAAAATTGAAATCATATCAAGTATCTGTTCTGACCACAATGTTTTGAGACTAGATATCAATCAAAGGACAAAATCTGTAAAAAATACAAACACAAGGAGGCTAAACAATACACTACAAAAAAACCAAGAGCTCACTGAAGAAATCAGAGAGGAAATCAAAAAACACCTAGAAGCAAATAGCAATGAAAGCACAATGACACAAAACCTATGTGATGAAGTAAAAGCAGTCTTAAGAGGGGAGTTTATAGCAACATATTCTTACCTCAAGAAACAAGAAACATCTCAAATAAACAACCTAACCTTAAACCTAAAGAAATTAGAGAGGGAAGAACAAAACAACACAACATTTAGCAGAAGGAAAGAAATTGTAAAGATCAGACCAGAAATAAATGAAAAAGAAATGAAGGAAATGATAGGAAAGATCAATAAAACTAAAAGCTAGTTGAGAAGATAAACAAAACTGATAAACCATTAGCAAGACTCAACAAGAAAAAAAGGGAAAAGGCACAAATCAACAGAATTAGAAATGAAAAAGGAGAAGTAACAACTGATACTGCAGAAATACAAAGGATCATGAGATTACTACAAGCAACTATATGCCAATAAGATGGACAACCTGGAAGAAATGGACAAATTCTTAGAAAAGCACAACCTTCTGAGCCTGAACCAGGAAGAAATAGAAAAAATAAACGGACCAATCACAAGCACTGAAATTGAGACTATGATTAAAAATCTTCCAAAAAAAAAATTGCTCAAGACCACATGGCTTCACAGGCAAATTCTATCAAACATTTAGAGAAGAGCTAACACCTATCCTTCTCAAACTCTTCCAAAATATAGCAGAGGGAGGAGCACTACCAGACTCATTCTATGAGGCCACTATCACCCTGGTACCAAAACTAGACAAAGATGCCACCTAAAAAGAAAACTACAGGCCAGTATCACTGATGAACATAGATGTAAAAATCCTCAACAAAATATTAGCGAAAAGAATCCAACAGTACATTAAAAAGATCATACACCATGATCAAGTGGAGTTTATCCCAGGAATGCACAGATTCTTCACTACAAGCAAATCAATGTGATAAACCATATTAACAAATTGAAGGATAAAAATCATATGATCATCTCAATAGATGCAGAAAAAGCTTGCAACAAAATTCAGCCCCCATGTATGATAAAAACCTTCCAGAAAGTAGGCATAGAGCAAACTTTCTTCAACATAATAAAGGCCATATATGAAACATCCACAGCCAACATTGTTCTCAATGGTGAAAAACTGAAAGCATTTCCACTGGGATCAGGAACAAGACAAGGTTGTCCACTCTCACCACTATTATTCAACATCATTTTGGAAGTTTTAGCCATGGCAATCAGAGAAGAAAAATAAATAAAATAATACAAATTGGAAAAGGAGAAGTAAAAGTGTCACCATTTACACATGACATGGTACTATATATAGAGCATCCTAAATATGTTACCAGAAAACCACTAGAGCTAATCAATGAATTTGGTAAAGTGGCAGGATACCAAATTAATGCACAGAAATCTCTTGCATTCCTATACACTAATGATGAGAAATTTGAAAGAGAAATTAAAGAAACACTCCCATTTACCATTGCCACAAAAAGAATAAAATGCCTAGGAATAACCCTACCTAAGGAGACAAAAGACCTGTATGCAGAAAACTATAAGATACTGATGAAAGTAATTAAAGATGATACAGATAGATGGAGAGATACCATGTTCTTGGATTGAAAGAAACAACACTGTGAAAATGATTAAACTGCCCAAAGCATTCGACAGATTCAGTGCAATCCCTATCAAACTACCAATGGCATTTTTCACAGAAGTAGAAGAAAAAATTTCACAATTTGTATGGAAACACAAAAGACCCCAAATAGCCAAAGCAATCTTGAGAAAGAAAAATGGAGCTGGAGGAATCAAACTCCCCGACTTCAGACCATACTAGAAAGCTACAGTAATCAAGACAGTATGAAACTTGCACAAAAAGAGAAATTTAGGTCAATGGAACACATAGAAAGCCCAGAGGTAAACCCACACACATATGGTCAACTACTATTTGATAAAGGAGGCAAGAATATACAATGGAGAAAAGACAGCCTATTCAGTAAGTGGTGCTGGGAAAACTGGACAGGTACATGTAAATGAATGAAATTAGAACACTCCCTAACACCACACAAAAATAAACTCAGAATGGATTAAAGACCTAAATGTAAGGGCAGACAGTATAAACCTCTGGAGGAAAACATAGGCAGAACACTCCATGACATAAATCACAGCAAGATCCTTTTTGACCCACCTCCTAGAGAAATGGAAATAAAAACAAAAATAAAAAAGTGGGACCTAATGAAACTTAAAAGCTTTTGCACAGCAAAGGAATCCATAAACAAGATGAAAAGACAGCTCTCAGAATGGGTGACACTATTTGCAAATGAAGCAACTGACAAAGGATTAATCTACAAAATTCACAAGCAGCTCAGTATCAAAAAATCAAACAAAACAATCTAAAAATGGGCAGAAGACCTAAATAGACATTTCTCCAAAAAAGACATACAGATTGCCAAGAAACACATGAAAGGATGCTCAACATCACTAATCATTAGAGAAATGCAAATCAAAACTACAATGAGGTATCACCGCACACCAGTCAGAATGGCTGTCATTAAAAATTCTACAAACAATAAATCCTGGAGTGGATGTGGAGAAAAGGGAACCCTTTCCACTGTTGGTGGGAATTTAAATTGATACAGCCACTATGGAGGACAGTACGGAGTTTCTTCAAAAAACTAAAAATAGAACTACCATACGACCCAGAAATCCCGGTACTTGGTATATACCCTGAGAAAACCATAATTCCAAAAGAGTCATGGACCACATTGTTCATTGCAACTCTATTTACAATAGCCAGGACATGGAACCAATCTATGTGTCCATCAACAGATGAATGGATAAAGATCATGTGGCACATATATACAATAGAATATTACTCAGCCATAAAAGGAAATGAATTATTTGTAGTGAGGTGGGTGGATCTAGAGACTGTCATACAGAGTGAAGTGAGTCAGAAAGAGAAAAATAAATACCGTATGCTAACACAGATATATGGAATCTAAAAAAAAATAATAATAAAAAAATGTTCTGAAGAACCTAGGGGCAGTTCAGGCATAAAGACATAGACGTAGAGAATGGACTTCAGAACGTGGGGAGGGGGAAGGGTAAGCTGTGACGAAGTGAGAGAGGGGCATGGACATATATACACTACTAAATTCAAAATAGATAGCTAGTTGGAAACAGCTGCATAGCACAGGGAGCTCAGCTCGGTGCTTTGTGTCCACATAGAGGGGTGGGATAGGGAGGGTGGGAGGGAGATGCAAGAGGGAGGAGATATGGTGATGTATGTATATACATAGCTGATTCACTTTGTTATACAGCCTCAACTAACATGGCATTGTAAAGCAATTATGCTCCAATAAAGATGTTAAAAACATTTTTTTTATCAAGTTGACTTCACAGTTTTCATCCAAGCCATCAGTCTTTAGCCTTATGGTTTTCTTCTCTAGAATGCTAGAATACTCTAAGGCAATTTCAGGTTCTAAATTCTGTGAATTGAGAGTATAACAAGAGGTATTTTCTTTAGTTTAGTGTTCAGTTTTTGGATTTGCTGATTTTCTGACCATTAGAATATTTCCCACATTAGCTTTAAGGATTCACAGGTTTTAGAACTTACTGAGATCCTTAATGGTCCTGCAGAGGCCGCTGGGCTATTCAGTAGCAGCATTAATCTGTGAGATTCACTGGCAGAAAAACCCATCCCAGGAATAAAGAACATTTTTGGCACTTTCTCATTTCATTTGGACCAGTTTGCTTGGTCATAATCTTCATGCATTTCCAAACATCATTTTCTGTTTGACTGAATGCCAGATGCAGGGTATATAAATCAATTTCTTTTACTAAATACCCAGAGGGTAAAAACAAAAACAAACACCCCAAAACCTTTTGATGAGTGAACAAAAAGGTATAGATTCTAATGAATTCAAGTTCCAAAGAAAGTAGATCAATCCTTTATTTTATATGTTCTCATTAACTCACCCATGTGTGCAGCTGAATATGAGAAAAATGAAACCAAGTTTTTATTTTAAAAGATGGGAATTCTAAATCATGGAATAGACACTTGATTAAATGCAATATACACTCTATCTTACTACTCTCATGGATTCTGTACTCAGGTTTCTTAATATTTTCATTTTATCATTTAAGAATTACTATTTCACCTGGTGTGTTTCACATAGTGTGTTAGTAGAAGAACTTTAATCAAACATAGTTCTATACATCCCCAAAGCTCATGTTCTCCTTGTAGTATCTGTTTATCCTAGAAAAAGTGTGATATTATAAATCCAATGAGAGTAAGGTATGTTTTTCCTAATATTTGCTTCATATTTTGCAGTAAGTTAATGTGCTGCACTGTGAATAGGACTGGAATTTCATTCAGCAGATTTGGGGATATAGAGTTGCAGTTACGTAGAATGTTATTTCAAGGAAATCAATAGAGTACTTCAAGTTCCATACCATTTTGCCAGATGAATTTATTGTTCATATATTTCATCTTCTTGTCACAAAGATTGTAGATATAACAAATAGGGTTACTAGAACTGCCTGTAAAAATGGAACATAGGTAAAAATTAAATCAAGAACTGATGTTTCACAATCACCAGATTCATGTATGATATGAATGTGAATAAGTATATATGCA